>NC_069123.1:62605726-62924893 GCF_026914265.1 Mya arenaria
GCACTAGATTTCTTGGCTACTTTCTTAAAATCAGCAGTCTGAACTTCTTCAGCATCCATGTCTGAATCACTAGCATTACTGTCACTTTCACTACTTTCCGAATCATCAAGATCACTCTCAGTTTGGACAGTAGTTTTTGCTGCAGTGTTACCCTTATCTACATGCATCTCCTCACTGTCACTTTCACTGCTAGAATCATTGTCAGTAGATTTGATACTCTTTTCCGCTTTAGATTTAATATTTGGATGAAAATCACTAGGGTTTAGTTCATCATCTGTGTCAGCAAATGCCAAATCTTCTTCCTCCTGATCGAATTTCTTCCCTTTTGGGATCTGAAAAATAATAAGATGAAACATACCGTAAACTCAAATCCCTATCGATGAAATACATGTACAGGATTTCGTCAAACGTGTTTTCCATGCTATTTCTATTTTTATGGCCAAAATTCGCTCCTGAGTGCAAATATACCCAAGTGGACAAATTATTTTCAGCATATTTATATGGCAAACTGAAAAAAATGCATATTTAAAATAAAAATGGCTGTAGTTAGTGTACAAAAATACATATAACATGATAGTATAGATCATATTACTGACATATAGTGGAAATATCTGTGCACATTGTTTACTACTATTTTTTACTCAATAAGTGATATATTGCTGGAAACTAATAAAAATAAATGTGCCTGTCATCTAATGGTTACCCTGATAGGTGACTTTGAAACTTTGGGTGTTCATTTTTGTTTTAAGTGACATTCTTATTTAAAATCAATACATTAACATGTTAAACAAACCTAAATTTTGACTGAAAAACCTCCAACTACTTACTTAATAATGCATTTATAGAAAATATTAATTACTGATAAAAAGAATGTGGCCCTGAATTTAATAGCAGAAAGTGCAAAAGTATTAAATGATTGGTGAATGCTAAAAGATTTATTGTGGACCTCTATAGTCTTATATAAAGGTAGAAATGCTGTGTTTTATGCTCATTTCTTTCAAATTAAACTTGATATCCTTCGTAAGAACCATTGTTTTTGACATTTATTCATCCTTTTTGGAATATTAAACAATATTATTAATTATGGTAAATCTTACTAACGTAAGAGAGCATCATTAGCTGTTCCAAAAATCTAAGAACATAATAGCAGATCCTATTTTGAGTTTAAATATGCTAAATGCTGTTTTAATATATTTCCTTTTGTTTGACAACATTATTACCCGGTAGTGCTCTGTATTGATACTTGAATCCCAAGGGGAGATAATTGGCTAAAAAAGAAATAGTTCTACAGATAACACTTTGATTTTAATTATTTCGAAAAATAGTTTGCGTAGAATTTTGGAGAGAAAACATTAGATAGAATAGATTATTCTTGTCTTGTTTGACATGTTTTTAGCCATATTGTCAAATACCTTTGGTTAAACAAATTTCAAAAATCAAAATACTCATAGGAGCAAATCATAATTGCTCCCAAGTGCAAATTTACCCCACCTTCGGAGATGGGGGCAACTTTTCTTATATGTGTATTTGTGTTCAAATGCACATTTTCCTGTTGGGGTAAATTTGCACCAGCGGGCAAATCTGGTCACAGAAACACAATCTCATGGAAATTTCAGTAGTTTGTATAACCTTGACTCAGATATAAATGTGCTGAATTTCATAAGCAGTCTTTTAAAAACTCCTGAATTCTAACCTGTTTTAATTTCTTGATTTCCCTAACATCTTTTTCCTCCTCCTGATCACCATCATCATCATCATCATCATCATCATCATCACTGCTGTCTCCACTCTCACTGTCATCGTTGTCTTCATCATCAACTTTGTCACCTTCAAACATGGCCCGTCGCCTCACTCGCCCAGACTCCATCTCCACTGTCTCTAGCTGAGGCGCTCTGGAAAATCATATCTATGTTACCTACTTCATTCATATTTAGATACGCTCAAGTAAATGCAGAATTCTATCAATTAAGAATTTGTAATCCATTACCAAGCATTACAGAAAATCAGCTCTGCTCACATATTCAGAAAAAGTCCATACTATTCAGCACATGATTTTCGTTTACACATCAAATTAAGTTCAAGCCAAATCACTATGGCTAACGAGAACTGCAACAAATGCAAACAATCCAAACATTTTGTTTTTAATAATTGAAATGTGCCTGAATGTTTTTTCTTTACCATTAATTATCAAAGCTGAGCATTACAAGCCATCATAAAACAAGATGATAGGTAATACATATAAACTCTGCCCCAACCCCCCTGTGTCCAGCCCCAGCTCCTCTACCCAGCTGTGACCAGCCCCCCACCAACCCACTGGTGTCCAGCCCCAACCCAACACAACTGTGAACAGCCCTGACACCACCCCCATCCCCCCTGTGACCAGCCCGCTTTCAACCCACCTGTGTCCAGCCCCACGCTGTATGCCCTGGGAGTACAGTGCTACCTCACTGTTGGTCATCTTCTCATCCAGAGGGTTACTGAGCCCCATCAGGGATGACACCAGCTCATTGATCGGCTCGGACTCATCATCAGGCTAATAATTGACAGAGGTATAAATGTACATGTTATGCTCCATATTCATAAGTCCACTTTCCTTCACAAGCCCTTTTATTTTAACACAAACTCGCCATATATGTATAGGTACAGCATTTTTTTCTATAAAATAATATAATTCCAATAACATTTTTTTTTAACCATTTGAATGAACTTTGTGTCCATACCGTACCTTCTGAGGTTCATGATGTGAGTGGCTTCCACCAAGGTCAATGTACACAGCATCTTTATCATACACAATACCCCCAACACCGGACATGGGGGCATATATCATTCGCTCTCTGTCACTTAGGGTACGCCGCTTTTCCTTGTTCCTGTTGGGGGTGGGGCAGGGATCAGACAAAAACTGAATGTCATGTACAGGGAAATCCCCGCACCCTGGGATGTGCACATTGATGTTGTTTTTCATATGTGTACCGTGTAGGTAACCATACAAGGAGATGTTGCGGTCGGCTTTCTTCCTCTGTCGAACTGTCTCAGGGTCTGTAATGTCTTCCATTCTGTAAAAAATTAATGGTTATTTAATAATAATCAAAAGAAACAGTCAGACCTAGTAATAAATTACAGTAAAAAAATATGAAAACTAAATTCATTTCAGGGCATAAATATGTATAATTAGAGTATACTGAAAAATATTACAAGAACATCCTTAAATAATATTGTACTAATAATAAACTACAATAATTTAATATTTCAAAATGTTTATATCAAACTTTCATCAAAACAATAATTGTGCTCTTGTTTTTTTCTCAGCTTGAACAAAGAGGTCTAAGCCTTCGTTTGTTTAGAAAACTTGTGGTTGAATGAAATTCTGTGAATGGAATAAAATTCCTAGAGGTAAGTTGATATTTTGTGAAACTGCATGATTTAAAAGAAACGTTTTGAGTGGAAGACAGCCCCTATTCCATGGAGTGAAAAGCACACGATGTGACTAACTCACCTGTCTGCGAGGATGTAAGGATGTGTGGTCCTCCACACCAGGGGTCGGAACTTCATTACAGAGATGAAGCGACACAGGTTGTGTACCTCAGTCTTCTGGTATTCCTCATTCACCATCCCAGACAGGTAAAACAGCTTCGCACCCTGAACATGTAGGATGTAGAATGTTTATCCTTCTTTTTTAAATTTGGGAAGGAAAGCTATTGGCAGCTGTGATATAACATTGAGGAGGACATTCATGCACTTAACTGTCAATAAAGTCATCGGATTTGATTGTTCTTCAGTGACTATGCAAATTGCCTTTATCATACAAAATTAAAAATTCACAGCGATTGGGTGCAGTTTTAAATACTTTCTAGTTACTATTCCCATTAAAAAACATTTACAACACTTACATCTTAAATCGCTAGTAATAACATCAATGTTAAAATCACCAAAATCTACATTAATGATGCTTCTTAATCTTTTAAACCTAATGATTTAAATGGGAAGGTCAAGTTAAAGGATTGTAGTAACTATGGTTCGCTAAAATTAACAAGTTCACAAGATAGCTCAGGCAGTATTGCTATCAACACTTTTTAATAAGAACATATTTTTAGATATTCTGAGAACTATACTCCTTCTAGCAGGTACAAATATATCAATGCTGATAAAACTTAAACTAGAATGCATAACGTTAGTTTAAAAATACCATAAAAGTGTAAATAATTAATGTGTTTGGGCACAACTGCACTATGTCAAGGGGGAAAAGTCTGTAAATCCAAAATTATCCAACCACTTTCAATTGCTGTCAATATCTCAAAATAGATGAAGCTATTGATAGAATATATGGTTAAAAATCAAGCAATTATTCCTTTACATGTTGTAATTATTCAACATCATGTTCAATAATTACAACATGTAAAGGAATTAATGCTTTAATTTCTTGTCATGGTGAATTTCAGATAATATTATTTTTGCCAGATTTGTCTGTTTTGACACTTTTTTTGACAGCGAAACTAAACTACTATAGTAGATGTATAAAAACAACTTCTCTATACTGTCAAAAACTGACCTGGTAGACTTCAGTCCAGAACCTGTGTTTAAGCCGCTTCTTTGTCTTGCGGAGCCTCTTGCTGTCTCTGAAAGTGTCCAGGTGGGTCAGTACGCCCATGATACGTGGGAAACCATGAACCTGGCAGATGTTCAGGAACTCGAATGTCTCCATCTCAAACCCAAAACTGGCATCAACCAGCAACAGAACCTGAGAACAGACATACCATTGTTGGGTTTATTGTCAGCTAAAAATATTATAATATATATGACAAACATATTAAATGGAACACATGTGATGGATAAAATGTGTTGAATGTCAATTCAGTTACGGGCTATTCCACTAAATGTGAGGGGAGGCAATTATTTTTATTGTATATAGGTGGGTGTGGTTTTCTGCTTATTAGGACCCCAAACGGGTAAACTTGCTTCCGTAGTGGGATGGTTTAATTTATAAGTGCCTTCCCCTCTGGGAGTAACATGTTTAAATGGAATAGCCATAAGACTGAAATATCTTCAATTACATGTATTGGATATTTAAATGTTTTCTTGTTCTCTTCATATGATTTGAACCTACCAGATCTGCAACTTTGGCAATGTCAATCATGGAGCAGATATCATTGTTGCACTCAATCAATGTGAGGCGTCTTTGTTTCCCGGACACCACAGTCACTGGACCCTGGATCTTGGTAAGCCTCTGTCGGGTGAAGTTTTTCACCACACATCTGAGAAGCGTAGTCTTGCCAACCTTTGGAGGCCCTACCACACCTACAATTATTGGTGGAGGCTCATCTGGGGTGCGGTCAACTACAGGAATGTGCTGCTTTTTGGTCTTCAGATCCTGTGTCCTGCAAGATTCAATCGACAATCAATAACAAATATTTTCTAAGCCGAATTCAATAGTTACGAACAAGTTATTGAAATTTTTTGAGTCTAAGGCCTTCAAAGAAATAGGTTTGATTCAGCAAATTCTGGTCATCAGTGATTTTTTGGGGGAATTATTTTTACTGCCTGCGCCTTGCAAAATGGGAAAAAAGTTGACTTCGTGAAAAATACAAAATCATGCCAAAATACCTATGTAATGGTAAATATACATGTTCTAACTTTTAATGCATATGTTACGCTGTGAAAGATTAAGTTTTGTCAAGATTTTGTTTATATTTCAAGAAATTCATTGCTTTTTTTATTCATAAATGTAATCTACAGTAATCAAATTGGGAAAAAAAATATAAAATTTTGGAAAAATGGACAATTTTCGGAAGGGGAAACAGCCTTTAGAAGGCATTAAATTGCACCAAAAAAAATCACTGGTTACCTTACTGTTTCACTTATTTGCACCAACCCATATGTTTGTGTTCATGATGTAACCAGAAACACAATTTTTTTTAGGCCTAAAGAAAAAAACACTTCAGGCTTTGGTAGATAAAATCAATGAATATATTTGATGCATGAAGTAATGAAGTAAGGCAAACTAATGTCCAAAATAATTTACTGTTTTTACAACTAGTGTTACCTCTGGACAGTTTTCAGAGCCTTCTTAGCATGTTGAATAGAGAAGGCCCTTGGGTTTCGTTGCTGGGCGGTAAGTTCTTGTTCATGGTCACTTTTGGATTTCTTCTTTGCAGCTTTTGGCCCGGCCTGCCGCTTGCGATGGGCCTTTTCCCTCCCTTTTTCTTCCATCTTAACTATTGATCCTGTAACAATATTTACATGCCAATGATGCCATACCTGTCCTGAATTAAAAAGTAACTTTTACAGAGACAGATGACGAAACAAAGTAAACAAAAGGACCAAGATGGCCATACACTCAAATCATCAAATGTTTAAATGTTTTAAATTTTCACATCTATTTGGTAAAGGTCGATGTGAAGAACTTTCCTGTTAAGTTTCAGGAGTACTGGAAAACCAATTCAGAGATGATTTAAAAAAAATAATAAAAAATAGCTGTCACAGGAATGTGACAAATTCCCCCAAAAGCCTTATTGGATAGATCTATACAGCTGTTCTGAAAGTGCTTATTGGACAGACAGGTATTCTGAAA
The DNA here is from genome assembly GCF_026914265.1 of Mya arenaria. Lineage (NCBI taxonomy): Eukaryota > Metazoa > Mollusca > Bivalvia > Myida > Myidae > Mya > Mya arenaria. Next base: position 62,612,292 of record NC_069123.1, read on the forward strand.
GGCATTATTTGACATATTTCGACCTATATGGACAGAAAGCCTCAAGTTTCAAAGACAACTTGCCCTTTTTTTGAAGACATTGATTGCTTAGCCTAACATTATTAAAGAGCAAAGTATGTTCACAGGACAGGTTACTGCAAGATTGAGTGGATGTCAATTTGTGTCTGTCATACGTTTTAATGTGATTGTTGGGCACTAGAAGATAAAGTTTTAAAACTAGAAAAAAGGTGTGGAAGCATTGTTTTTTTTATCATGTTATAGGATAATATGGTTTAAAAAATTGCTCAATTTCAAATATGCAAAATAAAAAAAATGATTCTTATGTGTAGTGATGAACTAGAAATTCAAATATTTTCCAATGACATTTTTCTTGTAGCATGTCAGGGTTCCCACATTTTTCTGCAAGTAAAATTCCAGACTTTTTCAAGTTTTTTTTTTTGCAAATTCCAGACTTTCTCTCAACCTTGTTTCACAGTTATTACAACGAAACATTTCAGTGAAATATTGTTAACATTTTAACATGCTAAAAATAAGTTTATTGGCCATTTTAAACATTTAATAAACAACTTGTTAAATAACATCAAATGTCATTTTCAAACGGTTTTATTCTCAAAAACAAAACCTTTCACTTTCTGAACTTCTTAGACATTTATTGAACAACATGATTAACCTTTAGCATGCTGAATACTAATGGCCTCTGTGAACAGTGTAGACACGGATCAGCTGGCATGATCAGGGTCTAGGGTATTTGGAAACTTAAAGGCTTACCTACTATCTGTGCATAGAACAGTGTGGACCCTTATCAGCCAGCATGGTTTGATGCCGGCTGATCTCCGTATACAATACCAATTTTCTTAATTGGTGGATAAATGCATGCTTAAGTTAAATATAATCAAATATCACATTAAAAAAGTTTTACTCACTGAACAAAAACTTACTTTCTGAACATTTTTTAAAGCTGCACTCTCATGGATATACTATTTTAACATCTTATTTTATTTTTTGTCTTAGATAGAGAAACTTTTGACGTAAATTATTTTAATACCTGCAAACCAACGATAAAAGATTGCCGACAAAAGATCAGATCGCTGATTTTCATATTTCCGTTCGAAAATTTATGTTTTATGGTTTACTAACAGTTAAAGAAAAATGCATAAAACATCAATTTTTTAACTTAAATATAAATATCTGTGATCTATTTTTTTGTCAGCAGTCTTATATAATTGGTTTTCATGTTGTTTTTTTGCCAAAATTGGCTCGTTCCAAGACAAAAGTAAAAAAGTTGTCAAATTGTTCAATCCGTGAGAGGGAAGCTTTAAAAATTTATTGAACAACTTAAACTCATAACATCCAGTGTCATTTTAAAAGAGTTTAACTCTCCTTAAAAAAATCTACTTGCATCAGTGAGCATGCAATTCAGCTATATCTGAACATCAATCTTCATCAATCCATGTTTTTCACTTTAACCATGGGTGAAAATGCAGAATAAGTGACTTTTTTGCACTAGTTTAAAACTATTATGATGTCTAATGGCCAAAGAACTGTTGTCTTCTCAATGTCTATAAATACGAGCAAGGTCAGTCTAAAGGCATCATTCATAGATTCACACTTGAATAGCAAATATTTGTCAGGCTGTGTAGCACTTCGTAGACTAGTGAGATCATTACAATTAGCATTCATGTTTGTTATTGACAGCGTATGTAAAGTTTATTTTAATGAACAAGGGCCAATTTCATGTTTAAAGTAACTTTCAATGATCATGCAGAGATCGCTAAAATCCATGATCAATAGCATACTGTAGACTAAAAAGATCGTTGAAGATAGCATCCACGATACTTACGGACAGCTTATAATAAAGCAATACCGACGAACTGCAACCAATTTCTCCCTTAAAATAACTTTTAAATGCAGACGGCAGTGCAGACACAGCTACTAATCATGATCAATAAACGCTTACATGTGGTAACGGATACCTTCTTAGTTTCGATCATTCAGCCGCTCTGATCAGAGTCAATTCAATACAGAACAGTGTCAGATGCAAGCGTCTAGATGATCGAGACTACTTATTTTTACTAGTTTCGTAACCAAAACAGTTCGAACTTTAGTACTTTTCCCGGCTTTTTCCCGATTTTAACCTATTATGGCAAAATTCAAGGCATTTTCACGACTGGGAACAGACTTTTCGATATTCCCGACCTTTTCCCGGTAGCGTGGGAACCCTGAGCATGTGCAATGGAGCTCAAAAATAGGAGTAAAAGATTCGTTATAAATTACAATTTTGAACATTAACGATAAATGCCGATTTTACATTATATTTTGACCCTGTTGAATTTTTAACATTGACCCAACCATTAATTAATGACCCATCGTCATGTGACAGTTGACACTCGTTGAAAATTGATCAAGAATGGTATTCAATATAAAACTTTGTCATAATTCATTGGATTTATTGAATGAATATGTTGGTCATTTATACAACGCAATCCAATAAGCTGCATCAATCTTCCACCAAACAAGAGCAATCACAGAATGAGATAAATACCCCCACACACCCAAGTATGGAAAATACTGCCTTGATACAGATTGATTTTGAAGGTGATTAATGCACCAGTCAAATGTAACCAACCGCCTCCAGAGGTCCAGGGAATAGCGGGGATTTCTACTTTTGGTCCAGCCAAGCCCGGGTACAATCCCCAACCTGCGGGGACAAACTGTTGGAAAATCCCCGCAAAATTCCCCAACACCCCAGGGACCCTAGGCAAGACCCATTTCCTGCTATTTTTGGCGTGAAGACAAAACCGCCACATTCACCCGGCACTGGGGGGCCACCCGGAAGGTAAAAACAGGGCCCATTTCCCAAGCTATCCCCGGTATACCCCCGGACCGGTGGGGGGGCATGGTTACAATTGACTGGCCCACAACACATCCTCATCATGGACATTGTATGGTGGTCGCTATTGCAAAATTTTTAAAATCTGAAAATCTAAAAATTAAAAGTGAATGAAGAAAGAGAGGACGTGGTAAATATGGGACAGGCCGACCAAATCCAACTGCTGATGTAGAGAATAAAAATCTGTGCTCCACAAACGGATTTAAAAAATGGTGAAACGTTACTTAACCCTTTAGCTACAATAATGAGCGATCAGGGATACTTTTTTTATTATTTTGACATTTCTTAAGTATCCCTGTAACGCTACAACTCTCTACCATTTAACAACGGGCGAAATGATATACTGTAATAATATGCATTGATGTTGAATAATGATGACAAAGTTGTTCAATTTTTATCCGACAGTGATCTGAACTGGATTTAATTTGTCATTAGAGTTGTTATTTTCACATTAATATATTATGGGTCACGAATACCGTTATACATGTACACAACCAGTCAGAGTTGTCCCAGATTTACCGATATCGGGATACTCGATAAACAATCGACACTTGTAAGTGTTTTATGATAACTTAACATGTTTTTTGGGCATACTGACATAACTTAATACGTGTTTAATAGTAGGCAATAATATTTTCGTAGAAATTTGAATTTATAACGGAGATAATTTCAAAATGGTGGCCGCGAGGATTCTCTGCGCAAGGACCGCTTGCTACTTTTTGCTGGGATGGTGGACGTCACGAGTCTGCCATATTAAAAAAAAATTGTCAAAAGACTCGTTGACGGCCATTTAGGTGGACTACTTAACTCTTAAGTTAAAACATTGTAAACTTATTAATTAAAGGCGTTTGTCAAAATATTTTAGTAATTATATGTAAATGAAACTTTCGATAAAGTAATAATTGATTTTGCATGAAAACGACGGTTGACAAACCTGTTTACTTACCATTATGCTTGACATTTCATTTGTAAACATTTGCACGTGTGTCTGAAATTTTATTTGCAATTTTCACATTAATATAATTTCGTGACACCGCTGAAATGGCAACCTGTCAAAATAAAATTATGTTTTCCGTTAACATTTTGCCGATATTCCCGATTGTTTGAGCTGATTTTGTCAAATTTTCTGTTGATTAATTGTTTTAATGTGATACACCAACGGTAGATAAAATGATTCCGAGAGAACTTTGGCTAAGCTGACCCTAAACCTGAAAAAATAAAATTGGTCAGACCCCACCTTTAACCTCAAGTATTTGTTTAATATTCGCATACGGATCGGAGCAAGATGGTGCACAAGTATCAGTCTCCTGTCAGGGTTTATAAACACCCATTTGAGATTGTTATGGCGGTGAGTGTATATCAAATATAGTTGAAGTTTAAAATATTTATTTTCTGCCTCCTTGGTTTACAGTACATGTAATATCACTTTAGTTTTTAAAAGTTAAGAGTAAGCAATAAGTTCGAGTTTGTTTGGTAATTATGAGTATACTCCTTGCAAAGTGATGCCATCACTGGAAATGATGTTGATGATGAAGGCATATCATGTCTGAATTTGGGATGTAGACAAGGGGCTTTTGTTCGGCAGCTGACATGACAGTTTGAGTCTGTATCCTGGAGTTAAACTAGTACTTATAACTGGTGGGGACTGAATTCTTTACCTAAATGTATACCACTTGTGTTTTTTTTTTTAAATTCTGGGCAAATGATTAACAGTTGAGAGTTTTGGCATAACAGGGGACAGAAAAATATCCAAATAGTTTCGCAGAACACTCACTAGTGTGGCACGGCTTTACCTATTAAGCATGAAATTTGTTTGAAAGGCAATTATTCAAAATATGCACACCTTTTAACAAAATATTGTTTTATATATAAAATATATTAGGTATGGCAACCGGTTGTAAAATAGTCATTAAGTACTTGAGTAATCTTTTAATCAAGTACTCAAATACTCAGAAAAACACAGTAAGAGACATGTTTACTCTCCCTGTACATGGGTCACTATATTATTGGCCATTTCCATCTATTTTTTCATCTTTGAATAAGTGTTGACTTATGTACTAAAAGAAAAACAATATGCTGTTTTATTCTTTTAATTTCTGGTTTGCCCTCTTTATTTCATTTTTGTATATATAAATATATCTTACTACAATTATAGTGCATGCGAAATAACAAATGAAATACATGTCAAAAGGAATCATGTCAATAAATCAGCATATCAGCAACACTCCATGATAATAAACTGAGCAGAAAACATCTTAGACTGAAGCACAGTCTTTAAAAAAAATATTTATCTTTTGCTTGGTCTCCTCTGGCTGCCTGTCTGGACTGGAGTTGTTTGGGATTCATGTTTCAACTTCAGATGGTTGGGCATGCTTATAGTGCCACCATTATATTTTAACTCTACACCACACAGCGTACATTAACACGTCTTGCTGTCAGCTACCTGTTTGGCAACGTGCCAATTCAGTTACATTGTTTGTATGTTGGTCTGTATTTTGTGCAATTAGTGAAATTTGAAAATAATATTTTTTTGTTGTTTGAGTACCTGAGTAATAAGAAATTAGTTTTCGAGTACTCAGACAAGCGATTGAGTCCTCGGGTATTCGTTGCCATACATCATATATATATATATATATATACAGACTTTATTGAGTTGACAATCAGTTTGGTGAATTGGATTTTCAGGCTTATCAGAAGCGTTTCCCAACATGCAAAATGATTCCAGTCTTCCTTGGAAGTGACATTATTAATGAATACAAAAGTGAGGATGGTGCCATTCATGATGTGGAAAGGAGATGTAGGCTCAACGTTGATGCACCTTACCTCCTGAAAAAGGTTATATATAAGATTATGAATCAATTTTATAGAATATGTCCAAAATGTTTTTTTTTAAAGATTCTAAGTTTTATAATTATTTGTGGTTTTTCAATTATGCATAAAACACAATAAAAATGTATTGAGAATATTTAAGTGCTTTCAAGTTTATTAATGGAGAATACGTAATGTTTAGTGTTTGTTGATTTTTTATCATTTAACCATAAACTATGTATGCTTTTCCAGATTGTTGGTGTGGATCATGTGATATTTATACAGAAGAACTGCCTGGACAGAAGAAATAGAACACTGAAAATATATGCTCGCAACGAAAGCTTCTCATCTCGAATTGTCATCAATGAGACCTGTACATACACAGTGAGTTACATGTAGATAGCTTTGGGATTAAACCTTAAGTGTGAACATATTTTTAACATTTCAGTGAAATTCATAACATATATATAGAATATACCTGAATGGATATGCATGAATAAGTTTCTTTCCATGGTGGACTTTACTAATGGCAGAAGATCTAGCTGAGAATTTAGCTTTTTTAAAAGAAACAAAAAATAACAACAACAAAAAACATGTCTCATGTCACATGGGGTTCCCAGTCACTAAGTATCTGACAAATACCTTATCTTTTATTCTCTTGAACTCATTTAAAGGATTAAGAGAAATACATAAAATTTGTTGTATAATGTATGTGTCTTTACAGGTTCATAAAGAAAATTCGGATTGGACCTGCTTTGAACAAGAAGCCAGTTTAGATATTAAATCATTCTTTGGTTTTGAAAATACTGTGGAGAAAATAGCAATGAAGCAATATACTCAAAACATTAAAAAGGTATGAATCTGAAAGTGTTGTAGAAATTATAATCTGTGTGGGTTTGATTTAAGTTATAACTAAAGTTCTTATAATTTGTAATGCATGGATTTGTTTAAGTTATGAATTAAATTGGTTTTAAAGACAGTTTGCCCCTGTCCCTTGAGTTATTGTCTGGCATTAATACATAACTTTAAAATGGGCCTTATTTCTAGCTTTCAATCTTTGGGGCTATTGATTGTATGAAATATTTTTGTCTAAACTGTACAACTTATCTCTAGGGTAAAGAAGTGATAGAGTACTATATCAATGAGCTGCTGACAGAGGGAGTGACCAACATCCCAAGGTGGACATGTCCAGATCACATGGTGGCAGCAACAGGAAACCAGAGTGACAAGCAGTCGTCACAGGACAGCGGGGTGCGGTCAAGATCTGGGAGTGTGTGCAGCACCACCAGTCAGCACAGTCACGGCAGCCTCATCCTTGGGGCCACGGCAGCCTCAATCACACCACAGGATCAACTGACACACGTCAGGGATCAACCAGGTAAACTTCTTACGCTATAGTTTGATTTAGGAATTCATATTGATTAGGTTTTAACCTAAATAAATAATTCAGCAAGACTTACACCAGTGCAGGGTAATCAACTTGTACTAATTTTGACATCAGATCATTTAAAGTAAGTGAAATGTATTGAAAACTGACATATATGTACATGTTTTCTCTATTTCATTTTTGACACATTCATATCTTGTAAAGCATAGTCTTTTGTGTTATGCTCTTTCTGTCTATGTCTTCAAATGAATGTGTGTATTGAATGCTAACTTTTTTGGGTCTTTATATTATAGCTAAGCTTTTGGCAAAATGTATTTACATGCTGTTGTTTACCCTACTATGGAGACTATAGGGTGTTCGAGCCAATTCAAACTTGATGCAGACTGTATTGATTTGTTCCAAGGCAGTTTCACCCATGCACTGGGGAGTTTATATCATTTCTCTATCTTGTAACAGTGGAGACTATGGTGTGTTATAGCGGGGATAAGCTGGATGCAGACTACATTGAACGGTTCCTAGGCCATCTCACCCTCGTACAGGAATCACAGCTGGTCCAGCTGAGGCAGCTCCTGCAGCAAACACACAAGGGCAAGGTACAGGATGGATTGATTGGCGTTTGTGTACATATTCACATTGAGTGGTTCCATTGATATAAAATGCAAATCATATGAAATTTAAGATTGAATGCACTGTTTTAAACTTGAATAATCAGTTTTTTTCAAAGTAAGCATTCTATTAATCACTATTTCAATTGATACTAAAATAAATTGTAAATATTTATTTTTTTAAATGATTCGAAATGTTCTGTTTGAATATAATTTGTGTATAATAATAACCTTAAGTTATTATGGTAGTATAAAAATTATTGTCACTAAAATGTTCGACCTGAACCAAATATATTGTTGTCCTAATCTAAAACCCAAAACGATGAGACATTTTTACTGGAGGAGGCATATGTGTACAAGTACTTGGAAGTATTTTTTACAGTTGTTTGGTATTTTTAGTAAAGATCTATTTTGGAAAATCTCTGATTTAGTATGTGCATACGTAATACATCAAACTTTCCTGAAGCATGGGAAGGTCTATCTGCATGTTAACAAGCTGAAGCAATATGTTACTACTTCTAGTAATATACTTATAAAACACATGCTTACTACTTCTAGTAATATACTTATGAACCAAATGTTGTTGTACAGTATGCTTGTAGCCCTTCAATGTTTCCATTCACTTCACAGATTCCAAAAGATGCCCACATTCTGCGTTTCTTACGGGCACGTGACTTCAACTTTGAGAAGGCACGTGAGATGCTGGTACACTCTCTGGCTTGGCGGAAACTCCACAACATTGATCACCTCCTACACACATACACTCCACCCGATGTACTCACCAAGTACTACACTGGTGGATGGCACTTCTCTGATAAAGGTATGTATTGTAATATTTGTTATCCCTTATTTTTTTCTTTTGGTAATGGTTACGGCACCCTTCAGCTTCAGGGCAAATGTATTATTTCAATGTGTTAAATCTGACATAATTGGTTTGTACCTCGTTGTAAAGGGCACTGCTCAATAAATAGTGTGCAATTATAAAATAGCATTGTAATTTATCCTCACAATACATGTAGTGATTGAACTTTTAAGCTACACTTCCTTGTTACCATTCCCAAATGGGAGTTAATGTGTAGATGAAAAACAAAGGAAACACTCCATAGCATGGAACAATAATGATAAGTCTAGAGATTATTACAATCACCAGCCTGCCTTTGAACAGTTGAAAATTAAATTTTCATATGAATCATAAGATATAAGGGATGCAAATGAACATTCGATCGAATATTACATATTGGAATGTCAATATCGGTTTGTTGAATAAATGATTTAATAAACCTTTTGCCTACAACTGTGATGTTGTGTAAAAGTTTGTTTGTCTTGTTATACAACAATTTGCCCCTAGTGCCAGAGCTGTGAATGACAATACACTATACACGCATCTTATGTCAACTAGGGACATATCGCCTGTTACCTTAAACAGTCCCTGTAATTTACAGTAACTGGCTATTAGACAAGTGACATCAAACAAGTTTCTATTATTTTCGGTAAATTTAAATGATCATGCTAATTAAAGATTTAAGGAATCAGCCTTCACACAAAGTGTTGTCCTTAAAAATATTTAAAATGGCTTTCAGTGTTTGACGGCCTTTTTCTTGCTGTAGAATCTGAACATCTTTACAGCAATGTTTCAGTGCATGGAGTCACAGCTATTTTCAATCAAATAAATATCCAATATTCTTTTTACACGTTATAACGTTATATCTTTTTTGATTTCTGAATGCTAAATCTTCCATACATATATACAGATGGTCGACCCCTGTACGTTCTCAGGCTGGGACTGATGGATGTAAAGGGCTTGATGAAGGCTGTTGGCGAGGAGAACCTGCTCAAACATGTACGCCTCTTACCACCTCTCTTTATGGTTTATATTAGCCTTCAATAGGGCCATTTCTATATTATATGAACAAATTAAGGTGGTTTACAATGTAAAAGAGGTCCTTCATAAATGTGGACTTTACTGTACAGTACAGTCTTGAGATGAAATCATATAGCTGAGTTTAATACAATCAGTTGAATATTCATTTTCAATGGTGTCTACACCACTTTTTTATTAGAAATATTTTTAGAATAAACCTTTAAGATAATGCAGAGATAATTTCAAAATAAAATAGTTGGCTTATAAATGCCTTTATGGCATGGGATATAATTTACAGGAAATGTTATTTTTGATGGCAATACCTACTGTATGCCTAGGGATCAAATTTTGGGTGAGTACTGCCTAACAATGATCATTTCAACTGATGTCTCCAATAGTTGGTTACACAATTAAGCTTGTTGTTATATGTGTTCATTATAATTTGATAGGTGTTGTGGGTGAATGAGGAGGGACTACGCAGGGCTAGTGAGGCCACCAAGGCACGGGGACACCCAGTCAGGTAGGACACAGGTTAGGGGTTGGGGCCAATGTTTGCGAATGACCAGTCTGGTTTTGGGGTGATACAGTGTGGATAAATCTGTTACAGTTCGGATGATTAAAGAAAACAAAAAGTAAACATTGGGGTGTATAATGGAAATATTACTGTGACAAATCTGACTTATGACCAATAAAAAAAACATTTGGCTAACTTTGTTTAACTTAGACCAAGCCAAAAAATAACCAGTTTATACAATTGGCTGCTGGACCTTTGGCTGCTGGACCTTTTTGTCTGATAGTAGATATCAATTGGTTAAATTTGTGCTCTTTTAACCCCATGAATATGATTTTATTAACATTAGTTTCCAGTACAATTATAAATTAGGAAACTGAACAATTAGAGTTTTGGTATTTTTCTTAAGTGACAGTAAAAAAAACAAGCAAAGGCAAACATTTATAAGGAGTGGTTATGAATGTACCGGTAGTTGTACATGTATCTGAATACTGATTTTAATACTAATTTCTGTCAGTTGTAAAATGAGCTTTTCTATTTAAACAAAGCACCCATCCAAGGAAGGCAAAATAAAGAATTTCTATATCTGTTTTGTTTTGGTTTTGTAACAAAATTGGAACCAAACCTTTAAAGGCAGATGGTCCGTTTAAATGCCTTTTTTGGGAGTTTTTTATGTCTAAATGCAATAGATGTCAATAGCCATAATCATAATTACTTCATTTTATAATGGTTTGTCTGTTGTTCCTTTGTGTTGGCTGACATATAGCTACATTATATGATACAGTATAATTGTTCCCGCTTCTTTTCCGTCTTGTTTTGTGTTTGCTATTTGACATGTACATGTGACTGTTGAATTCAAGTGGAAGTGAGGCTCTGGGGTAAGTGTACAATATAGGTAAACCAAGATCACAGCCTTTGCATGGTTATTAGCGGCCATTCATGATTGTTCATGGAAGTTTGTAAAAGGACACTCACTTATTTTGAATGATGTAACTGTGTTGTCAAACTTTTAAGCATATGTTTTTCCTCTTAAAAGTTTGGTTGCCAGGTAAGGCATCTTTTTGCATAAAAATACAAATGCTTTTGTGTAACTAATGTAATACTCTCAACCGTATGTGAATACAGTGTAGTTTTTTCCTGAGATTCGCTTCTGAAATTATACTTTGAGTGTAGATCAATTATTATGCACAATTCAATAGTTGTACATGATAAGCATAAAATTCAGATATTTTCTACCACTGTGTGCAGTCTCTATTTGCTTGAACTAACAACACATGGTGGGCAATCAGTGGAGCCACAATATATTGTTATGTGTTGAAAAAGCTCCAATGCGTCTTCTCTTAGTTTTACATCTGTTTAGGCAATCTATCGGTATTGGCAAGAAGTCATTCTCATAATCAAACCTAGTGCACCAAGTATAGCACATAAAGTTCTAACGATTAAGATTTGTAACGAGGCAACATTTTGGAACAAAAAATGAGCTGCATATTTGTAAAGGAATTTCAAAAAGCTATGGAACGACAATACTTCTCATGAACATCCATAAAATGTTTTTAACTTTAACCTCTGGAAAGATATTCCATCAAGATGATCAGATTTTGATTTTTGCTTGGCACTTTTACATCAAAAACCACACATAGTCAATCCTATGCGGAACTACATTCCCCCATATGTTTTTCTCTAATAAACCTGGAAAGGAAAGTAAGAGACACCACTCACTGTTAAAGTCCATTTTCAATGTATTGGCAAAACAATTGAAGACACTTTTAACATATAACAAAATCTTGTGGCTCCCATGATTACCCGCTGCGTTATAATTTGTACCGTAAGTTATGAAATAATTGCTTTGTTCGAGTCAAAATTGTTATAATTTGGATTTTGAGTGCCATTTATTTTGCTGTAGTAAAAACTTCGATTTCGAAATCATTGAATTCCGTTACATCTTGATTTTAGCATGCTGCTTACATGTAGAATGCTTCAAACCAATATTAACTCCTTAAACCAAATTTCATGAACATGCGGGTAATATATGGATTTAAGCATTGATTTGTACTTGAATACATTGCCAGGAATAGAATGGAGTGTTTGATCAAAGAATTGTTGTTACAGGATTGTTAGTAATTGTTATTTTTCATTTCGTTGAAGTGCTCAAGTAAAGTGATCAAAGATCAAAATGGCATCATTTTTGTGTCGCCTGAAAAGACGACATATAGGGGTTACTTTTGTCGGCGGCGGCGTCTGTGTCCCATTTTCGCTTGTCCGGGGTATATCTCCTAAACTATTAGTGGTATCAACTTGAAATTTCATATGTACATAGATCTAATTGAGGGCAAGTGCAGTGCACAAGAACTGTTACTCTTGCTTCCATATTTTTAGAGTTATTGCCCTTTGTTATTTTTCATGCTTAAAGTTTTGTCCGGGGCATATCTTGTAGAATATAAGAGTTATCAACTTGAAACTTCATATCTAGATAGATCTCATGTAGGGCAAGTGCAGTGCACAATAACAGTAACTCTTGCTTTCTTAGTTTTAAAATTATTGCCCTTTGTTAATTTTCATGCTGTAAGTTTTGTCTGGGGCATATCTTGAAGAATATAAGAGGTATCAACTTGAAACTTCATAGCTAGATTGATCTCATTGAGGGCAAGTGCAGTGCACAATAACAGTAACTCTTGCTTTCTTAGTTTTAAAGTTATTGCCCTTTGTTAATTTTCATGCTTAAAGTTTTGTCCGGGGCATATCTTGAAGAATATAAGAGGTATCAACTTGAAATTTCATAGCTAGATATATCTCATTGAGGGCAAGTGCAGTGCACAATAACAGTAACTCTTGCTTTCTTAGTTTTAAAGTTATTGCCCTTTGTTAATTTTCATGCTTAAAGTTTTGTCCGGGGCATATCTTGAAGAATATAAGAGGTATCGACTTGAAACTTCATAGCTAGATAGATCTCATTGAGGGCAAGTGCAGTGCACAAGAACTGTTACTCTTGCTGCCATATTTTTAGAGTTATTGCCCTTTGTTAATTTTCTTGCTTAGGTTTTGTCCGTGGCATATCTCGTAAACTATAGGAGGTTTCAACCTGAAACTTATTCCGTAGGTATATCTGATTGAGGGTTCAAAAATCACCTACACTTGAAAGTTAAATGGCAACATCATTGTCTATAAATGAATAAAATGCCATCTAACAGCTATAATGTCGACAGTAAATAATTCGTCAGGCGACACATCCGACTCGTGGAGTTCTAGTTCAAGATATTGACTATTTATCTTTTTTATTTAGTGAAGAAAAGTGATAGGTGGATATCTTATTATTTAAACTCTCAAAATCGATTGGACTCTGGTTAGAAAAGGGAATTAGTTTGGGTTACAGGTGTGAAATGGTATATTATTTTAGCTGGATGAAAGAATTTATGGCTTAAGCTTATCACGAAAATACTTGCTTCGAGCCATGATGGAATACATTGAGGTCATTTATGTTGGTATGGTGCATGGCTGTGAGGGCTATTATCTTCAAAAGAAAATGTTTGCTTCAATTACGGTACTTGTCAGCTTTACCTTGTAGATATATAGGATCTTAAATGAGTTACCATTTAGTATAGAAAAATATGAAATTACTATTGGAAAGAAGTTGAGCAAGCCTTTGGTGAGCTTTACAACTTTTCTGAAATGAGTTTCATACACATTTGTATCAAATGGCTACGAATGTAAGGTTCTTTTTATCACATGACACATTCTATTCAAGATTGTATTTAATTTAAGGTAAAATGTTTGATGCTTAATTAGTAAATTAGGACAAAATGACATCTATGTCCCGTTATATTACATTCGTGTAGCATAAGCAAATACATAAGGGTTGTTTTACACTGGAAATAAGCAGCGTCATGTGATAAAATCATAAAAGCTGTTTCTGTGTGTAAAGGGAGTATTGGCCACGGAGAAATTGTAATGTAAGTACTACTGTGTGAGTTTAACTCTTCCCAACCATTTCAGTGCGTGTACCTGCATAGTTGACCTGGAGGGTCTCAGCATGCGGCATCTGTGGAGGCCAGGAATTAGGGCACTGTTACGCATCATTGAGATTGTTGAGGCAAACTACCCAGAAACTATGGGGCGGCTTCTCATTGTGCGGGCCCCTCGTGTGTTCCCTGTTCTGTGGACGCTGATAAGCCCGTTCATTGATGAGAACACAAGGAAGAAGTTTATGATCTATGGAGGCAATGATTACCAGGGCCCTGGTGGCCTTGTAGATTACATTGAGAAGAAATACATACCGGACTTCCTGGAGGGAGAATGTTATGTAAGTGGTAGTCTTTGGCGATATCCCTTAAAAGTGCCCAGTACCTTTTCACACTTGACATACAGGCTATTGTGTCAAATATCAAAAAGAAAAGTAAAAATGGAAACAGTACAGACATGTTGTCTTGTTAAGTAAAGGTCTATTCTTAATGAGCATTACTGTTTAGTACAAAAAGCTCTCAACTTGGAAGAATACCACACTAATTATATAGAAGGCCACACTGTATTTGGTATTAAACATGAAATTAAGTGTTTAATCAGGGAGCTGTTTCAACAAGTATCCTGGGAGCAGTTATGTACCTAGGCGAGATATGAAATTGCCCTGATTATTCTTATTAAAACAGCTTCCGGACAAAAGGTATAAAGGAAGTGTAGAAATTGGACTAAAAATATATTGAATATTATAATTTGCCAGTGTGATGTCCCTGAGGGTGCGCTTGTGCCCAAGTCCTTGTACAAGGAGGAGTTTATAGACCGGTCCCCGGACGAACCCCCACTCAATGTGAACAACTCCCTCTACACTACAGCACATATCATCAAGGACTATCCCAATGAGGTTGGTCTGCCCGTGGTTTATAATGGTCATTATTTCATCATGCTGGTTGTGCCAGTATAGTGTCAAGCATATTTAGCCTCCCAATTGTAGTTGTCCATAGGGACATGAAGGTTTACAGATATATTTCATTCAAGTGCAATAAATGTAGTACATGTTCATGTATAGAATGAAATACACACCTGCATTAATTCCAGTACTACCGGTAATTCAGTTTGTAGGATAGCATCACAGTTCTAAATTTCATACACAAGTATAAAGAAAGTATAAAGAAAGTCTATCTCAAAGAACCTATTGTTTATATAATAAAGTATTATTTGTTCATCATACCAGGTGTTGATCAATGTTCCACAGCGAGGCTGTGTGATCACATGGGACTTTGACATCCTGAAGGGGGACATGACTTTCACGGTGTTCCGATGTAAGGCTGCACTGAACAAGGCCTCCAATGAACATGAGCACCACGTGGGTGGCCATGTTGTTAGTGTCCAGTACATCGACAAGGCCATGCAGGTTGGCCCCGACCTCAGCATTGTGGAGCCTCCACATATATGCAGGGATGGGGATAGTGTGCAAGTGAGTAACTTCATAGTCTAAGATATACAAGTAGAAATCAATGGTTTTGCTGGAGGCCATGGTGGCCTTGTTCTAGGTTTGATCTACTTGTAGGCAATTATAGAAAAGATTGTGTCACAGGTACTATTTATTGACCACATTTTTATGCTCATTTAGGAGCCTCATGATTATAGATGATATGTTTAATATGCACAGCATATCATAATCTATTTTTTGTTTGGTACCAAATGCCATTATCATTTGTGAATTTTCTGTAAAATGTTTCGATCAAAGAAAAAAATGTTTCTCAAGCATTAAATCAGCACTTTCATGCAATACTGATGTCCTATTCCATGCAGGGTTCTCACGTGGTTAGCTCTGCCGGCAGTTACATCCTTCAGTGGAAGTACTTTGACTCTACGAAGGCATCGTTTGAGTTTTCCCTATCCACCCACAAGTCCAAGGTCATGTACCACACGGAGCTGCTGCTCTCCGAGGTCTTTAGGTAAGCAGTGGCACATTTGGAGAATATCTTTAATTTTACTAACATGAAAATAAAATATTTTAGTAAGAAAATTATTTAAAAAGAAAGATTATGTGTTTAAAAGTATGTACTATGATAAATATATCAAACAAGATAAAAGCTTACAAGTTATAACACAATTGATTCCATTTACAGAGGATCGATGTCTAGTCTGCAGTCGAGTACAAGCGGGTTTTCCTCCCTCAGTATCGGCACAAACCAGAGTGTACCCCACTCACATAACACTCGCAAACACTGAAAAATGTGACCTCTCGCGAACAACATTGTTCCTGCTCCGAAACTGCACCGCATTATACTCAACTTATTCCAGTACAACATTGTTGTGTATTTTATCAAGATTTTATACTCAGTACCCGGTACCTTGAATTCAGACTAATGTCAAGACATCCAATATCAGAATCTTGCAGTTGTTTAACAAGAATATAATTGACATACATATTGTATATGTATTAATTGACTTCCTGTCAATATGTTTATGTATTTATGTAACATCATTCTATGAGACTTTACTCTACATGATGATAATTAACTCAATTCATGTTTTCTATGTTTACATGATTGTAAGGGCCAAAATTGTTAGATAATTTAGTTATAACCAGCATGTCCATTCGTTTTGCATTCAGCGCACTTTCAATGTATTGATCATCTCCGACCTCAATCTTCCAGTGTAGGGGGTTAGGCTATATAACACAAGCAGGATTGGTTTGTAAAGATATGGGTGTTTTTAAAGATAGCAACCTTTTCTAGTGAAAGGATTTCTGTGGAACTACTTTCATGTCTAACATTGCTATACTAGTCATACACTCACTGTAATTCTGGTTCTGCTTAAAATGTTCCACAATTCAGATTTGAAAAAAACACACACAATGTGCCATAGATTTAACACAAAAGGGGGTCGGGGGCATGATTCAATTAAGGAGTTTTCATGTTAGGATTGGAAGCTTTCAATTTGACACTATCAAACTTTAGTATATCAGGGGGTTTTGCTGGGCATTCGAATAAAAAAGTTAGAATATATTAATGGCTTTGAAAACAATTTCAACATGGTTAAAAGGCCTCTTAACCCTGCTTGGGTCCAGAATTCCTCATACTGGAACTAATATTTGAGGATGTTCAGGACCAGAACATTTGGTGTGTTTAAAATCATCCCAAATTATCATAATTTATTATTGATTTTCACTTTTTATGGCCGTTGTATTTTTAATCCTTAATGTACATAGCTCCAACTAAATTTTTACTTGTCTCTATGTCAAGTCATCATGTTTTTTTTTGTTACCAGAGAAATCATAATCATAAAGGGAGAAAGGGATTCTTTGGTTTCATGCATTCTGACCTCTTAAATGTACTCACAATGAAATCAATCTTTATATTTGCATTATTCTGTTTATTTTAATACAAAAATAAGGTATGAATTATTTAAGATTAAAAAAAGTCTTTTTTCGTCTTGCTTTAATCAGTAAAAAAGAAAGGCTTATGTTTGAAAGGTCAGGTAGGACATTTGTCCAACCAGAATGCAGTAATAAAATAAACAATGACATGATACTCCTAACTGTACGTGATGTAAATGACTGACCTTAACTTCTCAAGGCTAATGGCTCCAGATTTCTACATTAAATGTATGTCATGTCAATACCTTCAGGTCATAACAATCAAAAAGTCCACAACTACGTGAACAGTTTAAAATAAGTATATAATTATGAGTCATATCATTTCATTGAAACTGTTAAATTTAATTGACCTGTACTATAATGAAAAAAATGTGACTCTGTGTTGTTTGTGGGTTTCAGATCCATTTTAATCATGATACAAATATGCATACAAGTATTGTTTTGAAAACTTTCTAGGATCACGACTGTGAACACAATTGGAAACTTTGTGTGTATGATTGAGAATGTTTTGGTTTCAGCTATATACTGGAGCTTGTTATTATGAATTCTACCTTTTCTGAATATATTTGCTGATTGCAAGTAAATGCAAGTTTGTTGCTATAAAGTAAAGATAAAATTGTGAGGGGTTTTTCAATCCATTCTTACTGTTTTTGTCATTGTGTTTTGTTTACTCCATACTTTTTGTATACAGTTTTGTATATGGGTGTGGACAGTTCTGTAAATGGGTGTGTACAGTTCTGTAGATGGTTATGTACAGTTCTGTAGATGGTTATGTACAGTTCTGTAGATGGTTATGTACAGTTCTGTTTATGGCTGTGTACAGTTCTGTAGTTGTTTATGTACAGTTCTGTAGATGGTTATGTACAGTTCTGTAGATGGTTATGTACAGTTCTGTATATGGCTGTGTACAGTTCTGTAGATGTTTATGTACAGTTCTGTAGTTGTTTATGTACAGTTCTGTAGATGGTTATGTACAGTTCTGTAGATGGTTATGTACAGTTCTGTATATGGCTGTGTACAGTTCTGTAGATGTTTATGTACAGTTCTGTAGATGGTTATGTTCAGTTCTGTATATGGCTGTGTACACTTCTGTAGTTGTTTATGTACAGTTCTGTAGTTGTTAATGTACAGTTCTGTAGATGGTTATGTACAGTTCTGTAGATGTTTATGTACAGTTCTGTAGATGGTTATGTACAGTTCTGTATATGGCTGTGTACAGTTCTGTAGATGGTTATGTACAGTTCTGTATATGGCTGTGTACACTTCTGTAGACGGTTATCTTTTAATCTGGAGTTTGTTGTATGTTTTAATGTGTATACAAGTTAAATCTACATAGAAGTTTGCAATTTTACTCTACAATTACTAGTCCATATTTTGAGGTATATGTATATTAAGTTCTTGTTTTGTGTACATGTAATCACTGAAAGAGCTGTTTCATCAACATTTGTTTGTGTTGTATATACTACTAGTATTTATAAAATCGTTGGATCCTAACAATTTAAAACATATCTTCCATTTCATGTCACATCTACAGCAATACCTCATATCCAAGCCCAATCATTTAAAAATGTTACAAATATTGAACTGCATTATTTGTTTCAGTGTCAAAAAGTGAGTACAATTAATACTGCAATGGTTCAGCAAATGGATTTTATTTTCTCTGAAAACACATTTTAATTAACCCATTATTATTTGACAGTTTGCCATGCAATTAAACTATTTTTATTTTTTTAATCTGTAACACAATTTCGACTACGTAAGTCTTCCAGGTTGTTACCCTGATTTTTTTGTTACTAAGAAATCGCATATATATATATATACATGCTGGTACATACATTTTTTCTATAATCATTTAAGTACATGTATTTAAGCTATATATCACTTTATTTACACGAAATTTTAAATGTTCATTTTCACTTTGCATGTTTATATTTCTTTGTTGGACTCATGAAAATGGTTGCAAAAGTTGCCGGAATGGTTGGCATTACGTATCATCTCTTAGGAAATACATGCTCATATTATTTTAGGAAATACATGCTCATATTATTTTGTTATATTTATGATGACTTGATCATATGAGAGAAAGAAAGAAACGTTTGTATGAGAAAAAACAACACTATTCTTTCCGAGTCAGGATGTTAACCTACAGCATTTCTATCAATTCAGGTATGATGTTAACTGTGTATATTATTGTCTATAAATCACATGACACAAGCTTGATAGCACCTCCCATTGAATGATCCTCATGTTTCACCTTAGAATGGAGAGGCTTTGAACACTGCATGTCAAACCTTTGCAAGGTTAATTCATTATGTGTACAAGAGGTTCGAAATATGACATAGTCATTTTTTGTTGAAGTGTCAGAACTTTAGTACTTACAAACAATGTCTAAATACCTGCCGGAGTACCTTTAAAACTGGTGTTGGGGCAGTATTACCATTTACACATCAATAACTCTGTTAACTTCAGGGGAGTTGCAGTGCTTTCATATAATGTTTTGTTCGGAACACTTAATGATGAAGCATGGTAAAATTACATGCCAGGATTATCTGAACATGCTTTGTTCATGCAATATCTTTTCTTTTTGAAATACAAACGAATTACAGTTGTTGAAATTGTAATACAGAATGTAATGCTGGTACATGGGGTTTTGAGGCAATAGCACTTATGTTGTTGTTAAGTTTTTCCACATGTTGTTTTAACTTGGAATAGGCGTATTGATTTAGAGACAATAGTTATATTAATATATGTTATTGTAAACTGTGACTTTGTTTTGCACAAAATAGAACATGAAGCTCAGAATAATCCTCCATTGATGGCGCAGTAACGAAGAAACCAATTTATTGTAAGGAACACAGAGTGTGCTGACAAATTTCAACCACTACTTCATCAGTAAAAGAAACATTAATATTTGCATGTATTCTTGTGGTCTGTAAAATACAATGATCTTGCATTTTGTACTAATCTCATGTATAGGTTTCCATGATCTTAACTTTAAAACTGCATCCAATTTTGTTGATGTTTGATCCAAAATAAATCCCACAAATAATTCGGATTTGTCATTTTTTACCGGTTGGCATGTAAATGCATGTAATAGATGTGGAAATAAGTTTCTGCATGTGATGTTCAAGCCTGACTGATCACTAAATTAAAAAATGGTTTCCTAGCAATAGTTGTATAGGGTACCGTACATGTATATAAGCCAATGAAAAGCTATGTGTTTTTACTAGGGATGCAAACGAATGGCAAAAGTGATATTCGAATATTCGGTAATTCTTTCGATCGAATATTCGAACACTAAAATGAACCTTTAATAACCTAATTATTATTCACTAACATAATATCGGGGGCCCTGTTACCCTTCCTGGTCGTATTCGGTACATGCGACTGACCCTTATTGTTCCACAAATTAGCCTCTGAATTTCCCCATTTTCAAAATATAACCCAAGAAAAAGCGATATATCTTTAACAAAAAACAAAAACAAATTGTATCAATTCCTCTGCGTTTATTTTTGTAAACAATGCAAAATAAGATCAGGGAATTCTGTTTTTTCCAGTTAAATGACGATATGCGCCAACGTGGGACTTGCAGCCTTGTTCTTGGATTGATATTTACGAAATATATTTATATAAACGACACCATGACTAAACGTCGCTTTTGCCTTAGGTATTGTACAACAATACAGGACATATATCCTTAAAGGTTAAACCATACAGTTAATTTTTGTACGCAAGAGCATTATATTGAAAACATGGAAACAGTTTAAAGCACATAACTAGCACATGTCCTTCGTATCATCAAGGCAATTTGAGCAATATCGCCAGGCTTGATTAGCAGTGAAGACAAAACATTGGTAAAAAGACCGATCTCTTAAACCCTTAATTGGCATGGTCATTTAAATGTACCCAACATAATTGGAATGTGTTTTATGTCACTTGTCTTACAGCCAGTAAATGCAAAATTACGGGACTGTTTATAGTTCCCGGCGATATATCCGATATGACGCTTGTATAGTGTCATCAAGTTCACACCTATTAGGGGTCCATCGTTGTAAAAACAAGACGGACGAAGATGGCAGTTGTAGGCAAAAAGTTTATTAATTTATTAATTCAACAAAAACATTGAATATTCAAATACCTATTTTGACATTCTGATACCAAACGTTCGATCGAATATTCGTTTGCATCCCTAGTTTTAGCTTATTACTCTGAACAATATAAATATCCACTAACAAGTGAATTTTTAGCTCGACTATTCGAAGAATAGGTGGGCTATACTACTCGCCCCAGAGTCGGCGTCCGGTTAAAGTTTTAGGGCAAGTTGGGATTTTCACTTATAAGTCCAATACCCTACATTCAATTGACTTAATACTTTATGCAGTTGTTCAGAGCCATCACATGATGAGGTTAGAGAACTCCATATTATTCTTTACACAGATTATGGCCCCTGATTGACTATGGAACTTAGGTTAAAGATTTAGGGCAAGTTGGAATATTTATTAATAACTTCTATATCCTTTGTTCAATTGACTTAATACTTCACACAGTTGTTAAGGACCATCACACAATGAGGTTACATAACTCCATATCCTTAATACAAGTTATGGCCCCTGATTGCCTTAGGGTAAAGTTTTAGGGCAGGTTAAAGTTTTAGGGCAAGTTGGGATTTTCACTTAAAACTCCAATACCATTCATTCAATTGACTTAATACTTCACACAGATGTTCAGAGCCATCACATAATGAGGTTAGATAACTCCATATTATCTTTTATACAAATTATGGCCCCTGATTGACTATGGAAGTTAGGTTCAAGTTTTAGGGCAGGTTGGGATATTGTTTAATAACTTCTATACCCTTCATTCAATTGACTTAATACTTCAAACAATTGTTCAGGACCATCACCCAATGAGGTTACATAACTCCATATCCTTAATACAAGTTATGGCCCCTGATTGACTTAGGTTAAAGTTTTAGGCAAGTAAAAGTTAAAGGCAAGATGGGATTTTAATAAACAAACTTCTATACCGTTCATTAAATGCACTTAATAAAATTCAATATTATTTACGACCATCTTACAACAAGAAACATAACTCCGTTTTAAGCCTAAATACAAATTATGGCCATTTTTTTTTAAATTTCCTTTGAAAGGCATATTTGTATATTCTTAACCACATTTTCATAATGGAAAATCAAGTTATTTGAATGACTTGCGTCATTGTTTGGGCGGGCTGATGGGAGGGCAGCATCAAAGTTACCTTATGTATCCAATAATTTTAGTTAGGTTTGACATAAAGAGACCAAACTTGGTATTATTACATCGTTATTGTATTCTAAGTTAAAGCGGCCAAGTCGAGCGCACTGTCTTTCGACGGCTCTTGTTTTGCATATCATTACTTTGAGCTTCAATGAAATGCTGAACATCACTAGTTTCAACTGCGACTTGATGCCACTAGTTTTTTTGTGTCTTGACTTTCTTCGTTCAAAGTTATGGACTTGGTTTGAGACTGGATAAGCCAGGAACTGGCAAATTTCAGTGTTATTTAATTAGACTAGCAACATTTCACTGTTTGACCTTGCAAAGTGGGTACCTATTTTTAGCTTGATCAAGACAAAAGCTGCTAGCTAATAGAGCATGCTTAAGAGAGTCGTTTCTGAAAAGGTATCAGTTATTGTGTCAGTGAGACTTCAAAGCACCCTTGGCATGGACTGAAACACCACTAGACCAACTGGCCATAAATTTTGCCACAATTCAGGCAAGTACATCAAGTGGTCATAACTGTTTAAACTCATGATCTATCTGTGAAACCCAACTGACATAACATTTGGTTCCATTCAGTCTTAATGTACCTGTACTCTTGATATTCGAGCTACAGTTGAAGGAATAGGTTTCAGTGAGTGTATATCATGTAAAAAATTACGTCATAATTTATACGTCGGAAATCAATATTTTGCTTCAAATGAAGACTTTAAAGATGCACTCTTACTCCCAAACAAGATTCATCACAATTAATAAAATTGTTTTAATATTCAAAAAAAGATGAATAAATGTCGAAAACAATGGTTCTTATGAAGGATACAGAGTTTAATTTGAATGAAATCAGCATAAAACACGGTATTTTTCCCTTATGAGACTATATAAGACCACAGTAAATCTTTTAGCATTCACCAATCATTTAATATTTTTGCGCTTTCAGCTATTAAATACACAGTTACAATCTTGTTATCAGTAATTAATATTTTCCATAAATGCATTATTAAGTAAGAAGTTAAAGGTTTATCAGTCAAAATTTATGTTTGTTATACATGATTATGTATTGATTTTGAATAAGAGTGTCACTTTAAACAAAGATAACCTCAATATATATTCACCATTTTAAATGAAACATAACACCGTATGTCGCTTACATAGCCCCACATTAGGTCTTTTCTAGTCTTTAAGAGTTTAGTTTCTTAAAACAGTTATACAAACCTTTTTTTTATAATAGGTGTAGGTGTTTGAGGGAACTAACCACTTCATCCAACAAGTTATAATACAAAAGCAGGGTTCTTCAAGTGGCATAGAGTGCCCAGGTCATTTAAAATGAAGAAAAAGAATTGTAATCTTTGATTTGTCATCATTTGAAGCAAAATATTGCCTGGGTTTGAACCGAAGGCAAAGGGACAAAGACAAAGCATCTCCCAAATACAATGTATGGGTGACCTAAATATGATGCAGACTTTTCGTGTCCATAAAATTTGAAAAGAAGTTTCATTAAACTCACTCTGAATTATGACAACCTAGCCACATTAATGAATACTCTGTGATCATGCTCATACATGTATTTAGACATTTTATTTCCTTACAACTATGGCCAGTACTTAATGTATTGTATTGTATTAAGAAACATATATGTAGTTTAAAGGAGATATAACAACAAGTACAAGTACATTCTAATGATTTAATGTTGTATAAAATTGCAAAAAATAAAATGTAATGTTAACATTTATAGAATTCATATTATAAAGAATCATTAATGAACTCTAGCTGGCATTGCACTCTGCAGTATTATTACATTATTGAATATTATAAATACAGAGTTTTAAATCATATTTCATTTTCACAGAATAATTAAAAGAACCCGTGATTTTGATCAACAAGTAATTTTAACAAAAGATTTCATGGTAGTAAAAAAAGTTCATTTAAAAACAGTAAACGCATCATTTTACATGTACATGAATTTACAAATAAACTTCGATCAAGTTTCAACAAAATGAATTTAATCGTGATAGTTATAAAATTTAAACATATTAGTTTCCTTAATTTCAAATACAGTTATTTTTAACAGAAAATCAAGAAGTGGAAAATGAATGACAATGAGATGAGTTGGTGATCATGATTTTACTATAAACACTGTTTACAACAGTTAGTCCATTGTTTTCTTCCTTAATTAGTCAGCAGCTGTATGTGCATGCTAACTTCTTTACAAATAACAGACAAATACAAATGACAATGAAGATTCGACAAATGTTCCATCTAGACCTTTTCCCTGCAGAAAATATGCCTGTGTTTATTATAATGTTCATTATCCATAAAATTCTTCACATGATCATATTTGCATCTTGCACAACTTTCGAGAACTGCATTTTCAATATTCCAGTCTGACAACTTGTTTTTTTTCACTTAAATTTCCTAATTTAAACACACTATTAATAAAAGAACATTAAAACATGCTGCAAAGTTTAAAAATCTAGTATGAACAGACATTTTCTGTATCTTGATACAATGAACAACAAATAACACTGTGAAGACACAACATGTAGCTGCAGAGAGGGCTGCCCCATTGAAGTGGTTTACCATCGTCCTCTCCCTCCTCGGAACCCACGGCCCCCGCCCCCTCCTCGACCACCACGGAATCCCCAATTGCCACCACCGCCACCACGACCACCTTTCGAACACAGGAGTCAAATTCAATAACAGGGTTAAAATGATGATTTTAGATATGTTAGTAAATTTCAAAATAACATAAATAAAGTCATTATTTTAATAATCAATATCATCATAATCATTCATTGCAAATATATTAAGATATGCCACAGTTTTGTACTTTTGTACCAACTTGAATAACTTATTTAGGACCAATAAAGTTTTAAGTCCAAGTGATACATTCTGTCACACAAACTTGAATCAGGTGAAATCCCTACTTAATCCCAAACCAATGTTTTACCTCCAAATCCGCCGCCTCCTCCTCTCCCCCAGCCTCCACCACCACCTCCTCGCCAGTTACCACCTCCTCCTCCTCGACCCCAGCCGCCTCCACCTCCCCTTGGGCCACCCCAGCCCCCACCCCATCCACCACCTCGACCCCCACGCTGGCCTCCTCCTCCATAACCTGCAATAGAATGAAATATAAACCATAATACACAGTCAGGAATATCTTGTACAAAGTATTCTATCAACTTTGTCTCATGTAAATGAAGTAGATCATCTTCCTCAAAATTACTATTGTTATGAAGGCAAATTACAATTGTTAAAAACGCATTTGCTGATAAGCTTGACTGAACAAACATATGACAGAGCATAACACTTATAATATTTGTATAGGAGGAACTAACAACATCCATGGAATAGTTCAATACAAATGTTTGATTAAATTTGACCTGCAATTTGAATGTTACTAAAACAATCTTATTATTCATGTAAAGAAAGTTCCTAACCTCCTCCCCTGGCAGTAGCACCAGACATGCCGCCAGGTTTGTCGTTTGCGAAGGCTAGCTGGACTTCCCTCCCATGAATCTCAAGGCCATCCTTGTCTGCCTTTGCTTTCTCGGCTGTCTCTTGAGTCTCAAACTCCACAAACCCAAACCTGCGGGGAATCACATGGAAACCACTAATATACTTGTAACTAAGAAATAAGGACTAAGGTGAAGTTTGGAAACACATCCTGATCATTGATTCATCATAAAATTCGTATCCTGATCTGGGAAAAATATTTCAAGCATGAAGGCCTTCCACTTGATATAACTATATCACATTACCTAGTGCTGTATCAAAATGCTTTATCATTCAAGGTCATGTGTTTTTTGACAGCTAAAATCATTTATAATTTACTTTCAGATACATATTCAAAAAAAATATGATTATATGTACGCAATGGTTAACCAACTCACCCCTTGGACTGTCCATACTCATTAGGGGGTATGCGACAGGCCTTACAGCCGTCAAATATTTCCTTGAGCTCATCTTCGGTCACTTGGAACGCCAAGTTACGCACAAACAATACCTTGGATGGGCCTGGAGATCAGTAGAAACATGTATGAAATAATTTTAATCTCAAACATTTTGTCTGCTATTCCAGAGATAATGATTGTTCAATCCAGTAAAAAGTTAAGAGAATAAGTATTTCCTAGTAAACACCAAACATTTATCTTTCATGAAAGCTTAGAGGCTGAATTAAGTTGTGAAAGAAGCCAATTTAAGCCTTTTAGTAAAAAGTTGCTCTTCTTAAGTTTGAGGATCATAGAATTTATGAAAACTTTAGCAGCTTCTAAAAAAGCTAAGTCCTCGAAAAGTGGATTTCGATAGAGCTATTTCTTTATTTCTTCAATGCCAACTTACCAAACTCCTTGGACTTCCCTCCTCCCCCTGCGTGTTGTGACTTCTGGTCTGTGTAGTCAAGGAAGACTGTCTCCCCATCAAGTTCCTGGTTTTGTTTCTCCTTCATCATCCTCTCTAAAGTCTCCTCAGTGTCAAACACCACATAACCAAACCTGCAACACACAAATAAGGCAATAACAGAGAGTGTCAAACAACACCTTACCAAACCTGCAACACACAAACAAGGCTATAACAGAGAGTATCAAACAACACCTTACCAAACCTGCAACAAACATAAAAGGCTACACAAGGCTATAACAGAGAGTGTCAAACAACACCTTACCAAACCTGCAACACACAAACAAGGCTATAACAGAGAGTATCAAACAACACCTTACCAAACCTGCAACAAACATAAAAGGCTACACATACCGGTATGCACTGAGGTGGACACACCCAGAGCACACAGGAATCCCCAATCACACCAATCACAACTCCCCTTTTACCAATTGCATCTCTCTTTTTGGGAAGGCAAACCTTGGCAACAGTCTCCCCATAAAATCTCCCAAGGCCTTTAATGTCAATTCCACTCACCCCTTACAAAGGCCGTCCCTCTTCTTGGGCAGGCGGATCTCTGTGATGGTCTCCCCAGTGAAGAACTCTCTCAGCTGATCCTCTGTTACTGTCTCCTTCAGGTTCTTCACAAACAACGTTTTTGAGTCACCTGTTAACATATATATAACCAGGTATGTGTTCCATTATTCAGAGAGGAGTGGAAGTGAAAGATTTCTATATGAATCTATTGCATTGTCGCTGATATTTTTCAATTTCATTGTTGTACTTGGGTTGTTTCATTCTAAATGTCATTCTAAGAAAGTAACTTGTAACTTTTTTCTGAACAATGTCCAAAATATTACAGAAAGATGTAATTTTGAAAAATTTTAACAAAAAAAGTTACCGACCTCCCTGCATACGGCCATCATTGGCAGTCTCAGTCCCGCCCTTGGGCTTGGAACGGTCAATTCTGATTGGTTCCCCATTCAACTCCTTGCCATTCACTTCTAAAGCCTTTTCCAAGTCTTTGGGTAGCACATCAACATAGCCAAACCTGGAACAGTGGTACATATGGGAATTTAAAATAGGTGTTGTGTAAAAAGTTAGATTATTCTTTTAGAAAATGTATTATGAATTGTGTGCAAAAAAATGGTTAATTCTTTTTTTTAATATAAGAAAAAATACTGAATATATACATGAGAAAACAAGACTGTCTCATTTCATCTTTATCATAAAATAATGAAAAATAAAAAAAAATCTAAACTAATTCCAGATATTGGATGTGCTTTCTGTCTGGAGTGCATATCATTTCCAAACCCCATTATGTATTTAAATGATAAAGGGTTCACTTCAAATTTTAACTCTGGGTTAAATTTACTAGGGGTCAACTGTTTATTATCAGTATTTCTACTGAGTTTCAGGCTTGGAGGATCCAGGGACTAACATTATTTATTAAACATTTTTGGGGAAAAGACCAAATGACTTTAATTTTCTGACCCACAAATATATAGGGGTTATCTATTGACCATCATCAATGTGCATATTAAATTTATAAAACTCTACAAGTCATTCAAAGTTATTAATTGTAAAGATAAGAGTAACGCTGACCAGACCAACGGACAAAGCAATCCCCATGGACTGCCATGCTTCGCAGGCAAAACAAAATTAAATGGTAGTAAAAAACATAAAACATAAATACCAATACAAATATTATTATAATCTTAGTAATTAATGCAATTGAATGATAGGGTGAAATAACATTGTAGACATGGGTCCAGGCCACTGCAAAGACAATCGCAAAAGTTAACAGTCCATTTCATCATAAAACAGTCCAAATATAAACACATTTTCCTGCAACAGACAAATTTGGTTACAGTTTGTTCATACAACTCTTGACTACTCCATTCAAATACAGACATGAGACACAAGTAATACATGTTTAGCTCATAAGTTTTTATACATGAAGGTACAGTACAGTTCCAAGTGTTTTTTCTCACCTGCCACAGTGGTCACAGCGGTGATCATGGCCACATCTGGTCCTCAGAGCTGGTCAGTCCCTCGTTCCAGCAATCATCCCCAGTGTGTCTACACACATAGCAAATATGAGAGTCCATACACCGCCTCACATACTTTCACTTTTTGCACTCATTAAAAGGGTACAAAATTACAACTTCTGCACTTCTCTGATAGAGCTATTCATATTTAATTACAACAGTGCCAGTCATTTTCCATGATTTTATTTGAGCATTTAAACTGAGTGCAAGAAGACAGTATGTGAGTGTACGCAGGACTTTGTGGCAACATGTGGGGGCACACTGGGGCAGTGAAACAGACAGCTTGCCAGCTTTGTGCCATGGGGGCACTGCGTGCACAGACTACGGATGCTAGATACAGACTATTATACTCAACTTGGCTTGCCAGCCTTTTCCATGGGTGCAATTCGGACAGCGGACGGACACCACATCCTTGCTATTATCATCGGGCATTAGCAGACTTTCAGACGTGGTTTATAGTAGACTACAATTAAAATTGTTTTATACCAGACTTTAAACCAAGCTTGCAATAATATGAAAGTCATCGATAGTTTCTCTCTTGCAGCATTTTTCCAACTTGAGTACCATTTTTTTTTTTTAATATCATACATCTTTAAAATTTCTTTACACATGTTTTTGTATTGTTTTGTAGGACATTGCAGTGCATGTGACTAATTATTTTTTTAAAGCCAAACAAGATATTTATCAGTGGGAACATTTAGGATTTGTTCATTATAATTAAATAACATTTTTTATTCTTTCAAGGTTCTGGTTTGCCAAGTTTGCAATAGCACAAACAGGTTTAGAACATGTTCCAGTACATATACGAATAATACTATGAATCAAAGAGCAACAATTTTCCATGACTTAAAAAAATCCTATTACATTCTGGATAAAAAGTGCTCTTTTAAAGAAAGAAAAGGACAAACGCAGTTATTGCTTTACTTTTCTAAAAGAATAAGCTCATTTTTTTCGTAGGTTAAACTCTTTAAACATGAAGATTTCAAAAATAATTTCACTGTCTGTTCCATGTTAAAACCCCTAAAATAGTCATTCCTGAAACATGTTTGTACACCATTGTTTGTAAGTGTTTTCCGGTCAGCTATTTAACTGGATATCTTATCTGTGCTGGTTTCTAGCAACAAAGCTTGGTCCTTTAGATTAACTTCAACAATATTTTGTTCATTCAAAAGTTAAATACTTAGGGGTAATAAAGCAATTGAAAAGTTTTATGAATGCACCAGCACATTTTAGGATAAGGGAGTTGGAATTTAACATGACAAGAGTTTGGGCCTCGTTACACCTTGTCTTTGGTCGGCAGATGTTAGTCAGAGGCTCTTGTACCTCCATGTGCTATTGTTCAAGGACAAAATATAGTCTCTCAACTGAAAATGGTTATATGTAAACCAGCACTGAGTTATGTTAATGCATCCATGTACTTAAAACTTTTGAGAGTCACAATGGCCATCATAAACAGACAGTGAATTCCTAGTACACAATTTGTTGTTAAAGAACTTGCAGCACCTTTCAGACCTGTGCATGTACACAAACTCTTTACTACAGAACACTAACATAGAAATTGAAAAGCAAAGTAGCAAGATCAAAAGAGTGTTTCTCGAGGCATATCAGGCTTCCCACTGGCAATCGCCATTTGATTTATGTCTTCCTGAACTCTGCTACGGAAATAACAAATAATGATCTCTTAAAAAAACTAAAAAGGAGCTCTATGCAAAAACGCTGCCATGCATATGGAGAAAATGACTGCCACAGTCTCTGAAAAGAAAAAAAAAGCCAACTAATCCGTCCAAACAAAGAGCAAAAAACAGTAACATGTTCTTTGTTTGAAACCATCTGAGGAACATCAAGCAAAACAGCAGCCACGGAAACAACATTATTAACAGACCTACACAGAAAACCCTCAATTACAGAATCTACACCTACACTACAGTAACAGAGATTTTGCCACGATACTTCCAGAATGACTAAACAACCAGGAAAGCGTAAAACTCATTTTCAAATTGCCACTGAAAACTACAGCAGAAGCAGAAATACTGGGACAATCACTCTTGTAGCAGCCAGTTTGTTGTATTGAGCATTCAGCTTATTGTATCTAGCAGCCATCTTGTTGTAGAGAGCATTCAGCTTATTGTAACTAGCAGCCATCTTGTTGTAGAGAGCATTCAGCTTATTGTATCTAGCAGCCAGCTTGTTGTAGAGAGCAGTCAGCTTGTTGTATGGAGCAGTCAGGTTGTAGTAAGGAGAAGGTAGTGATCAGAGATATGGTTCATTGAAAGTCTGCACAAGTGTTGATGATACAAATTTTTAACAGAGAGAAAACATGACCATGGTTCGCTGTTAGGTCCGGGTCATTGTAGCAGCAACTTCCCACAACCAGACTGTGTTCTGCGGAATGTTATAAACTGAAAACATTACTTACCCCCATTTGACATTATCTCAATGTCTTCACTTTCATCTAACATACCATTATCATTTTTATCAAAGCTTTTACATAGAAACTGGGGACTGTTTCACTAATGGTCCAGTCAAATGAGTCTTAACTTTCACATTCATGCCGTGATCATCTAAGTTTGTTCAACATAATACTACTCCTGATTTGTTGCAGACTTCAATCATACATTATCATAACATATTATATGCAAGACCTGTATAATATCTTTATATAACCCTGCTTCTAGTCAGACGAGTCTTTTAAGACAGCCTCTTCATTGCAGTGTAGTGTACCAGATAAGATGTGTTTCTGCACTGCTTTGTGCTGTTTATTACAAAAGAGATCAATCAACTTTTTCTGGCAGTTAATATGACTCCTAGCTTCAGGCTGAGCAATAAAGATCTGTTAATCAGGTCTCTAAAAGAACAAATTTGAGAAGATTTATGTCTTTACTAGTCAGAGCTGTCAATTTTCATCCCATTTCTCACTTCATTTTATTATTATCAGACAATGTCTACATTATCAGACATTTAACATTCTTTCTTATGTAGCTGACGAATTTCCACGTCACTCATTTATACTGTCTACAGCGAAATCAACCATTCCAGTACAGGCAGATATGTATGAAGCCATAAGACATATTTTACCAAACTTTTGTTTCATAACAATGGTTTTGCAAGTCTTAGTTTGAATAAGTCTGAATAAATAGGAATGCTTATCGATGAGTCATAGCTTTAGTCTTGCATGATCATAAACAAGAAGTCAGACAGATTAACAAGCTTCAAAATCTAGAAGTCTAGGCAAAGATTTACACGTCTCAGACACTGATTTCCTTTAGGGTTGAAAGCCCGTGCTGTTACCCAAGTTATTTCCAAGAGTTCAAGGCCATATACAAAAAAAAATGCCCCAAATCAGAACATTTAACACTGTCATAAAAGCCAGTAACCATCCTTTCATAAAATATGTCCCATTCCTCGTTAGGAAACAAATTGTTCTGTTAGTTGTAAATATTCTAAATTCTTACCTTTTTTATTCTTGAGATCCACATCCAGCCAGACATATAGTAATCATGTGAACAGATGTTTATAATAATCACAGGCAATAATTAAAATCAATGTGAAATAATTGTTCATATAAATCACCTGTACACAGCTATTTTGCCAAGCCATTATAATTTGGTAGTCCTGAACCTTTCTCAAGGGAAAAATAATCCCTTTCAGTTATTTGATGTTAATTAATTAATAATTGATAATTAAACAAAAACATGTAGGTTAAAAGAAAAAACTTTATTTTTATAGGCATAAAATGACCACGTACCAAAAACTAATCTAGAATAACACCTTTGGAAAGGAATGCTCGAGCTAGGGAGTGGACAAAGTAAATTTGGTCAAGTTTTGACATAACATGGACCATAACTCTAGGATAAAAAATTCAATCATGGTGTCAAAAGCAGTCAAGATATTATGTTTATTACTATTGCCAACCTACATTGTGGAGATTGGATGAGAAATACTAGAGTAAAGGGCTATCTTATCAACTCAGTATGACAATACATGTATATCGTAAGATCACGAAATTCAGTTGAATACTTGGCCAGAATCAGAAACCAAACTTATATTATAATATATTTGTAAATTCAAATGGTTACAGTTTGACATTTCCTGTTTCACTTTGAGTTTCAAAATATATCTCATAACAAGTAAATAATTCCTAATACTGATCCAATGATAACAGTACATTCGTTGATGTGAGAAAACAAAGTGAATATGATCAAAGTATGACAATTAAAGACATAGACAGTGAATAGTGCAAACTTGAATGAGATATTATGCCCATAAACTTCGTTCAAAACAAAGTTTAGAAAAGATTGGATAAAAAATGCTCAAGTTAATAGATGGACACTGTCATTTTGACCAAAATATGACAAATCATGGGGCATAACTTTAGCAGGAATAGTGTGTTCTTGCTGTCGATAGAACTCCTAGGTTATTATTTAATTAAAATTGTGACCAATTTTGGTAAAGACTGAGTTACAAATGCTCAGGTTAGAGAACAGACCAATGGTGTGACGCCACAGTCTATGCGTGTCGACAGACAACATGATCCTTTTATGTCTGCCATGCTACACAAGCGACAAAAGAAGCTTGTGTGTTAATAAAATTCATGACATATCAAGGATAAATCTGAAAAACTGAGAAAGCTTAGGCTGTGATAATAGTTAACGGGTCCTTTAATGACATTGAGCAATTTAGTTTTGATAAATGAATTATATTTATATCACGAGTAAATAATTGCATTATGAAAAGCATAAAAAAATAATAAAAAAATAAAACTATTATTTTTTATTAAAACTTGCCAGTGCCTCAGCCATCAATTTACCTACATCAGCTTATGGCAGCTTTATAGGTATGCTCATTCAACAAATGACACTGATGGTTTAATCAAAACTGATCTCATTTGCCGCTATGACTTTTCTTTAATATACATGTGCATGTACAGCTATATGGACAAGAAAAGCAAATATCTGTTTTTAACAGACATTCCTGTCTGATTTACTTGAGTGACAGGTATCATAAATACCTCTTAAACCCAATCTTCCTTGGGTTGTGGACTTCCACATCATTGGCTTCAAAGAATTCTTTAAGGGTGTCACCGCTCAAGTCCGGATCCAGGTTGCCACAGAACAGAGTTATGGGCCCTGTAAACAGCAGTATACATCAATAATGACATTTCACATTATCCTGGTCACCCCCTTTTATTTGAATTCCATTTCCCTTTTATTTGAATTCCATTTTCAAAAAATTATTGAATGAAAAAAGCAAGATAATACTCCACTAGTGGCAGTCATTGAAATGAGACTTTTGGATGAACAAGCCTGAATCCTTTAACAGGTGCCTGCCATACAAAAAAATCAACAAGCCCTGCTATGAAAAATCCAGAACTTCAGCAAGCCTAGAAAGCATGTTCCCAGTGCTGACCTTGCTGATTTCTGCCAATAACGGCTACCACCACTGTAGTGGCCCCAATCCTCTACATGTTTGTAATATACATACTGTCAGGGTCATCCTCCTCCTCCTCAGTTTTTGCCTTTTTGTTGGTGCTTCCCTCCTCCGTACTATCCTCCTCAGCCTTGCGCTTCCCTGTGCTGCTCACTGATGCATCTAAAACAAGAAAAATATATGGTAGCTTATGCATTGATGTATATTACTTCACAGTAAAAGCTGGGTATTTTTTTCAGTTCATTCACAACTCAAAAAGTGCACAAAAACCCAGACAGAATCTTACTGAAATCAATATATACTTTAGCATTTAATTGGGATACCAGCTCTACTTTTACAGTAATGTTTACACAGTAAACATCCATATAACATTGCAGTCTTACCAGTTTCCTCATCCATGCTTGGGGTGTCCTCATCCACACTAGGGGCATCCTGACTCTCCTCCCCATCCTTGCTCTGAAACAGATGTATGGGCTTATCAGCACATTAAGCTCTTCTGTAAAGAATGCACCACTATTTAACTGAAAAACTATACCCTTGGCTGAATTTGCATTGATAGTATTTTCCACAAATAGAATCTATCAAATCTTTAGGTGTAATTTACAGTACACAAAACTATTGGAACCGAAATTTAATCACATCATGTACATTACTCTATAGGATAATACCCATACTTTTCGAGCATACCACAAATGAACAGCTGGGAGCAATGATATACCCAAACCATGATATAATATACTATCCTACAGCACTACTAGGTTTATGGCTGTACCTGTTCCTGCGTGCCATTTTCCTGTTTTTCCTCTTCCTTCTGCTCCTCGGCTACAGTTTCTGGTTCCTCGCTTTCAGAGGCCTGTTGGACAAGCAATGGGTACCATACATACAGCTAGGTGTGAAGCTTATAATACATGCATACAGACAATAAGCGGATCAAAACAGGTGCCTGAGTAAAACTTCACAGTGAGCAGACTTTTGTGGGCAATGGTATGTAGGCAATTCATGTTTATAATTCTCTCACTAGTCCAATTGACCATTCTGAGAAAAAAGTATGAGTCCAGCCTTCTTCTTAATACATAAATTATTGACTTTGTTACATCTGCATAGAGTAATGACTATTTGGAGAGCTTGACAAAACATCCCAGGACATTTTTTGACTAGGTAGACATAAGATCCCACATTATTTTGGCAGGGTGTACTAAACAATTCACGGGACAGCCAATATTTGTGATATTGACACATTGCTTTATAGGATAGCACATGAAATGACGATGCACTATTCTTAAGTAAAATTTAACGACAGTAAACCAACTATGCCACAGAAAGCAAAATTTAATAGCAAATTAATAAAATATCTATCCGCATGCAAATGATATAAGAGCTGTCACAGAGACAGCGCGCTCGACTATTCCGCCGCTTTTCAGTGTAAGGATTGAAAAGTTTTGGCGAAACATGCATGGATCACTGTTAGATTAAATTTCAATGCAATACATGATGTGCAGAGATATTAACATAAATATGGTTACATGCTAAATTTTAACCAGAGTTTTTAAGTGTAATAATAAACCATTATTTGCAAAACACAGTTATCTAACTTGATTATTCAATTAGGTTGGGTGGTTGAATACCATTGTATAAAGTCTCAATGCAATACATCAAGTAGTTGCTGAGATATTATCCTATGTGTGCTAACATGCAAGACCTTAACCAGAATTTCTAAGTCCCATAATAAAGGGGCAAAAATTATATAATATGAAAGATAGAGTTATCTTACTTGATTAAATAAGAAGGCAGTGTTCTGCCAAGGACGCGCCCTTGCGCCATTGGCGCAGAAAAAATCAGGATTGCGCAACAAAATACCTGTTGACGGGCCTATCGGCGCGCCCGTTTTTTTGAAAAGCCGTTTTGACTTAATCAAATTTTTAAAGAGCCGTTTTGACTTAATCGTTTCCTTTTTAAGAAGTTTTACAGCACAGCATTCATTCGATAAAACAACGATTTTCATTGGTCCGTATACGTCTAACTATCCAACCACGAGGGGTAGTATGTTTTTTTACCAAATTCAATGTCATCATCAAGAAAACAAAATAGAGGGGGGAGATATAAACAAATTCAATTTCAATGAGGCCCTGGCGCATTAGAGGAAGGCAAAACAGAGGAAAATGTTCCTGGGTGGGGAGGGTTATAATTTAAGGGATTTGTCCGCAGATTCGCGGAATTCCGCGGATCTAATGGCCCAAGGGACCCCCCCCCCCAACAAAAAAGAAAAAAAAAAGAATAAATAAATAAAAAATTATTTATTTGTTTTGCTGATTAAAAATGATATACTAGTGTGCTTTTGGGCCAGTTTTTCTTCTACGGCAGTCTGCTTTTGACCCCAAAAGTGCCCCAATGACCGAAATGGTTTCAGCCCTCCAGCTGCCAGGTCAATCACATCCCTGATAAAGCATAACTACACATTGACATGTGAAACTGTTCATTAACATATATCATTGTGTCTCATTTGTGCCATGTTTACAGTTTTTTTTCTAAATGTTAAATTGATCTGTCCAATATTTGAGAACACTGATGACATGTGGATGTTACACCATGTATATAATGGGTAAATAAAACACTTTCATTTTAAAGTTTTCATTTTTCCCCTGGAAAAGGTCATGGCCCTTCACTTTTGAAAATGGCCCCTAATTTTCATGACTGCTGGACCATTCGGCCCCATCTTTTTCAATCCTTGGCAGAACACTGAAGAAGGTCAAATGGTTGGGAGCCTGTGTGTAAAGTTTCAATGCAATACATGATGTACTTGCTGAAGCATTGACTTAAAAGTGGTTATATGCAAAACCTTAACCAGAATTTCTATGTTGAATAAATAAGGGGCCATTATTTCAATTTAATGCAAACTAGAGTTATATTACTTGGTTATTTAAGTAGATCGGGTGGTTGAGTACCATTTTATTAAGTCTCAATGTAATTTATCCAGTAGTTGCTGAGATTTTAACCTATGTGTGCTTACATGCAAAACCTTAACCAGAATTTCTAAGTCAAATAATAAACGCCTATTATTTGCATTAAATGCAAAGTAGAGTTATCTAACTTGGTTAAATAAGTAGGTTGGATGGTTGAGTACCATTGTATCAAGTCTCAATGCAATTCCTCACGTAGTTGCTGAGATATTAACCTGTGTGCTTGCACACAAAACCTTAACCAGAATTTCTAAGTCAAATAATAAAGGCCTATTATTTGCATTAAATGCAAACTAGAGTTATCTAACTTGGTTAATTGAGTATGTTGGATGGTTGAGTACCATTATATCAAGTCTCAATGCAATACCTCAAGTAGTTGCTGAGATATTAGTCTATGTGTGCTTGCACGCAAAACCTTAACCAGAATTTTAAGTCAAATAATAAAGGCCTATTATTGGCCTTAAATGCAAAGTAGAGTTATCAAACTTGGTTAATTAAGAAGGTTGGATGGTTGAGTACCATTGTATAAAGTCTCAATGCAATACCTCAAGTAGTTGCTGAGATATTAACCTATGTGTGCTTGCACGCAATAGCTTAACCAAGGGGTGACGCCGACGCTTGGGTGAGTAGTATAGCTCTCCTTATTCTTCGAATAGTTGAGCTAAAATTATAATGGAAACTAAAAGCCACAATAGATGCCAGCTCAATAGAACAAGTGATATTAGAATTGATCTATAGCAATCTAAAAGTGATTGAATTTGCCTCTCCTGTTTAGAATTTCTGTTCAAAATACTTACAGGCTGCTCTGTTGCATCCATGGAGGCGTCATTGTCTGACACCAAGGAGGTGTCAGCATTTGTGGATTCATCCTGACTGCTCTGTAGGAATAAGGTGATCAACAACTGTACTCTGCATGCTTACACCAGACATTACAACAAGTGAACAATAATGATTGATTTATTGGTAAAACTTTTAGGCGATTCATGCTGAAGCACATTGAAAAAAGCAGCAGAAAATGATAACCACAACTACAAAAGCAATGGAGCTAAGTGTAGTGAATTTCAGTTTTTTAAGGCCATAAAAGATTTTAGTCTTAAATTAAAAACATCATACTTAAGTTTCATTATTTTGCAACATATCTGAATGAACTTTCAAATATGAACTTAAGCCAGGATTAAAAATGAACACAAAGTTAAGAAAATAAATACCATTATTGTGTTACAATATTTTTTTATGTGATAGTTATACAGATTTAAGATTATCCAAGTTAACTGACTAAAATCCTTCATTTAAATGTACCCCATGGATTTTGGGGGTATTTTGGGAAGATGACCCATAATGGGAAATTTTTGGGAGTTTTTGCATTAAGATGTTAGAGGTTGGCAAAAATAAAAAAAATAAAAATAATTTAAGATGTCAAAATAACAAACATGCATTTATTGATTAATTGATCAATTTGTACCATTGGTTCAAATCAATGCCTATTTGAGTGAAAATAATATCTTAATTTGTATTTTTTTTACCGAAGTGGACCGTTAAAGGGTTTTCCTTGGACATTGTTGAAGCGTTATATATTCTTAATTGGAAAAATAATAAAAAAATTTTTATCAATAGAAACATATGCAAATAATGGAAGTAAAACAACCGAAAAAAGCTCCGAACGGAAACCGTAACAGAAATATAAATAAAAAAATGTGCATGAGGATGAAGGGGTCATTTTGATATGTGTCTTGCTGTAAATTGAAGAAATGCCAAACCTCGTCTGTCTGTTCCACTTCTTCTACAACTTCTTCTTCCACCTTTTTCTTTGCTCGGCCTCTTCCCTGCAAGATAATGAAATGCTTTACACCCTGAATGTTATTAATGTTATTAATAAGCTGATTAAGTTGTGCTCATTCCCAAGGAAGCCGTATTTTTAATTTGTATAAAGTTTAATTATTATATATCATGCAACATTATATGCATAAATTTTAACCTTAAAATTTGATTGCTAGTGAAGATTATGAGGATAGCCTAAACAGTAGTGAACTTCTCCTATGCACAACCAGTGATTTTTTTTGGAATTATTTTTAGTGTCTGTGCCTTGCAAATAGGGGAAAAAAGGAGACTTTGGGAGAGAAAAAATCAAGCCAAAACAGCTTATATAATGGCAAATATACATGTTTTAACTTATTTATGCATACATTATAATTCTTGTCAAGATTTTGTATATATTTCAACAAATTCATTGCATTTTTATTCATTAACATAACCTGCATTTGTCAAATTGGGAAAAAATTATAATATTTTGGGGAAATTGGGACAGTTTTTCGCTAGGGAATACAGCCTTTAGAAGGCAGTAAATTGCACCTAAAAATTAACTGAAAAAAATAGGGAAAAAGTATGCTGTAATTTTATGTGTTTCTCAACACCTTCATGTTGTATGCAAAGTTGAAAACCCTTCTTCGCTTTTCTTGCATACGTTAATCTATTTCAATGTTGTATTGTATTTCAGGACACTGTACAAATATATAGCGATATTTTTTCAGGTAAAACTGTAAACACTTCATTGAAATGTCATTTTATTACTATTGAACAAAATCAAATGACTGAAGGGCCATATTTTAGTGACTAAGCTTTGTGACGGACACCTGTGTCAACAGCTCAAGCACCAGGGTGCTTTAGTCATTCTAAAATGCCTTCCAGGCTTTTTTTTTTAATGATGGTTAGCCTGGACCTAACCATCATTAAAAAAAAGCCTGGACGGCATTTTAGAATTACTACAGGGTGCTTTATCAGAAATTGCCCTTCGTTGTACACACAGGTACTTGACACAAACTTTTTTTAATGTTCTATATGGGCTATATACTATAATAAGATATTAATAAACATATATATATATAGGCCGTTTTTTTATTATGTGACTTGCGCCTGTGATTGTACACATGCAGAAAAGGAAATATTTTGGGAGTCTTCATTTTCAGTTCAATTTATTATCATTTTTTCCAGAATTTAACACCTATACTGTTGCCAATTTAAAGCATTTCAATTAGTGATGTATAAAACTACCTACCCTGCCTCGACCACCTTTTTTAGGAGGCATTATTTTGCTAAACTAATAGTTTTATAATGTTTACTAAGTCTCCACGCTTTCCGCAAGATGGCGCTATAAGACACCACCGTGTCGGTTATCTGATAGTAAAAACGGATACTTATTGAAACGGTCAATGAAAAACTCCGTACAGTACTTACTCCTATTTGCATAAAATATGTTCTGAAAGGAACATGTAGCGATGTATAAAAATACATGCAGAGAAAGAGATAATATGGAAAAAGAAGATGACGTATAATGGGTTTGACATAGGATGTGTATGCATGAGCGAATAATGCAGTTTTTTGAGATTTTTTTGCAGCCGAGATTTTCTTCAAAATAAACTCGAAAGAAAACCAACATAGTAAAGATATAGAGACATGAAACTGTTTTTATAATAAAAAATGTGCATCAAATTTAACCATTGTCAAAGAATCTGCATTGTGTTAATACGTTTGATTCTGCGCACTCTAAGCATAGACATTTCAAAATGATAGAGAGAGAGAGAGCGGAGAGGGTGGGGGGAGAGAGAGAGAGGGGGGAGAAAGTGAGTGAGAGAGAGAGAGAGAGAGAGAGAGAGAGAGAGAGAGAAAGGAGAGAGAGAAGAAGAAAATTGACAGTTACGTCATCAGCTATAAATTTAGTGAGGGGCGCGTGGCGGCGTAGAAAACACTGCATTAAAAAGGGGGCATTATATAGATAAAAAACGTTACCTCTAAAACAGCATAAAAGAAACAGAATTTTTCGTAGCTTCACCACTCGTGAAAATATGTTTTTCCATGACAGTCGTGAAATAAAGTACCTCCCTCAGTTTGCTCTTAGGCCAAAAAAATACCTGTGTTTCCGGTAACCCGACCGACCCTATTTTTTCCTCGCCGACCCTAATCTTTTTTTTGGCATAAAAGTAAAACATTTTTTCGTTATTTTCGTTGTTTCTCTGTCTCTGTTCCCGGAGAATAAACTTTCATTCCTGATATGTATTACCGAGACGCTTTGTCAACAGGAAAACAAAATGGCGGAGTTCGCTGAACCTTGTCCGATATCTTCTAATTGGCAGACGCTTGATTATGGTCCAAACATGAGGTTGATCATAGGAGACACATTTTGCTGACTTTATAATGGAAATATTTAGGATGTAGTTCGCGATGTTATTTATCCACATGTTCAAAACAAAACTTACTTTTTTCTTACGATTAGGCTTTGCGGATTCATGCAAGCTAACTGCCAGGTTCCAATATACATTTCATTAATCATTACATTAATTTATTCGCAATTATAAATGGTCATTTATTTCACCTAATTTAAGTCCCATCAACTGAATTCCAAACAAACACCTGCGAAAATTAACAACACATTTTAATATTGGAACAAACGGTACAATTTGGGATACCGTATGATCCCATTTTCTTGACAGGATTTCGTCTAGGCTTGTTAGAAAATACCATATGATCGAAAAAGTAATAATAAATAATCGACGTCTTAGAATCTTAAAACAATGACCGAAATGTTTAAATTCATAACAAATATGAATTAAACTTTGATTGTACGAAAATAAGATACGTTAAATAAATCCATATCTGCGTGTTAACTTGTTCTATTATCAACCTACCTCCACATTAGAGAGCTCACTGTCGACGTGAAAATCGGCGATTTTCTTCAAGCAAATTAACAAAATTAGTTGATAATTGACTGTTTGGCTAGAACATTATCACAGATTGGTAAAAATTGAAGGGCTGGATTTATTCTAAAAACCGATTGCGTCTTATATACGAGTATTGTATACAAAAAAACACACCAGATTTTATGGGCAAATTAGGCGGGAAAATACGGTAGTCGAAGGTAAGAAAATGATTTCAGACATTAACAAAGCTGTTTTTTTTCTGACTTTTTGTGAATTATGAAACACAGGTATTTTTTTTTTGGCCTTATTAATTTAAATATCAAAGTTTATTTTGGACAGCTCTCAAAGATTTTTTTCAAAGTGACGTATAAAAATACCCGTATTTGTATAAGGGGCGCCGTCAGATGGCGTTGCGGCCCACCATGCTGTTATAAATTGTAGACTTGCTTTTTGCATAAATATTGAATGCAGATATTAATTTATATACAAAATTAACCATTTGATTTATTTCAAACGCAGTCTAATAATTTAATCCTAAGTGGCACACAAGCTTTAACGTATTTCGGTTTGACACGGCTAGTGTTTAAACCCGCGACCTTCCGCAACCGAAGCGAACGTTCTACCACGGAGCTATCAATGGTAGTGTCGTTGTTGTTATTGTTGAGTTTATAAAGGTCTGCCCGCGCCCTATAATGGCAGCATTATCACTTGACCCAGTCACGTCCCCAGGCGCGACTGAAACCGAATTTTAAAGCCAAAAGGAGGAGTCTTATCCCGATCGGTTGGTGGTATATTCGCCAAAGGTGTAATTTTGTACACAAATTGCCACTAGTCTTAACTAGTTGAAATTTAGCAATTTGATAGTACATCTTAAAAAACATTTACTGATGTAAGATTGGTTATATTTTTAAAGATGAGCAAACTCTCGGAAAAGGACTAAAACATGTGGTTCTCGGCGTGTACAATGATCGTGCTTTTTATTTGTTTTGCATTTGTTGTTTGATAAGTGTTATGAACCTACGCAAAACCATGTTTCTTAAATAACAAATTATTCTGAGTGGTATTAGTTTTTGTTTAGGT
Organism: Mya arenaria; assembly: GCF_026914265.1. Classification (NCBI taxonomy): domain Eukaryota; kingdom Metazoa; phylum Mollusca; class Bivalvia; order Myida; family Myidae; genus Mya; species Mya arenaria. Next base: position 62,655,528 of record NC_069123.1, read on the forward strand.
ATTTTAACACAGAAGCGAACATACTTCGCGTTGAAATACATTGCATGTACTTATTTGTTTTCGACTCAGCTGTACAAATGAGACAGAAAGAGGTAATTGGGCAAACCATTTCACCTTCATTTCTCAATTTCTTAAACTTTGTAGTATTGCAATGTATTATGTTTTATCCATCCTGTTTGTACATTATATAGGGTATTCTTCCAACCCAAGTCTCATTTTGATGTACTTGAAATAGATAGTGGTCAAACCAATGCGCTAAAATTAAAATTACTATAATTACATTAGCATTTCAACTTGGAAAAAATGGGCGGGTCGCTTTTGTTTTGTATCATGCGGTTTTTATTATATTATCGTGCATTCTATCTTAACTTAAATGAAACATGTTTGTTTTATTCATTTTCATATTAATTCTGCTTTTTGATTCCTATTGGAATGTTTATGTCTTTTATTTATTATTATATTCGTATAAATATGAGTGTACGCAAACAGGGCGGGAAATGGGTAATAGCTACCGCACACACACAACGCCAGTTACTTATCTATAAACGAGCGCTTTAGCGCGAATATAAAATTTAAATCATGAAGGTTGCGGGTAAGGAAATGTTTTTATTTTACTATGGGCGACAGTAAATAGCGCTGTAATCCGCACGGTAGTAAAACAACGGTAACATCCGGCCATTTGACTTGTAACCGTTGCGATATGCGAGTTTATGAGTGGACAAATAAATGATATAACTGCAGAAAAATGAATCGACTCTGTCTAAAAATACAAACGCTAAATGATACAAAATGTCGGTTAAATAATTCTGCCGATTACGGAATTCCGTTAGGGCCATCGTGGTTTCGCGCTGTCGCCGTAAGGGCGAAATCGCGAAAACACGATGCATTGACGCGAAAACACGATACAAGATCGTGAAAACACGATGCGAAAAATATCGCGTTGTCGCCCTCGATCTCCCATCGTGTTTTCGTGTTTTCGCCTTCGCGGTCAGTAGGGCAAAAACGCGAAAACACGATATTAATCGCGATATTTTTCGCATCGTGTTTTCGCGATCTTGTATCGTGTTTTCGCCCTACTGACCGCGAAGGCGAAAACACGATATTTTAATATCGCACTTTCGCCTTCCGTTTGGACATGCGTAAACATGGAAGACGAATTAGACTCGCGTATCAGGGAGTACTTTTCAGCCGGTTTTTCATTAACTGAAACGCTGACCTTCCTAGAAGTTAAACAAAATATTATTTTAAGGTAAGTTATACATCTATACATCTAATGATCAAGGCGTAGTTGAACTGCACGCATATATCACGTACTTTCTAAGCCGTTTACATGTTGTATACATGTCTGCATAATGTAAACATAAGTAGAAAGTCAATGGCGTTACGATTGTAGCAACCCTAAAGGTAACACCTGCACTAAAGGTAACACCCTGCACAAAAGGTAACACTTTTGCGACACCAAAGGTTACAACCTGCACTAAAGGTAACAATCCGCGACACCAAAGGTAACACAATTTACATCTGCACCTAAGGTAACTGGCCTCTGCACTAAAGGTAATTGACTTAAAACTAGTTGCATGATATATGCATTATATTATGCTGCCATTTGATATGTTCCCTAATACATTTTTGTACTGTTATTTCATAACAAGTGGCAGCATTGATATTTTTTTATTTGTGTGTTTTACAGTGTAAATTTATTTCTCCTACTTTCACATATAATGTTTGCGCTTAAGACCATTCGAAGAATAAGGAAATGTATCCTGTTTACCACGGCGTCGGCATTGGTGTCGGTGTCAGCTTTTCCGTCACATCATGATTAAGTTGTTCATACCAGTCCAATTTATCTCTTAAATTTTAAAGACATGGCATTAAAGCTTTGAGTACTTGTTCACTATTATGACACCCATCAGTCAGCTAAAACAAAAACAGTCAGCTACAGGAAAATCACAGACACGAGGCATACCACCACCCCAGACCTGAAACACACACATATACAGGCAAGACAACACAAAGACAAAGGAGCACACACATATACAAAGACACCCCTACCCAAACCAAAGAGTAATTGATATGCACTTGGGGTCTCCGCCTTGGAGCAGGGCAGTTATCCAGAGGGATAGCTGGTTAAAACCATTTCGGATATCAAAACAAACTTTGACAATTGTATAACCGTCATGACCTCGATCTGTAGGCAAAAATGCATACCTCCTTTAAGGATTCTTGCTGAATTAGGGCCATTTTCAACTTAGAATTTATCCTGATTTTGAGTTAGGTTTGTCACACCAGTCCTCAGTTCACATCTGGCTTGGAAACTTCACTTCTTTACCATCAATACTTACATATGCAGACAAAGTACATAACACTTGTCAACGATTTTGTCTGAAATTTTTATGTCCCTTTTTGACCTCGAAATTATCCATAATCCGTTTGTCCATTTTTCATCGAAACCATTTCATCTATTGTTTGAAACTGACTAATTGATCGAATTGTGGCATGTTATAGATGATGATGGTGGTGGTAATTCTGTGGTTTAACATGTGATGGAAGCAGTTGTTGCGATGGCAGTACGATTTATAGCCGTCATTACGATCGTCCGGTCATCGCCCGGTAATCGGCCGGGTGCCGCCAGACTTGAAACATGTCCGTCCGGTTTTCTATTTGTTCCGAACGGGCGCCGCCTGGTCACTGTCCGGCGCCTGTTATATTTGAAAACTGCCCGCGCGGCATATACATCAAAGAAGGCCGTTCGGTGCCCGTCCGATGTGTGACCGCGTCAACAAAGAGCTTCAAAATCATCCGGCGCCTTTCCGATCCCCAAAGCTGCTTATAAAAATCGGACGGCGCCCGTTTTATTTGTGACTGTAGCATTAAAGCGTATGCTCAATTCAACTACTTCTGGAATAATCCATTGGACGTGGTTGATAGTTTTAAATATTTAGGATTAGTATTTAGCAACAGTGGCTCTTTTTATAAAGCTAAGTTGAAATATCAAAGCAGGCACTTAAAGCTATGTACTGCCTTCTAAGCAAATGTAAGCATTTAGCCCTGCCGATTGATATGCAAATAGATCTGTTCAATAAAATGATCAAACCTATACTTCTATATGGTTGTGAATGCTGGGGATATGGCAATAATGAAATTTTAGAAAGAGTTCAACTTAAATTTCTGAAATATATTTTATATGTTAAGTCAAGCACCGCGTCTTGCATAGTATACGATGAAACAGGCGTCAAACCGTTATCAATTGACATAGAGACTAGAATGATTTCATATTGGACAAAACTTGTATCACCATTGTACCCAAAATTAGTAACAACTATGTATACGATAATGTTAAGTAATAATATTTTTGATGTAAACATACGTAGCAATACTTTTTTATGGATTTTTTTTTGTCAAAAAAAATATTCATAAAATGTGGTCTTAATAATATATGGGATTCACATATATTTCCAAATCATAAATGGTTGACTTGCAATGTTAAACAGAAACTCATAGATTTGTTTTTAAATGAATGGTATAGCATTGTTAACACTTCCAGTAAATGCAACGACTATAAATTGATTAAGAACGAGTTCGGAATTGAGAACTATCTTAAAACTTCACCTTACAAATTGTTAAAGTTTATGATTAAATTTCGAACCAGAAACCATCGTCTTCCTATTGAGACAGGAAGCTGGATTGGACTTGATATTTTATCGAGGAAGTGTCCTTTGTGTCAAGCAAACAGTAGCATTGGAGACGAATATCACTATCTACTTGAATGTAAAGCTTTAACCAATAGCAGAAAGCGATTTATTGATAAAAAATACTATATCAATCCGAATGTCATCAAATTTAAATCTCTAATGTGTATGTGTAACACTCAAATTTCGAAATACAAAAAGTTGTGTAAATTTGTGAAGGAAATAGTAAAACTGTTCTAAATGTTAATATATTTGTACTGTACAATAACACATGTATCCGATACTCTGTAACTCTCGACATATTCATATAAAGCATTGTATAACATATGTCTCTCCCGTTTTATTTGCCTTGTACTTCTCTTTGAATGTTAACTTTTTACAACAGCCTCGTTGTTATTATGTATTTCTTTTTCACATGCTCATGCTGTCATGTTACATGAACTGAGTTGTTTGAAAATAAACTTGGAAACTTGAACTTGGAATAGCATTATGCATAATACGTGGTAAATAGGTGACAGTTATATGTATTACCCTTTTCGATGCTGTAACATTACGCAGAAACATACATTTATGCAAAAACATTTTCTTTATAAGTCAGTTACCTTTAGTGTAGAGACCAGTTACCTTTAGTGCAGGTGTAAAATGTGTTACCATTGGTGTCGCAGAGTGTTACCTTTGCTGTCACTGACAAAGTTACCTTTAGTGCAGGTTGTTACCTTTGGTGGCGCAAAATTGTTACCCTTAGTGCAGGGTGTTACCTTTAGTGCAGTTGTTACCTTTAGGATTGTAACACGATAACTATAACGTTAGAATGCCTTTGTAAATGTACAGGGGCGTGTCAGTTGTATTTTGATAAAATAGCCTTGGTCAAATTGAAACTGCAGAAATGTTTTTAAAATAGTATTATTTGCTGAATTTATTATGCAAACAATCAAAACAAACAAAAATCGATTAAAATTGGAATTTCACAATAAGCATTAGGAACATACAGAGCAACATGACCTTTGACTTAAAATTTTTACTCAAGTAATTATATGACACGTTGAAACTCAAACTTAAATGTGGACTTAAGTGAAAATTGGCTTTGTTCGCATTCTATCTTGGGTGGTCACCTAGGATAGCAAGTCAATCTGGAACATAGTCCCTTACGTCCCCCCCCCCCCCAAAAAAAAATCATGCTTTTGTTGCATCTGTTATCATTGCTGACATTATTGTTAAATATACATGTATAACAGCTGTCAGTCTACCGGAAACAAGAACTCGACTCGTCAGCAAACGAAGTAAAGATCGTAAGATCGAACCCACCTCTTTGTATACTCTTAGTCGACTCACCTGTGATGTTGATTTTTTACTAGCGCGACGCATGTATTTGACATTCTTTTGTCATTCCAGCTATCGACAACTAAAACGCCGCTGTAAAAGACTGGGACTAAAGAAGCGGCCAAACTGGGATCCTGCTGTCGTTCAAGCAGCTATTTTGGTAGATATTTATATCAGTTCATTTTCCTAGACTTTTAATCTGGATGTTACGTCTTGTTGCTTGAGACGCCCAGAACTGAATAGTAATGATATATGAATATTCCTTTGGTAGCTGCTTTCTGCTGGTGATAAGACAAACGATTGGGCGTTGAAAATAAATAAAATATGTCTATGTGGTATGAGCCACTGTCAGTGGTAGATGATCCACTACTATGGGTGGATGTTGATCCACTACTATGGGTGGATGGTGATCCACTACTGTGGGTGGATGTTGATCCACTACTATGGGTGGATGGTGATCCACTACTATGGGTGGATGGTGATCCACTACTATGGGTGGATGATGATCCGCTACTATGGGTGGATGGTGATCCACTACTATGGGTGGATGGTGATCCACTACTATGGGTGGATGGTGATCCACTACTATGGGTGGATGGTGATCCGCTACTATGGGTGGATGGTGATCCACTACTATGGGTGGATGGTGATCCACTACTATGGGTGGATGGTGATCCGCTACTATGGGTGGATGGTGATCCGCTACTATGGGTGGATGTTGATCCACTACTATAGGTAGATGGTGATCCGCTACTATGGGTGGATGATGATCCGCTATTATGGGTGGTAGATGATCCACTACTATGGGTTGATGTTGATCCACTACTATGGGTGGATGGTGATCCACTACTATGGGTGGATGATGATCCGCTACTATGGGTGGATGGTGATCCACTACTATGGGTGGATGGTGATCAATCAAAAGAAATGATTAGCCAAACCTAGCTGCTTGGCTTCTTACTAAAGAATCACTTAACTGAATATAATGTATTTAGGTTTGAGTCTTATAGGGTTTGGGAGTATAGTATGATCTCAAGACCTTTCACAGAAAGGGACTAGCCAGAGATCGGAGACTTGTCTCCTATTATTGTTCCGAGGGAGAGAGATATAGCTTCGAACGTGTGTGTTATGAGACACACAGCTCAGTACCTATCAGCGATTTGGCTCTGGACCTGTCTACCTGAAGGCTGATATACGAGACTTTTGTATCACAAACAGGTCTATGATGTACTGGCATAAAGCAGCTTCGAGATATACGATAACCTGAGACTAGCAAGATGATAAGATGATGCTCTTGGTCTGGTAGATTCTGGAAAACTACAAGGTCATTGGTTGAGCCTCCGACATTCTTGGTCCTCAGTTGAGCTTCAGACCGATGACTTGTATATTTCTCAGGGTGCTGTTTCTAGCTGGAACCCCGTAGATAACTATTTTATAATTATTTCATCTTGGCAGAAGACATTGCATCGTTGACTGCTCTCGACGTTCACTGATGATCGAGTTTATATATAACATCCCTCTAGGTTATTCAAACCCGAGGTGTGCCCGCACCTCTGAATGGGTTAATGTTGAAGCCAAATGGGCAAATGTTGTCAGAGCATACTGCCAATGATTACCAGTTTTGATTCCAATTTAAATATCTATATGTTGGACAATGAGACCCGAGGTGAACAGATACCGTTCGGATTTTTGCATAACTCTGCTATCGTTATCCGAACCTGAGTGATAACTAGTACTAACATTGCAACTTTCCGTTTAGTTGGCTTAATGATAGTGATGGGCAGTTGGCTGGATTTTCAACATCGATTTTGTATCACAAAAATTACATCTATCACCTTTCACAAAGACCTATATAATATAGGTCTAAAAAGCCTTTCATTTGTGACCAAGCATGCATATTTGAAATTTATTTTGGCAAAGTTATTATCATTTGTGAAGTGGAAATTTATTCTGGGACACCCTCTACATGTATTTATGATATCATTTATTTAAATATTTTAGACATAAGGTACTACAATATCAAAACATCATAGATCCCGAAGGTGTTCAGGCCAGACTGTCAAACAGGCTTCCAAGAAGAGAATACTTCATCAGAGGTCCGAATTTTCTAATTCACATTGACGGTTACGACAAGATAAAGAAGTATGGATTTGGAATCCACGGAGCCATTTGCGGGTATGAGTTGTTCAAGGCATTTCATCGTCAGTTTAGATATCTACAAGTTTGCTCGATGCCGGTCTTTTAACAAAAATCCTTTAAGACCATCTTTGAATTAAGACCAACATGTTTTAATTCTCTGTAACATTTTCAGTCCAAATTAAAACTATTACCACATCACTGTTGAGGCCACGATTTGAGATACGGTAACAGATGTTGTCTTAATAGCAAGGATACACTTGGATATACCAAGTATTTAAAATTAATGTTTTAAATGCAAATTGTATTCGATTTTTACATTCTAGTATTTATATAAATGATATTTTTAGTTATACTCTATGAACATTTTTACATTTTTTACTGTTCAGTTGTTATAGATTTGATCTTATGCCCGAAAAAATTTGATTTGAATTGATCTGAATTGAAAAGTAGTGATAATTGAAAATTTGAGTGATTGTAAACTTGTGTGTATACATTTTGAAGAATAACTGAAGTAACGGTCAAAATGCACGTTTTATGTATTTTCTTTTCGTAAATGAAGCTTTTGTTTTGCAAATCTATCATTGGGCTATAGATGAACAATGACCTGTGATACTTGACTTCATCGGAAAAATGTGTATAAATCATACATTATAAATTAATCAAACAAAATTATGCAGCCAGCCTGTGTCATTGCTATTGTCTTAAATGTTTCCGTAATTTGGCAGGTATCGAAATCATATTTCTTGTACTTTTTCCGAAGAGGTCAAGACTCACAGGTCATTGTTTACCTATACCTGCATTGATACATTCCCAATCTTTCAATAACATGTGTTCCCAGATTGAAACGAGAAATATCCTGAATGTTTTCATATAAACGAAGACGGAAGTAGGACTCAAACTAAATACAGAAAAGTTCTCAGTCATCACTACTTGATGATAATAATTAAATGTATTAGACTATGCATATTAAATTGATATCGAAAACAATGGAAAATTTATCTTAGAATCATAGATATATGCCAAACAAATTCAGGTTGGGTGCAATTTTGAAATACGTGTATCTACAATGATCCGTAAGAAAATCACTTTTTAATCTACTCAGTTAATATCATTTTTTTTCAGCTTTTCAAGACGGATTCTTTGGCTGAAACTGGCACATTCAAATAATAACCCGAATATCATTGCTGCCTATTTTCTGCAGTTTGTAAAAGAAATAGGAGGTGAGCAAGTTACGTTTTACAATGATCACAGAAAGTGTAACTCTACCAATCATTCTGACTGTGCTGTGGTGTAACGTTATTCATGTACTGTACGCGGTTATCGGTAACTACATGTAATACATGTATGCACAGCATCTTGTATTTTACATCCGGTGACAGCGCATGTCTGCTCTATCTGACACAGGTACATGCCTTCGCAAGTAGTAAATTCTGGAAGAAGTGTGATCCTTCGAGAGCACCGAAGGCCAAAAAAAGAAAATACCAGACTCGATTTTATTGAGTTTGTTCAGGAGCAGTAGTAATGGAGTATGCAGCACTGCTCGCACCCCTTAGCATCAACTTAAGCGTTTTTTTTTGTTTGGATCGGGTTTTACGCCGCTTTCAACAATATTTCAGTCATATCGCGGCGGTCAGTTGATGCATCTTTCCTGGGCAGACTTAAACCATCTAAGCGGTTTACCAGAACCGGATGCTGAAGTATGCAAGTAACTGACAACTTGTTTTACTGCAAGATGATTTCGGCTCATCTCAAGAGTAACAACGCAACGCTTGGGATCAAAACCACCCTCCTGCTGGAATCTAGAGTTTGAAAGATTCCAATTGTTAAAGCCCGTTTAGTCGCTTTTTACGATATACACCAGAGATGTTTTGACAAATCTCTGGAAACACGCAGGGCTGCACGGTGGTTGCAATTCTGTTCCCTTAACCATTAAAGGGAGCCCCCCAACCACAAGGGGCGACTTAAGCGGTACATGTATTATCTCTATATTTTCACAATTTAGTGTGTTGGTCCGGAAGGACCAGAAAAATATACCAACAGCAAGCCTTGGAGATCAGTGTAATTTCATTATACTTGTACATTTAACGTTATAAGCTAAACATAGCCAACTCACTAATAATGTAAAATCTTTTTTAACGTTTATATAAGGGGTTCCGCGGTGTATCAGGATGGATGCTGGGACGGAAAATGTTGTTGTGGAGGATATATATGCAAAAAGCATTCAGATGGTATCACGGCGATAATATGGCTGGTGAACGAAGTGTTATCGTTGGAAGCTCGCATACAAACCAGGTAAGTAAAAGTGTCCGGATGCCACTAGTCATTGTACTTTGAGTTTGAGCTAGACGCGTCTTAATACGTTTTATGCCCCCGAATCGAATGATCGGGGCATATTGTTTTTGGTATGTCTGTCTGTTATTCCGTCCGTCCGTCAGTCACAAAACTTTAACCTTGCTCATAAAATAAAAACGCTTCCACCTAGGCCATTCAAACTTCATACGTATATGCGCCTTGATGACCTCTACATCCCTCACTACTTTGAGGTCACTAGGTCAGAGGTCAATGTCAGCGTGGCCCCTGATAGAAAAAAAAATACCTTGGCCATAAAATGGAAACGCTTCCACCTAGTGTATCTAAACTTCATATGTAGCTGCGCCTTAATGGCCTCTACACCTCTCACCTACTTTGAGATCACTAGGTCAAAGGTCAAGGACACCGTGACTCCTGATAACAAACATTTAATCTGGCCAATAAAAGAAAGCTGTTGAAGGAAAAGGCTGCTTGAGGGGGGCTTATGTTTCTCGAACACATCTTGTTCGATTTTGTCAATATAATATACTTGCCGAAATATTTGTATAAGATCGCAACACAAACCGGTATAGCCCCTTGTGGTTGAGGGGGGCTCCCATTTGGCAAATGGAACAGAATTGCAACCACCGCGCAGACCTGCGTGCATCGTTAAAGGCGACTAATTGGACTTTAACAATTGGAATCTTTGAAACTCAAGATTCCAGCAGGAGGGTGGTTTTGATCCCATTCATTGCGTTTCGACGGGTTTTATTGAAATGCGTGAGATTAGCCAAAAACATTCCACTGCAAAGAATGTTGTCAGTTGCTTGAATAATTCAGCATCTAGTACTGGTAAACTGATTCGACGGTCTAAGCCTGCCCAGGAAATAAGTATTAACTGACCGCCGTGATATGACTGAAATAATTGAAAGCGGATTAAACTCCATTCAAACAAACAAGCAAGCAAACAAACAAACCGGAATAAACAGTTGTTTAAAACAAGGATTGGAAGGATTTGGCGTCTCAAAGTTGAACGTGCATATACATTATTATTTCCTTATTTTCAGGGGTAGAATGTTGGTGGCGACAGTTGCATCAAAGATGCATAGCGACATGGAAAGATAAATTTTGTCAAATGGAGGAGCAAGCGATTTTCTCAACAGCAGATGCTATTCATGTGTAAGTTATTGCTGTAAGGTTAAGTTTTATTTTCAACATTGGCGGCGTCCACCGGTTATTATCTTACTTATTTTTAATTCCCCCCACACCTGAAATATGTCCGGTTAGCGCAGTGGTAAAACACTTGCTTCTCAATGCTTCCCGTGTTCGATTCCTGGTCTGGGCGTATGTGGCTGCTTGGTGGTCAACATACCAGAAAGGTGGGATTCTCCGGGCCATCCGGTTTCCCCCACACCTTAGGACAACAATCTCGCGTAATATCGGTGCCAACGAGAGTACTTCGAATTAGTTGTGAAAACTTGCTTTGCAATCGTTTTAAAATAAATATGTTCGTTGGACAGTCGACTGAGGTGGATGCCGCTGGATCCGCACATGCTAAAAATAGGGTTTACATAAATAACTTTAATGGACAGAAATAACTTATTTTGTACATGTATTTATAGCCTTATGTCATTTGCTGGGGACAATACATGGTAGCGCTGCAAAACAAATATGCATATTTCATTTTTTGCATTAACTTTTTCTCATTCATACATTTTTTCGTGTTTGTTTCTTCTTTCAGAAGGTGCGTTAGATTCTGCTTTATGCAACTTATTCTGCAGGAATTGGACTTAGTACGAACAGAGTGGAATACACATTATATTAGGAGGCAGACACGAGAAAGAACACCTTGTGGAAAGCCTGACATTCTATATTTGTGTCCAGAATTATATGGTAAGCGAATTTCAATTATGGTCTTGTCACAGTAAACAAATGTACACGTCGGAGTCAGATGAGAAATGTGGATTCTTGGGCATACACACATTTTGAGTATTTATATTGCACTTGTTATTGTAGTGTAGAAAATGTATACCTGTATTCACACAGTGCAGAAAAGGGTCACATTAGCTTAACAACTGGAAAAAAACTCTTCTGAAAAGAAACACAGATTTTGTGTGCAATAACCCGACAAATGTTCCGAACATACAATAAATGGAGCAAGTACGTAGGAAAAGTGACTGGACTGGAGAATAGACGTGACTTCAGACGTTAACAAATTTGATAAAACATATGCGAAAACAGATGTCATTATTTAAATAAACAAGAATTGGGGTTCGTTGTTCTATAAATACAGCACATATAATGTGATTTGAACCCAAGATGGTCAATCTCTTGGTCTTTTACATTACCGCCTGCAAAATTTGATAAACTTGTTACAATTGCGTAAAACTGAACTATATTCAGTATTGCCCAACAATTCCAGCCAGCAATTGTTCTGTGTTCGCCCTTCGTAAAGAAAAAAATGTTACTATAAATAAATTTCCCAGAGTTCGTAACGTATTATGTTCTACTTGCCACACAATATAAAATTGCGCCTGCAAGTAGTACCATAGATATCTAGTACCTTAAATAAGCGACATTACAAATTGACATTTCCATCAACTGCATATTTTCTGAAATACGTGGGTAAAATAAACTGAAAGTGCAGGGAATGCCTTGGACTTTCAAAGGGAAAATAAGAATGTCTCTATCAACACTCCAGTAACATTACGTCATGTGCGCGGAATTATTACACAGTAAACGTAAATGCGACGAGAAATGTGTTGAGAAAGCTATTTACAGGTGTTTATCTTATTTTAATGCTAGTAATCTTTAATGCTATCCATCTATCTTTTTCCGGACAGGAAATTTTGACTACAAATTTCCAGTTGATGAGGCAGACTGCGAGTGCCTGGGTGCTTATTGCGACGTTCCATCTAGCACTGGAATAGAGGAAGAACTAGACGCAAGATTTCTTCAAATGATGCAACTGGATGGAATGCTTATGCCAGAAACATCAGCTGAAGCTATCGACTTGCTTATCTGGTTAATAAGTAAACTTGACTAACTGCTTGAGCATAAATGACATTCGATTATAAGCAATCGTTTAAAAGATTCACTGGCAGTGAGGCTGTCTCGTCTTCTTATCATGTTTTTCCACGTCCTTTACTTTGAAAAACTAAAGATGTTGACTTGTTATAGTATTGATGTGAAAAGGACCGTTTTATACGTTCAATTCCGTGTGATTAATGAAGTATCAAAGTCTTGACGACTTCCATGTTCTTCCGTTTTTTGATACGTGTTCTCTTCAAGAGATCTTGAGATATTTTGCTTAACGGTTTATATAATGTGTAAAGACGTTTAAATGATGAAATATTTTAAACACATAAAACAGTATATGCATATGTTAAAACACTGACGCACAACTATGGATTTAGCAGAGCAATGATAAATTTTAATTAGAAAATTCTAGTTCATTTAATCTGCAAACCGGATCTTTTTTGTCTTCTGTCTAGGAATATCACCTGATTAAGGTCAAACATCAAATATTCTCCTCCTGTATATGACTGGACTTTATTCCAGGATATGGGATCACGTGATTAAAATGCACAGATACAGATACCAAAAAACACAGAGGTAAAAGTCGTATTTTTGTTGCTTGGCGTTTTTTTTTTATTTCTTTCAGACATGTCCCAGTCTGGAGCTATTTTTATGTTGTTTCTGACGATATATCTCTTTTTGGCTAAAACTTTCTACTTCGTTCAAACACTTCAGAAATGAACATTATAGTCATCGCCCCTACACTATTTGAGATGTTTGGACTACGTAGGACGTTTAAGCTAAAAAGCGATATACCCAAAGAAACAGCATAAAACAGCTCCAGACTTGGATTTATCTGAAAGAACAAACGCCAAGCAATAAATAAACAAGAGGACCAACTGGTCCTGCGCTTACCTCACTGCATTTAAACAATAAGAAGACAAGTTTTTCTAATAATAGCACTAAGTGACCCCTGGGGTGAGGCCAATTTGACCCTGGTGCCATGATTTGAATATCGTTCGCAATCGTCTAGTAGACAATGATGCACACACTCTGGTGACCTATAAAACACACGTGTGTTTTAGCTTAGTGTATTTCGGTATCAGTACATCTGTATCCGTGTATGGCATCCAAATTCTATCATTACATAATCACGTGATCCCATACCCTGAATTATTCGCAAGGGTTCAGTGGTACAATGTGCCAAATGATATGTATCAAAAGAAGGTATGTACCTTTTAACTAAGGGTTCGACAATGCGTAGCCTGGCAGACACAATGTCACTTTGTCCGGCGTCGTCGTCGTCACATATTCGTTTCTGCTCAATAACTCAACGATGCAATGGCCTAGGATACTGAAACGTGGTAAGATGATTGGTCATGAATAGAACCTTATTGATTTTGGGGTCAGTAGGTCAAAGGTCAAGGTCATGACGAACTTTTGTTGGAAATAGTGATAAAACGTAAAAAGAGAAACATGCCACAGCAGGCGACACACGTGTTCAAAGCAACACCTTTGTAGCTATGCATCTTAGGCTAACTGCTGCTTTAAAGCAACAACGGCATCATAAGCCCAACACTATAGTGACCTTTTGGTCTTACGCCTACAAGGCAAGCCTAGAAAAAAGTAACAATTCGTGTATCGTAAATCTGTATTTCCGTTTAAAACAACCAAACAAAGTTCTGTAACTGACTGATGAAAAGTAGTATGGCGGCATAAAACTGCCACCACTTAATTATCAGGTTTCATGAAAACTATCACGAAAATAATTTAGGTTTTCGCGAAAAGTAAAAAAAAAATCATGAAAACAGATAAATATTTCATGAATGCAAGATAAATATCTTGAAATGAAAATTTGCTAGTTACTTTAAACTGCCACAACATAACAGTTAAAGTTTTCATGATACCAAATAACTTTTCATGAAAGGGTTAGGGTTAACCCTAACCCTAATTATCTGGTTTCGTGATATTTTAATTATTTTCGCGAAACTTTTCACGAAATTTTTCGTAAAGTCGTGTCAGTTCAAAGCACTTACTAGCATAATTTCGTGTTAAGATATTTAAGTGGCCTTTGTGATAATTTTCTGTTTTCATGAAATCCTCCATTATTAACGTAAAAACCTTAATTATTTTCATGAAAGTTTTCACGAAACCTGATAGTTAAGTTGTGGCAGTTTTATGCCACCATAGAAAAGTATTTAAAATAACTTTGAAACAAACTAAACCTTGCATTGAAACAAACTGAAACAACCTTCCATTACATGTAAGAAATTCTGAATCTAGAGGAATCTTCCAGAAAATTCTCAAAATATTCCATTTCAGGAAATTTGAATAATAATTTTGAGACATCCTTTTAGTGAACTGCAGTGAACATGTAAGAACAGAATTTAATATACTGCTGTATGATGGGTGAATAATGTATGCTTAGAAGTGTTGGTGTCTGATTGGTGTATGATGAGTGTATCAGAAATAAATTTTAATAATATTGTTCCTTTATATAATGAAACTTTTTTATGAATGCAAATATGTATTCAGTTGCTTTAAGTTGATAATAAGGTTAAAATTGTATGTCTAAAATGTTTGGCTTGTAATTCTACAGTTTAATGTCTTTCAAAATAACGTCTATGAGTACTTGATAATGTTTCTTTGTACATGTGACTTTTTCAATCCATCTGTGTATATATTTTAGCACTGTTTTTTTTCAATATACAACGTCATTGAATAAATGGTTAAGTACACATCTGTACATCATTTACTTTACTTCAGAACTTCAGGCATTGAAATAAAATAGTCATATAATAAAGCAACCAAAATCATAAGCGCAATACTATAACAGTCCTACTTTGGCGCCTACAAGGCATACCTACAAAGTGACCATTCGTGTGTTCGTAAATCTGTATTCCCTTAAAAAACAACCAAACAACGTTCTCAAACTGATAAATTAAAAGCTTTTAAATTAACTTTGAAACAAACTAAACACAATGAAATAAACTTTAACAAGACTATCGTTAAAGCCGATACAAAAAGAATACGGCTGTACAACATTTAATATTTACTGGAGTGCACTTTGAAATATTCACAGTGAAGTGCACTTTGAAGTAGTTACAGTGGAGTGCACATTAAAATACATTTGGTAGTCACCGTTTCATTTCAACATGAAACTTCGTGCCCAGCTATATTTTACACGTTTATTGTTTGATTTTAATCTACATTTTTAAGTTTTTACTGGAGGTTCGTAACATTCTAGAAAGTTATGCCAGCATTTTTGCTCTTTCGTTGAGACAGGAATTTTCATATGGTTAAGATTCCTGATCTATTGCACATTCGGACCTGAATAACGTTAAAATTTATAAGTCTTATTTAACAAACTCGAAAAGTCGATGAAAACCGTCCTTCTTTTGCACTGTTGTCTTCAATTTTTTTATATCAGCTCGGTTTGTGGCCCCGCTGTGATACTTTGTATCACAGTTTTTCTTGTTTCTTTAAGATTTTAATCAAATAATATCCTAGGTATCTTGTAAGATCAACTAACAAGTGTAGACAGGTAATGTGGAGTTAATAAGGTATCCTAAACAGTTCTCAACATTGCCGGTTTTCGGCCTATGTTATATTTTTAAAAAATATTTTCGGTTCAACGCATGATAAAATTGTCTGTCTTTTTTTACATAAAACAACCAAATACTAGTATATAGGTTACAAAACCCATTAGACGATTTCAAACTATACATAACTAACACGTGGCAGTATTGACTTTTGTCCTTCAACCAGAACACTGAAATTCTTTGTAAAATGCCATAACGAATAGATGTCATGAGATTAAACAAATTCAACATATAAACATATCTTTTCCATGCAATGAACAAAGCAGAATCACTTGTCATATCCAAAACATGTTCTTCTATCTTGTAACAAACAAATTTACCACTTCCAAATGTACAAATGCATCATGTAAACAAATGGTAGTCATACAGTACATGTAAACCATACAATACATATACATGTTTACTAAAAATGCATATATACCATCCAATACACATATTTTATATATGTATCCCATACAATACAGCTTGACCATGCTGAACTAATGTCACCAGTAATCTTGTACCACGTATATCTGGATACACTATTCCAGTGTAACAAACCAAGTCCACTTGAATAAGGCAAATAATCTTTCATCTAACTGTATAAATCTGACATGCAAAGAAAACGCTTCATACTTTCAGAAAGCCACATGATTCCTTAAGACAACGCACTCATGATTTTTCTTAGTTTCTCTGGATCCTCAATGCCTCTTGGAATCCACAGCTCCAAACTGCAGGTCGACATTTGGCAAGCGTCCCTGTTCGGTGAAGAACTTTATTTCAATTTTTTTTTGAAATCCTAGGTATGGTATAATGTCTGATCCTGTGATGAAAGACAATAATTCACCAAATGTGGCAGGTACCAATTTGTCTGAAAAAAAAAATGATATGAACATACTCTGTTCATTTTTAATGAATCAAATGTGCAAAGGAAAATGTAACATTATTAAATGTTAACATTTATACGATGTTTCGTGACGGTTAACAACTATACGCAATGTTATAATGCAACAAGCAAATTCAGCAAACTTACAAGGAAATGCAGTGGACAGTGTATTTTAAGCAACTTTGCTGGAAATGTACGAGACCAGCCATAAAGATATTGTTAATTAATTCATTTACAGCCATCTTATAGTCACCCCAATGCTAGTAGTGTCAACGATTTTCACTCGAAATATGTCCTGTGTATACGAATAAGTTGTAAACAAACGTAAATTGTAAACTTACTTTTCAACGGATTCCAATGAAACTTTCGGTGATTATTAGTAGACTATGCTTCAAAATGGTAAATAGATTTTTGTTGTTACTTGTGACTAACTCAGAGAAGTTCCTTCAGTGGACAACAAGCCGGCTCAGATGAGACTGAGCTTGAATCAAACCTTATCAACCTGATCCAGTCCACCGGTCAAATGCTAAATCAACCCTATCTTTTGGCTACTAGGTAACCCTAGTCCGGTTAGTCCGCCCCCTGAAGTCCTCTGATACTTTTATTATATTAATTCAAGCTTACATGTAAATGAAACAGTAGCCCTGTTTACATAATGGAAAAAAAATCATTTGCTTAACATTTAAAGCCACTTACCTTTCAGGTATGTCTGACAAGCTTGTTTTATTTTCAGTCTTATCCCTATTACATTTACGCCAAGTGATAGGAAGTCGTCATCTGTCATGTATTGTACATGCTGAATAGCAATCTGTGAAGAAAACATTGTACATCATTACAATAGTCATGTACAGTTAACGATCAAATTCAATTCCCCATGTACAAGGGATGAACCAGAAATAATGGTAAAATGATTATAACATTTCTATTTGGACATATACATATATTCACACCAAACCTATCTTGTATGTTCATGAGAATATGTATCGTAGTACGAAGTTCAGAAATCAAAAACAAAAACAAGAAGGAATTGGTGTTGCGACTTAAGATCATCGATTTCAGAACTTATAAATTTAAGGGTTGAATACCGCTTAAACCGGTGCCAGGGGGCGTGGGCAGTATTGCAATGTCCATTACTGTCCATGAACAGACTCGAACCGTGTCTGCAACTTTCGCTGTTTGTTTTGACTTCGGTGCTTTCGAAGGATCTCCCTTTTTAGAATTTAAGGCAACGCTAGGTGTCAGAGGCGGGGCAAATTTGAAAGATTTTGATATCAATGTGTATATTTTCATTTTTTATTTCGAGTATATAAATTTACTACGAAAAATACAATTAACTAAAACTTGAATAAATCATGCATCTGCACTTCAGAGCATCAATTCTCACATATGTTATGGCATCATTTGTTTCTATGAGCACATGCTAATGTTCTTTTGTTGGAAATCTGATGGTTTTTCCGATGCTACGATTATGTTGTATTTTTTTTGGACAAATTTAAATTAAAAGGGTCGGACAAGGCTATTTAAAAATTCACTTGAATAATAATGAAGGCTTTTTCCCATGAAAAGTGAGAAATCATATTTTGTATGCATTACTGTATGAGTAACGGTATAGGTGTTCAAAATTACGAGGGGTGATCTATGGAAGGGTATTTAAGTAAAAAATCAATTCATGTACATGCATTATTCTTGTATGTAAATAACATTAATATTATGGTAAATTTATATTCTATCATGACTGCTAACATGTGTATTCATACTAGTGACATGTGTATTCATACTAGTGACAACTGCATAGTCTCAAATGGTAAATCGACATTCTATTATTATTACCAAGATGTTTATGCATGCTATTGCGTGTAAATAATAACCGTCTTATTCGTGCATGTAATTGAGCGAGTTCATTGTGTTGCTTCATTACTTCTGCATGCAGAATAATCAAACTTTCCTTCAACATGTAGATTCTAATGTTAAAATTGCACTTCTACCTTATATCAATTAGAAATACACAAATTCAATGTTCTGATTTTTGCAATATAAGCACTCATAACGCACAAAGCATTGTGCATTGTGTTATTCGAGATATGGAAGGGAACCAGTAATAAAAAAAAACAAAATTCTAGCGCAAATTGCTATAAACGGGAGGTCACTCTGTCAAGCATCTTCATAACTTCGGGATTTTCCGTGACGAGACGGTGCATGGATAAACATTACCCGATTCCTACAGCCCCAGATAATACGATGAACAACGACGATAACAAAACAACACATATTATATTCACGTCGTATGAGGTAAATATCAATAAACATACATTGTACATTGAAAAATTACATTAAACAAGCCGCAACATTCCTACGTCTTAATCAGGAGTATATATTTGTCCAAATAGAAGTTTATATTTGTCGACCGCAAGCATGCAATTCGGATACGTCAATCCGGATACATTGGACTTGCAACTTGTGAGAAAGTTTTAATGTTTTACTTGCAACTTGTGCGAAAGTTTTAATGTTTTACAAATTGGGTTGTACACGTTAAATGACTCATCGCAAACTGGAACAATGACTATTTATCTCACAGTTTCTATATAAATTTAAAAATCTGAAGAAGCAAAATCGTTCTACAGTGTTCAAGGGAAATCGACATTGTCTGGTCAGTGCAAATCTTATAATCAATTTTAGTTTTGCACTAACCGATCGGTATAAAGTTCTGTTTAGACGTAAATTGTACTTTTATGGAGATATACCTAGTGTAGGACAATGATTTGAACCCACGTCTAACTTGCAAGACTGGCCCCCCCTTACCTAATCTGAGCCTACTCTGCCCCTAAACCAGCTCTTTTTACGATTTTTGATATTTTATGTGGCTGGTGTAGGGTCAGAGGAATTTCTATAGTGAAAATGTGGGACTTTGCTCCCCCTCGCAGGAGAGGAACTTAAATCAATATATCTCTGTAACCATGCATTGGATTAATATTTCAATGTTACAAATATATTATCAATATATTTATTAACCTATCTGAACTTTAACTTTTGTTTTTTAAACCATTAGGTCTTAGTTAGAGGCAATCCAATTCAGAGTTATCTGACAAATCAAATGCCTCATGTATAAATGTACTTATGCCATACATATTTGCTGTAACCTTTACCACAACATATCTGAGGTGTACAAAACATTTTTTTCTGTTCAGATAGTTTCAATAATATCTAGATAACAGATGCATAGTGTTAAAATGTTTATTAAATGATGTTTTACAAAGATATAGTGGTTTAAAGTTCCTCTCCTGCGAGGGGGAGGAGAGTCCCACATTTTCACTATAGAAATTCCTCTGACCCTACACCAGCAACATGAAATATCAAAAATCGTAAAAAGGGCTGGTTTAGGGGCAGAGAAGTCTTTGAAATTATGTAAATTCATGCCGTTACTAACTGAGCCACTGTTTACTCTGAGGTCCCCAGCTAGCTCAGTTAGCGGTAGAGAGCAGGATTTCTAGTGTCACGGGTTCAATCATCACCAGGTATATATGCATTACTGGAAAAATAATTAAATATCTAACCAAGAAATCACAAATGGAGGGGGCAAAATTTAGCTCAACTATTATTGGTAAATACCGCCAAGACACACAAGCTAGGACACAAAGACACTAACAGTAGTGGGTAATCTATTTCAAAGCTTTAAAATATGTACTGAAAGACATCATCATAATGTTTTAGTCCGTCAAAATCTAAATAACGTGTTTTAATAGTGTTAAATAGTCCATGCATATTATGAGTGCCATGAGAGGTACTGTTTCATAAGAAACACTAACAGTTAATTGGTTGACGACAAACCTAAATAACCACTAGGATTTAGGGCCAGGGTAGGGTTAATAAGGGTTAATAAGATCAATTTCTACTTGATCCGGCAAGGTTAATAACATAGAAATAGACATTCTAAACCAGTAAAGACAAAGGGGAACATTTGGTTGAGACTTTGAGCCCTTTCTACATTTTTGTAATTATTACAAACAAAAACGATTTTAACCGGTAAAAATGATTTTATGTGATATTTTTTTTTAGTTCTTAACTGCTTAATACCTAGTACAGTGCTTTAAAGTAGCTTTCCCTTAAAGTTGAGGTGTCTTTGCATGTCCTTGTGTGTCTTAGCGGTCCTGAGGTGGCTATTTCACAAAGATTATTTGCAATGGTTCTTTTGTAACCCTTTAATAAGTTGAGCGATGTAGGACCACTATGTCTCTTGTCTAAATTAAACATGGGAAGAGCCTAACTTGAGCTAAAATGAGTTGGAATATTGAAAATCAGTAAAACATTAAGCATTTTACTGTTTTAATCTTTTGAAGTTTGATCATACGATTGACTTGAGCATGAACAAATTTTCATATTTACAGGCCTTATCTGTTTATCCAGATTTTTTCTTATTATCTATCGTAAAATATGTTGTTTTTTAAATTTATGATAGACAATAAGAATTATTTATATTTTTCTTATTTGTCCTATAATTACATGAAAACACAAGTAGTAAGTTTCTTACAGTCAATCATGGTTTTTGCTTTACTGTAATTATGTATAATTTGTTTTCGTATTGTCTATCATAAAATATATTTATTAAAATTTATGATAGACAGTAAGAAAAATATTTCATGATAGATAATAATGAAAATAATTCCTGATAGACAGTAAGAAAAAAAATCATGATAGACAATAAGAAATATTTAATTTAAACATATGTATTAAAATTTATGATAGACAGAAAAATATTTCATGATAGACAATAATAAAAATAATTCACGATAGACCATAAGAAATATTTTTCATGATAGACAATAAGAAATATTAAAAAAAAAATTCTTATTGTCTATCATAAAATATGATAATATTTATGATAGACAGTTAGAAAGATATTTCATGATAGGCAATAATAAAAACAATTCTTGATAGACAGTAAGAAATATTTTTCATGATAGACAATAAGAAATATATATTTCATGATAGACAATAAGAATATTTTTTCTTATTTATCATTTACATAAAAAAATATTGTCTATCATAAAACATGGTTTTCTTAATTGTCTTTCCTAAACATATATATTTTATTTATTTTCTAATATAAAATGAATCTTTCATACTGGGATTAATCTTATCAATAAAAAAAATAGAAATGAACATTACTGTTCATTTAACTTTAACCATTGTTTATCTGCCATCATATGGCTTCAAGATAAGTTTAATGAATTTTATTATAAGAATAAGGTAATAAGTGATACTGGTTATGAAAGTTTATCTTAAAAGCAGGGGAGAGTTCAGGAATAGACGTTAGAGAGGGCATACCTAAGGGGCGTACTCCGCTCCCCAAGAAAGGGCATACCTAAGGGGCGTACTCCGCTCCCCAAGAAAGGGCATACCTAAGGGGCGTACTCCGCTCCCCAAGAGAGGACATACCTAAGGGGCGTACCCCTCCCCCCAAGGGTCCGCTAGACGTAAGCAATTTGTGAAGACATCAGAAAGACATACAAGTGAACATAACACATCGGTGGCCTTCAAGTAGTGGTGATATTGACTTCATGGCATATCTTGCACATGTTCAAGGATTGCGTTCTGCTACAAGACTGGAGAAAATAACTTTTTTCTCAGTTTTATGGCATGTATGCTTTTCTTGTTTTCAACAAATATCACACGGATGATGGATACATTTTCACCAGTATTGGAAATTGTTGGAAGACGTGGAAACTGTTGTTTATATACGGATGAAGAAACATCAAGAGGACATAATTAAAGGAGGTTGCGCTGTTTGAATTTGTTGTTTTTATGAGTTCACATCGCCTGCACATGATGGCATTTGAAAGGTGTAGTTTATTAATTTCCACTCCTTTGAGATAGAATGCAAACTTTGAAGACTTTAGTGATGGGGCATGTGCCGGGTGTGCCATCCCCCCTCCCACGGAAGCGTTTGTGTTAACTGTTGGTCATTGCAATTGCTCATTGATCTGTGATAGACTGCAGACTGTGAGCAGAAATTATTGATTGGCAATTGAAGCCAATTCTATTTCTTTCTCACTTACACTTGTTTGATCAATGTACTTTTCTTTATATTATCAAAGAACATATTTGATGCAAAAAATAAAATATATCAATTGATTTTGTTAATATGTACCTTCAAATGTCCATAAAAGAAATGGTATATGATAGGGTTATTTTTGTATGACATACATAAATATCAATTAAAATATTTCTTTGATAGACACTAACAACTTCGTATTAAAAGGTACATATTATTGAGATGCGGACAACAGTTTCATAAACGTGATACTTTTAAGCCTAAAATCTGTTTGCTCAATAGCCTATTTCGTCAAGCTAAATAATCTGTGATAGACAACAGTTTCAACGTATTTATAAACGTTGCATTAAAATAGTTCATGATAGACTCCTAAAAAAGTATGGAATATACTATAATATAGTAATATTGCCTTTCCTTTTATAACATAAAAGTAAAAAAAATATCACGACAAAGATGAACGACATTAATAATTCTGATGGCCTCAAGCAGGTCCGATCATAATTTAGGATAGACAACTGGGCCGACCAGAGGGAACACGCTCCTCGCGGTAGGAATTTGCCGTGGTATTTTTTTCAGGTAACACCGGTGCGCACCTTGCGAATCACGGAAACAACCGAAGATAATGGTCCCCAGCTTTATATGAATTTAGCTTCGTCACGGATTTATACAAATGCTTGTTGTCTACTGCTTGCTGGCTGTGTTATAGTACTGGATGTTTTCGCTTAGCATAACCTTAACTTATTAATTTGAATTATAAATAAACTATTCGTTCAGATTCACGCAAGCAGTTATTAGGCAGTAGTCAGCAGACATTTGTCAGTCTGTAGATAAAATCTAAAATTAACAAGTTTCTAATATATGGCAGCAATTTGGAATTAAGAAGTAGTAAAATCTCTAAATGTGCGTAACATTTGTATGAATGCACATGTAAGCAGTAATGATAGAACAAAGATATACCATAATATCAATGTAATTTACATACAAGAATAATACATTTATATGAATATCATATATGGCAGCTATTTGTAACTAAGATGTAGTAACATCTCTAAATGTGCGTAACAATAGTATGAATGCGCATGTTAGCAGTAATGATAGAATATAAATTTACCATAATATTAATGTAATTTACATACAAGAATAATTCATTTATATGAATTGATTTTTTACTTAAATACCCTTCCATAGTGATCAATAATTCGCTTCCTTGTGTTGTAACATTTTATTTCTGAATGTACACGATCCAGAATCCACAGATAAATGTATCCTTTATTTATTCAGATCATTTCGTATAAACAGTAACTGTGTCATGTAATGTGCACCTGTATAGAAAGCGTCTATGGTTGGCCATCGCCACCAAAAATAATTAATTTAGCCGCGGTAAAAATATTTTAGCTCCGGCATAAATATGAATTTAGCCGCGGTTAAAATATTTTAGCTCCGATAAAAATGCGATTTTTGCCGCGGCTAAAATGTTTTTACCCCGGCATTAAACTACCGCGAATAAAAGATTTAATATTGAGTGACAGCGGCCGAGTATGGTTCGCCATTGTCATCAAAAATAATTATTTTCGCTCCGGTAAAATTATCATTTTAACCGCGGTTAAAATATTTTATGTCTGGCATAAATGTTATACATTTCTACCGCGATTTAAATATTTAATACTGAGTAACAACGGCCGACCTATTAAATGATGGCCATTCAAAATTAAAATTTAAAGTTTGAACGCAATATATAAATGCAGTATCTGGCCGAAGCTATCAAAAATAAGTATTTAAAATATGCAAATTTAAATGTCGACTCGGCCAATAGATACCACCGTTATAAATACTGTCTAGAGTTTTCATTCCCGTGCGCACTCGCAGACTTTCAGACAACATGGCGGAAACTGTCTTGCAGGACCCACTCGCCAGACTTCAGGCGAGCCGGGATCGGTCCTCGAGTCTGGCGAGGTCGGCGGCAACTACTGCTGACACAAACGGCGCTGGCAGCAGGCAAAGAATACAAAAGACATACAAATCCGGTCGAGCATAGGTAACACGACTCATAACCCCCAGGAATTGCTGAAAACATAGATTTTAATATTCCTAATTTTTTTCGCTGCCTCTGGACCCTCCCCAGGAAAAAAATCTTTGCCTGGACCCCCCTCCCCCGGCAAAAAATGCTGGAACCGCCCTTGCCAGTAAAGCAGGTAGACAATGTGAGATTCCACAGAGCAACATGATTCAGCGTAAATCCCTCAAAACCTCGCAAGCCTACTCATGCGCGAGTCCGGAGTCCTTTTTTATTCAGGCCCGTATGAAAAGGGAGGGCATGGGGGCTGGGCGTCCGCAACAATAACTGCCCCGATTGCTTTAATTCATATCAAACAGGGTTTTTAAAAATTCTGGTCATAGACTAGTCAGTGGAGTTTGTCTTCAACTATGTTGTGCCCACCCTCAATTTGAAAGTGCCCCCCAATTTAAATATGCTTCCTACGTGCCTGAGATTGCTATTATAAATAGTAACACGCTGCTAGGGATTGATTGAATATAATCGAATAATCGATCGGAAAGCTCATAACCTGACATACGACACCTGGTGGACACATTGATTGTGAACATGGTCAGTGTTTATTTTTACCGCACTTAAAATATTTACACCGGAGTTAAAAGTTTATTTTTGACAAGGCCGGCCACATAATTTCGTTTTTTACCGCGCCTAAAATAAAAAAAACAACATTTCTGCCGGAGATAAAATCGTATTTTTACCGGAGTTTAAATATTTAAGCCGCGGTGGAAATACTGTTTTTATCGGAGCTATAATATTTTAACCGCGGCTAAAACAATTATTTTTGGTGACGTTGGCCAGCATAATCAGATTTTTGCCGGAGCTTAAAGATTTTAGCCGCGGCTAAAATCATATTTATGCCGGAGCTAAAATATTTTTACCGCGGCTTAATTAATTATTTTTGATGGCGATGGCCAACCATAAGCGTCACATTTGAGTCGGATATTACTTATACGGGAAAGTTCGTGAATATATTGATCATCTCTCGTGCCTCCATCTACCAGACTGTAGCGGATCATAAGCGAGTGTGTACATGGTAAAATAGTAAGAAAAAAGTAGGTCGTACGAGGCCTTTAAGGTGCAAAAGATCCCTACCCTCCGACCCACTCTTCAAATCTTGGGTCGGGTTGTACAAGCAAACAGTTTTCAATGATGGCCTTACCACGTTTTCTTGGAAGATCTGTGCATACTGCCCAAGTCCAATTTCGGTAAGTAATTCCCAAATTGTCTTCAGTCCTGCCGTGAGAACTGATCAGGGGAGGGGACACTTTGAAGTACTTTGATATGGACGTGCGTCAGGATTTTTCAAAAAGCACCCCATTCATACATCTTTCTTTGGAAAACATATCCCTTCACATATTTGTTACAAAGACATCGGAAACACGTCCTATTCAGATATTGTCAGGCCGAGCTATTTTCTTTATATTGTAGCGGCCTGTATAAGGTGTCTTCCCTCAGAATATTTCTTTAAAATCATGCTCTTTTCCCCTAAAACTGACTTTTACCCTAGGCTTCTTGTTCCCTAGCTCTAAACTTTGTTCCAAAATATGTCTAATTTCACAATGTTTTTTTCCTAAAATGAACAGTCGGGGCCCCTACCCCTCAAAGTGAGAAAAAAAAACCTGTCAGGGGTTGAAATAAAGAATGTTAACTGGCAATTTGCTAGTTGATTTTGAAAATTGCCAGTTGAAAATGCTGCAACAAGCAATGTTTTGCTAGTACAAAATTCGACGGAATTGACACTGATCTTTTACGTACAGACGAATTGAGACATCACTTTTTTTAACAATGTTGGTTTTCATTGTTCTTGAAATGTAAAATCATGCAAAAGTGCTGCAAAGAACTTTGAATTCAATGTGAAAATTTAAAATTTCTAGTTAAAATACTGTTTTGCTACTTGGAAAACTTACCACTTGCAATTTTCACTAGTTGCAAAATAAGTTTATTTCAACCCCTGATTGTTTACAAAGTGAAACAGAAAACAAACTCCAGTCCTAATTTACATATCATTTCTTTGCAACAAGACCCTTTCATATATTTGAAGCCTGAAAATAGACCCCATTCATATATTTTTACGTGACAATGCATCCCATTTATATACATGTATTTTAAATGGGAAAAGTGACCGAAATTTTTATATTTTCACAGTGAAAATACAACCTATTCAAATATTGGCAGCACAGAAAAACAGGGTCTATCCAGACGCAAGTTCGTATATGTCATCACAGATTTATACAGATTCGGTGATGTCATATAGACCCGCCCCTACCCCCTCGAGGACAACAGCACTGCATATTAACTAATTACACACATCTGATGCAAACTACCTAGATAAGTATATTGCACACATGATCACAATTTGGAGAAAAATATTGACAACAAACTGAACAGAAGTTTGAGACTTTGTACAGATCTGACATGCATGTACTCAAACTAGGTCATGTCACGTGTAAACAAATAAAATGCGTCCAAACAAAATATTTACTGCATAAAGCTTCTACTACATGTGTAATATACTTAGCCAGGTAGTCCGAGTGTTCAACCGCAATAATAATAGCGTCGTGCAAAAAAAGAGCAATTTCTTTTGTGTTTGACACTGTCAATGACAGTTCTACTTTCACTTTCGAAATCGGTGTTCCTAAGCACAATGATTATTTCATTTTCCTGCTCCGAATTTGGCGTTCGGGTTCATCTCAAACTATTATGATCTACCTTAATACTAAGCACAATTTAACAGCTTAATCCATTAGTTTGCCAATGGATCAAACAAAGTATACATAAATATCGTCTTCAGACGCCATCTCTCTTGTTGTTGTGGTTTACGCATGTCCAACCGGAAGACAAAAGTGCGAAATAAAAACATCGCGTTTTCGCCTTCGCGGTTGAGAGGGCGAAAACGCGAAAACACGATAAGTGATCGCGAAAACACGATGCCAAAAATATCGCGTTTTCGCGCCATTGATATCGCGTTTTCTCGTTTTCGCCCTACTGACTGCGAAGGCGAAAAAGCGAAAACACGATATTAATAGCGCGATAACGCGATATTTTTCGCATCGTGTTTTCGCGATCTCTTATCGTGTTTTCGCTTTATCGCATCGTGTTTTCGCGTCAAGGTATCGTGTTTTCGCGATTTCGCCCTTAGGACGAAAGCGCGAAACCGCGCTGGCGCTAACGGAACACCGTAGCCGATAGCTAAATCCACATCGCAATTTCTCCGCAATCAAACAGTTTTTCGAAAAACTATGCAGAAACCTTGAAATAACAATAGAGTGTAATGTTTATCCTAGAGTTAAACAGAAAAACGTTACATCCCTTAGAAAGAAATTAGCCATGCATACCATGACTTGCCAAGTACTGATAAAACACTGTCAGACGGATTTACATATTCCATGTTCGTGAGTTAAAACTAGAACAAAACGTCAAATTATTTATCAGAAATATAAATTTTGAACATCTTTACTTTATGCAATGAACAACTACCGTGCAATTCTCTTATAAACATATATTTAACGACTCTTTAAAGAATTTGCAGTGAACTTTAAGTTGAAAATATTGTGACTGCGGTTAATCTTGGAAATTTTAAACCAGAGATAATTAATCTTTGGATGCTAAAGATGAATGTTGTGCACCTTACGTTATGCAAACAACAATTACCATGACATTCTCTTCTACACGCATATTTTACGACTATTTAAATGTTAGAATTTGCAGTGAACTTTTAGTTGCATAGATTGTGACTGCAGGAAATTGTGCAATTACTCTGTGTATGCTAAATATGTAAAATTGTGCATCTTTACGTTTTGCAATGAACAATTACCGTAAATTCTCTTATAAACATACATTTTACGTCACTTTAAATGTGAGAATTTGAGAGTTGCACGGATTGCTACTTGCTACCTTCTGAAGTCTGAAATGCCAGATCAATTAGTTTGGATGCAAATGTATGTTTAATAGGCCATGCTTTTTATTATTATAGATTAGGATGCGTCTTTGGTCGAACGGACGTCAAACAAGTGGATTCCGCCAGTGATGCGTCTTGGTGTGCAGTTGGCTGTGTAAATAGTGCATAGCAAGCCAATGTTAAGACGTACATTCTTGAAGTGTATGGATATGTATATGAAGTTTATGGGAAGGGTCAAGGCTGCTGTTGCTAAAATAGAAATATGACTTCTGATACGATTGACGTACAAGTAAAGTGTAGAAGACTTGTGAAGTTGTACCACTGGATGGTTTTCGGGGTTGGTCGGGTCAATGTCATTGTTACTTATTATAGACAAGAGGGTCATGATGACCCTGGATCGCTCACCTGAGTAATTTGAGCTACATGTTTCAAATGTCAAACTGATGCTAAAATATTAAGAAAGTAGGTCAGCAGGTCCCATTCATGGTCACTGAAAGTCAGTTTTAAAATCACTGTGCAAAACTGTATATGTCATCTAAATTTCAAGGCTGTATCTATAAAAAAAAAGTTATTTCAACAACCAAAGTTGCCCTTTTATTATCCCCGTCATCATGGAGAGTGGGGTCGGAGAGCCATAACTACTACTCCTTACAAAAGTTATATACATATAAATCGACAGTTTACAAAAGGAAAAGAGGTAATTTTGAGACCTGGTCAGAAGCACTATTGATTTAACTGGGTTTTTTTTTTCTGACATAGAACAATACATGTTAATATAATTTTTAAGCTTACTGACCTGATAAACCTGTTGACAGTATTAAAATTTGTTTGTCTTTTTGAACAAATTAATGTCTATAGTAATTACATGGTTGTTTAGTAGGTTTGTTTAAAAAAAAATAGTACGAGAAGGTACTGACTGAGATACAGTCTTAAAGTTATAATACTGCTCAAAATGATTGAATAATTAATGGTAAAAAAAATTAAAACATGAGAAATGTTTAAACATTGAGGAACTCCTAGTAAATAATACTATACAACCATATTTTCTCAGAGTATACAAACAATATCAGTCAAGGTTTAACAAAGAAATATTTATGACTGGGCCAGTCAAAAGAGACTTTACTACCATGCAACCATGCCGAATAGGAACAGAACTGCTACATACAAAAATTTAAGTTAACTAAAACTTTAACAACAACGGCTTTTCAAACGATTAGAAATCAATGGTAAGTGTATTTTAGAAAACGGCAATGATCCAGTTGAGCAGTATTATCATTTTAAACACAATATTCTTACTTAAGTTTTGTTAGAGAAATTGTTTTTTTTTAATTTATTAACTTCATTAACTATATTTCAGCAAGGAAAAAATGTAGACACAATCTTATATATTAAAGATTATAGTAAAGTAAAATATGCTTACTACATGTATAGTAAAATATGCTATGATGTGCAACGGTGTACATGTACTTTCATTTTCATATATGTCCCCTAATTTACATTATGTACAAAATTAAGTTAGTGTTGACAAAAAAAATATCTGTTAAAGAAAGTTTATTGTTCAAGATGCAACTAAAATAATTCAAGACTGTAGGCTTATTTTCGAAATTGTCTACCAAAAAGTAGGCAGAGGAAAAAAAAAGATTCAATTTAAAAAAGTAACAAAAATTTAGCAAACCCTGCAGGATTTTTTTGTAGATATTACAATTTGGGGGCTAAAATAGAGGCATTACTGTGAAATCAGTAGTACATGTATTCAGGCCTGTAAGGGAACGTTGTGATAATCTTTATGGATTTTTTGAAGGGAATTAACCAATAAGTGATCTATTACTGTTTAAAGATAAGATTTATGTATCCATGAATTCAGATTGTTTCCAAGTGTCATTTGGAATCAAACTAGGAGATTCCTGGAATGTAAGTGATTTCTTAGTAATTTTAAACCATTAGTAACTGCAACAATTTTTTTGGTGCATATATTACAATACCAGACATTTACATTAAGGAATTAAACAAACTTTATATGAAAAAAAAGGTTAAAAACATATCATTTGCGCGACACTAATAAGAACAAGTACAACTAACAAGAACTTAAACTAATAAAAGTTGGAACTACAAGTATATTAAAACATGCCGGTGGCATGAAAAACAAACAGTATGGAAAGTGAAATCAAACTTAGACCAATGACGTTAACATTAAATCGAAAAATGGTCCTAGTAACAAGAACTTAATCTGATGAAACTTGGAACTTCAAGTACATCAAAACATGCCGGTGGCATAAAAAAACAATCAGTATGGAAAGTGAAATCAAACATTGATCAATGACGTCAACATTATATGGAAAAGATGGTCTAACATAATAACTAAATCTAACACTAATTGAAAACTGATAAAACTTGGAACTACAAGTACATCAAAACATGCCGGTGGCATAAAAAACAACAACAGCATTTTACACACAAGATGTATGGAACAACTTGAAAATGAAGTCAAACATACATATTAACAGTTTATGTAACAAGCAAATCGACAAAATACTATCGTTTGCCAAATGCGTCAATGGCTAGGAGTGACACAAGATATATTTGGCAAAGAGATAATTATGCTATTTTGACCAAAAAATATTCTGTGAGCTATTTGGAATGCAAGTGATTTCTTAGTATTTTTGAACCAGGAATAACTGAACCACGAGTATCTTTTACTGCATACATTACAAGCTAGACCTTTTTACTTTTGCATCACTAAGGAAATCAAAACTTGTGAAGGACATTAACAAATATATGTGATCTCAAACATGAAATAATAATAATATATTCCAAAATCTGCTAAAAAACATAATAATTGAAGTGACACTAACAAGCACAATAAAAACTGGTAACAACTAAAACTAATAAGAGAAATGAGGATTTTTTTGTGACAGGAAGAACAGTGGCAGACTATTGCTGTGAATACAAAAAAAGGATAGCACTATATAGCAAGGTTAATGGAATACAAAAGACTAGATGTTTTTAGCAAAACTGTGAAACAGTAGACATTTAATAATTAATACATCATCGCATCAAACTTGCATCATCAGTCTAATAATTAAAGTGTATTATTCTGTTTATCATATAATGTCACCAATGCTTCAAATTACTCTACACTTCTTACAACAGAGTAATTGGATATGGGAGCACCTTTGGAGAATAAATAATTTTTACCATGTGAAATAATTTTTTGGCGATATTTTTGCTTAATTTTAATTACAATAATGTTTTTTAATAATTTGTAATTTTAATTCAGAACTACTTGGCAGCTTCCATTTCGACGAAAGATTTGTGAGAATCAGGCTTAAAGGAAACCACGTTGCTGTACCCGTTGCTTGTCTGTACTACAGCATTGAAGTACTTTTTGTTGGCTTTAGAACTCTTCAGCGGAGACACATTGTGCAAAAAGCCAACAATATCTTCCTTTTTCTGTTTTTTTGGTGTGGACGTCATGTTGATTGTTTGCCTAATTTTGTGACATATGGCGGGAAAACCGAAGAACAGTAAAATATATAGTACGCAACATTGACTTCTCCATATTTAGTTTTTTGACAAATGTAGAAAAATTTAGTGTAAAAAATATACAAGACAAATTAAATTCTTTTAATTGTAACAAAAGTTTTTGGAAAATTTTAGTTTTATCTCTTTTAAACAAATTACTCCGCTTGTATTAGGTTACATAGTACCAATTTAGTTCTGTCTTATTTTCATGTAGGGTGAACGGTAGTAAATAAATTTGCTATACGTTCTATATAAAATTCATAAATTTCTGACACCTGTAGCACATAGCCAGGTCCACTTTAAAAAGGAATTACTACCCTTTATTCTAAAATGACATATAAACCACCTAAAATCACCTAGAAAAGGACTAGGTCATATATTGCTTAAGAGAGATATTTTGTCTGACAGGTCAACACTATGGAATATTTTTAAACTGACAGTTCAAATGTGAGAATGCTCACATGAGTAATGAGGTCTGTTTACACTTCAAATCTCCTTGAAATTGTACCAAAATGTCAAGACTTTTTAAGTATAGGTTTACAATAGCATAAAAACAAAACTGTGGACAAATGAGGATATTTGCCATGACTGGAAATAGGTAATTAGGTGAAGGTCAAGGTTTATACAAAGACATGTCCTACCCCTTAATATTGGGAGGGTGAACTTTTCAATTAGAAATGGTAAGCAATGCAATGGTTGTTTTTTGCACTGTGAATTTTAATTTGAAGAGATTCTTTGAGAACAGCAGTAGACAATTTTGTGATCTGACCAGTAAGT
The DNA here is from genome assembly GCF_026914265.1 of Mya arenaria. NCBI lineage: Eukaryota > Metazoa > Mollusca > Bivalvia > Myida > Myidae > Mya > Mya arenaria. Next base: position 62,688,749 of record NC_069123.1, read on the forward strand.
TTCTACTGTACCCACAATGGCATCAATATTTGTTATTATCAAGTCTAATGCAGATAGATAATCAGTTGTAGGTTCATTAAGATGTAATCTACAGTTAAGCTTATCATACAAATACTGCAAAACACCTCCATGACATTTTAAAACATCAATGTTAAAATCACCCAGAATAATTAGAGGCTTATGATGTACCAAACGTGGAAAGAGTTTCTCTGTCAGCATAGTGCGAAAAGCAGAATCAGACATTTTTGGTGATTTATACAATATGACGACTTGCATTTCACTTAATTCTCTTGCAACATTCAGAAGAACAAATTTAAAATTCTGGCAGCTAATGCTGCCTGCAGATTTTATTACTACATCATCCTTGACATAAATAAGTAATCCATGTGGAGGTCTTTCAGATGCTGATGTAGTACACTGGTCATTGCGTATTAAATGGTATCCCTGTATCTGATAAGATGTATCATTATCACTTTCATGTAATCTAGTTTCTGCCAATCCAATAATATCACAAGACAACAATCCCTGATCATGTTTCACATCAATGAAATGCTTATTTAATGACCTACAATTGTTGAATGCAATTTTAAAATGCATACTTGAAGGTATAGATTCCAAGGAAACATAACACAATTCTAGAGAAGCATCTTTAAGCAATCTCTCCATTTCTGTTTTAACTTGTTCATCAACTTGTAAAGCCTGCTCATTAAAATTGAGAATTTGAAGCTTTTCTAAGGACCTTACTCTACTTAATACAACATAGTGAAGGTGTGGAACTTTTCGTGTTCTCCTTTGGGATAAGTCAATAACGACACAATCAAGTGTTGTTCCTTGTGCCCTATGAACTGATCTCCCAGCAGAAGGTTCTAACGGAAACTGGATTCTTTCAAAAGTTTTTTTGTTGTATGTGAAGGTTCTTGCGATATCAAATATAGGTGTCCAATTTTCATTTATTTGTCCATGATAAAAGCCTCGATTTTTATATTTTAATCTAGTTTCACAACCTTCTTTCAAATCCATAAATTGTACCCATATGATACTAGGACGTTGTGTTTCCTTCAGTTTATGCTCAATGAATTTTACAACACATGACGCACCATTTGCAAGGCCATCTTCAGTATTTGTATTGACAGTTAAATCATACAACATCCCTTCAATAATATCCAATGAACAATGAAGATTAGCAGTTTTGTTTGGATCTGTGGGCAATCTTTTGATAGCCTCTTCTTGCTTATCCTTTGATAATTTTGGTGAAACAACAGAATCATGGCAAAGAATGGACACTTTTTGATTGTTTGAACTGTTTAGAAGTGTGTCATTGAAAATATGCATGTAATAGTTTTCAGCAAAAAAATGTGGGGAGTTTACTTGGTAATTGTTAGCACTGGATTCAATGTCACACCTTTAAGAACTACTTTATCTTCTGTTGTCAGTGAGTTAATTCTCAGCCTGTTTAATAAGTCTGCAAATGGTAAATCATCCTTTTGTCTCATTACTTCTGATAACTCATACATAACAAACAGTTCTTTCCATAAGTTCATGGACAAAGATGTAGCATCACGACTTAAATCATTAAATATCCAATCACCATTTACAGGTTTTAATTGGAATAAATCTCCCACTGCTATAATGCTTACACCTCCAAATAGTTTGCGAGTCCCTTTTAATTCTTGCAGCCTCGGATTTATGAAGCTCATCATAGTATTACTAACCATTGAAATTTCATCGATTATGACAACAGATAAATCTCTATATTTGGATCTGAAAGTATTTAAGCTGTCACATGTTAATGTTTGGTTGGACTGTTTGTACTTCTACTTAACTGCGGACGAAATAGTAGAACCGTTTATATTGAAAGCTGCTTTTCCAGTATATGCACACAAAAGTACCCTTATATCGTCAGTATTTTCTCCTTCTTTCAGATTAAGCATTCTATATAGTGTTTGATACAATGCTCTTATAACAACACTTTTACCAACACCAGCACCATCAGAAAGAAATGTATACAAAGGTGCATCTTTTGTTTTTATCCAGTGAACAACGTGATTGTAAAACTCTTTCTGTTTTGAGTTCAACGAACGCAGAAGAGCTCTGTACTCTTCATCTGGTAAAACTTTTTCATTAGAACAGATTTGTGCAGATGAAATGGAACATCCAATGTCTATGCCAATATCATATTCTCTTTGTTCACTAACTCTATCTGGATTGAAATAGATAAATGTTTCTGATTCTACTGGTTCTTCTTCAGCAGTTTCTGCTTCTTCCTGCTGAGTTGCATGAGCAATTTCATCATATGCATTGTATTCTGCTTCAGCCATATTTCTTGCTAATTCCAACTTGATGTTCATAACATGCACATTTTTCATTTACAACATTTTGGATTGATTCATACTGTTCTTTGTATGTTGCAAAATGTCCAAGTAAATCTCTCTCTTCATTTCTCCATGGATAAAAGAGAAGTAGTTTTTCTCTATAATAGTTTTCTTCATCTGTTTTACAATTAAAACTTACATACCTTAAGATTTTTGAATTACGGCGTCTTCTGATTTTTATACCACTTTTCAGTATACAAATGTTTTGGCAATCATCAAAATATTCATCTTCTGACATTCCAGCATGTTTTTGATCATCATTTTGTTCTGCATTACCTAGGTCTTTCTTATCATCTGGGTAAACCACTTCTAACTGTGATACATAATCAGCTAAACAGTAGTTATTTAAAGCCTTTGGGCGTTTTGAATATCTTTTTATTATGTTATCTGACATGATGTCAGTTGAGCCTGCAGGCAACTCATCAAGAGCAGACTTGGGCTTTAACAATTGTACTCTCTGGTTAGGTACAGAAGTATTTATGAATACAACGTCTCTCGTACTTCTGGTCAAGGGCATTTGCAAAACTAGATAGACTGCTTCCTGTGCACTCACTTCAACACTGTTCGAAAACACATTTCCAATATGTCTTACTTGCCTTTTTATATCTAGGTTGCCATCCCTTGCTTCTTTTGCAGCAGCATGCATAAGATTACTCATACCACGTTGTGATTTACTTATATATGAAACAATATACATGGCACAAGCATATGGATCTAAGACAAATTGTATGTCAGTGTTTGCTTTCCAGGCTTTCAATACTACGTCATTGTATAAATTTTCACGTATCTCATTTGGATTTCTTTTCAAAAACACCTTGGAAGAGTTTAATGAACTTCTAATGCATTTAATATAATCATCCTCATTCATCTGAGCAATATCTGTCAAAAAATTCTCAAAAGACATATTGTATCCATGTTTCTCATCATTCATTTTTTTCTGGATTTTTTCGTACTGTTTGAAATATTTGTCCTTGTCATTTTCAAGTGGGTCTAACACCATAGTTTTTTGCAGAGGTGGTAATGGATAACCAAAACGGCATATCCTATCTTGCTTTTTTTCTACACGTTCTTGAATGTTTGTGGATTTGGATGTCTACCAATGCCCCCACGTATTCATTGTTAATTGAACATTTTAAGTACTGGTCGACATATGCTGCTATCTCTTCATTTGAGTCTACATTTAATTTTGGAGCATTTTCTACCCACACAATCATATGAATATGTGGAGATCCACGTTGTTGGAATTCAACCCTATAAAAACAATCTGTTACTTTACCTAATGGTTTGTGATCACTTTTAAGAACAGTATTTATAAACTCCTGAACTCTATGGTCAAAAAACCTTGAACAAGTAACTGGATCTGATTGAATCAATTTAATCTTTTGTTCCAAAGTGAGGTTTTCTATTTGTTCATCGCTGTACTTATCTTTTTCATTTAGATTTGCAATGATTTTAAGAAGATCTGTCCATCTGGTATCAGCAGAAGACAAGGACATAAACCAAGTTGGTATACCTAACTGTCTAATCATTGCATAAACATCTTTCTTTCTGGATTCTAAATATGCCGGACTGTTTCTCAGCTGTTTGAACAAATAGTAACCTTCATCATTTTTTACAATTGTAGCCATGCATTCCCCATTTCTTGCCTGGGCAGCAGTTAATTTGTTTGTACCAGTCTTCTAACAGCTAAATTGACTTGTCATCTAATTGCTTCATCTGTATTTTTTTAACTTAAAAATATGTTAGGCACGCTGTTTGCAGCACGTCTATCTTGACTTCGAAGTTCCCACTTGGCAATGTCACTATAATTAACAGGTACTTTTCTGTTTACACCTTTGACCGCAAAATATGCTAGGGAAACACAGATACTCTGAATCTTTATCTTGAAAAATACTAAGTGGTCGTTGACCCTCTCCAGGTGCAAATGTAAAAGTAGCATGTCTGTTTTCAAGGTCTGCACCATCAAAAAGAGTGTCAATATTTCCCACATTTTCATTTAAAACTTCTTCAGCATCTGAGTCATATAAATCTCCTAGAAATGAATGCGAAATTTTATTTTTAGTATATTTATTTTTGCACAGTCAATAATTTCACCAACACAGTCTTCAAAGTCAACACTGCTCAGTGTTTTACATAGCTTAATATTTTCCTCAAAAGATTTGTGCAATGCTTGGGAGACATTATCACTGGAACAACGAGAATCATTCAATGCATCTATATTATTATCAGTGTCACGCTCAGGAACGATTTCAGCAGTTGTTTTCTGAAGATGTTGCTTTTGACCCAAAAAATTCATTTTTGACTTCGTTATTTTTTCTGTAACATCCTCAATCCATTTCTGATCAATGTCAATATTCGCATTTTTATAAAGAGCACTTTTGTTCATCAACCAGTGTAAAGCGACAAGTACTCGAAGTGGCCGAACATTTTCAGAAAATGCACATGACTGAAAAGACATCTTTTTTTTTAATTTCATGGCTACAGTAATGTTTTCATTCATGGGTCTTGGTAGGGTGTTCACAACTGGTTGGATATCAACTGGAACATTAACAACATTCCCTTTTATCGATAACTGACGCCCCCTTGGTAGTTCTCTAATTTGCATAAATGGAATGCGTAAGGCTATTAAACGTTCTTCAGGAACAAATCCAGTTCGTTTGGTTTTGTTGGCCACTCAATTCCATTTAAAACAGACAATGTAGGTAATCTCCCCTTTTTAATATTTTGCTTACATGTAGCACATATCCATTCTTTTTCAGCTACTGACTTAAGACCAGTTAAGTACTTGTTTTTGTCTTTAAGAGTAAAAGTTAGAACCTCTGATACAGATTCCTTAAACCACGTCTGGTGGCATGAACTACAAACATAGATGGGACCTACTTGTATGTTTTGATGGAATTTTGCAATACACTCTTCAATATCATTACCCCTTTTTATTCGTTTTGCAGTTATCTTTTCTGCTTCTGAAAATGATGGATTTTTACGTTTTTCAGATTTTCTTTTACAATCTAGCATTTTTTCTTTGCTTTTGTTTCTTTCATCTAATCTCCGCTGTTGCTTTGCAATTCTTTCTTTTTCTAATGTGTATGGATCTAACCTTGCCTTTCGTTTTGATTTATTCTGTACATCAGTTTCTTTTTGTCTGAATGCCTCCTCTGACCTTGCCTTTCGTTTTGATCTATTTTGTATATGAATTTCTTTATGCTTGAATGAAGGGCATTTTCAAGATTCTTGTTTTGCTAATTTTTCTTGCTCTAGTATAAGTGGATCTGACCTTGCCTTTTGTTTTGACTTATTCTGTACCTCTATTTCGTTTTGCTTGAATGCTTCGTCTGACCTTGCCTTTCGTTTTGATTTATTCTGTAACTCTATTTCTTTTTGCTTGAATGCTTCGTCTGACCTTGCCTTTCGTTTTGATTTATTCTGTAACTCTATTTCTTTTTGCTTGAATGCTTCGTCTGACCTTGCCTTTCGTTTTGATTTATTCTGTACATCAGTTTCTTTTTGTCTGAATGCTTCGTCTGACCTTGCTTTCCGCTTTGACCTGAGTGTGAATTCTCTATCCTTTATTTTGAATTGATCACGTTGCCTTTGCTTTTGCATGTACAGTCTCATGTAGGCATCTATCACTTTCTCCTTTTTTATCCTTCTGTTGCTGTTTTTGGTCTTGGTGTCTGAAGTAGTTGCCAATCAATGTTGTATGATCTTTCATTTTTGTCTTAAGCCCAATTGCAGGACAACTATATGTACTTGTTTTCACTTTATGTTCAACAGACTGTTGCTTAATGCTATTTTTAACTACTTCATGTGTTTGTTCATTGCTTGGCATGACAGAAAAGTTACTGGATTTCTTTTGCTTTTTGTAAGAAACTGTTTGCCAAACATCATCAGCATCAGTTTTGCTGATATCAGTTATTTTCTGCTGATCTTTAATGTACATATTATGGTATTGTGAAGTGCATTCAACTACACTAAAGTTTAAAGGTAATATTTCATATTGACTCATTATATCAATATTTGCACTTTCATACATAGCATACATAAATGTGACAAGGTCTTCAAGTTTATCAAATGCCATCAATACAGAGTTGCCATCAAAACTTGACAGTCCATATTCTCCATGTGAATGTGAATCAAACAGCTAAAACTTTTCATCTTTAAGAAACACAGCAGAACAAATTGCTCCTATCATGACCAATGCATGGTGTGCTGTCTGAAATGCTACATGCAAGGCTTGATGTAGAGTTGGCAAGTCTGTATCTCCGAAACGCTGAATAGTCATTCCTGATACAATGTTTTCTTTTCTTATTTGTACAACTTTGGACAAAACATTCACTTGATCAGGCATTTCATCAAGACTTAATAGTCTGTGCTTAAATCTACCAAGTTGTTTTAAATTGTTAACAACATTCCTGTACAGCTCGTCTCCAATGTTTAAGACCTCATTAATATTTTCTGTTGTTATCAAATCAGAATATTTTGCATATATCAAAGCACATAATGAGTTAATAGTGCATTGACTACCTCTAGTTTCAATAGAAAATCTATTATTTGCTTGACTGTAAGAACCAAATACTAACGACAAGCAGCTGAAGGGCATACCTGTGCAATAGGACTGATTCACAATTTCGCTTTGGTCTTCCTGCATTGCAGAAGATGTAGTGCATATTCTATCATTCAAGTTAGAGTTCTTAGGAAATATTTGCGCCTTTTCGGCATATGAAGCATTTGTTTCGTTTGAGCATTGTGTAGTGTTTGCCGTTACGTTGAACGGTCTTTCAAGCGCCCTGAATGCTGGTATGTTGACCAGACCTACATCAGGTGCCTTTTGGGCTCTGAATGCCGTCACGTTAAACGGATCTACATCATTTGCCCCAGCGACCATGTCTGCCGGTACAATGACCGGACCTATGACAGGTGCTGATGGGGCCCTGTCTGCCGGTACGTTGACCGGACCTACGACAGGGACTATATCGGGATCTTCTGCCAACACCTGCTCCCTGCTTCCCAATATTGCCCTCCTGGCCTTTGCCTTCTTCCATGACTTACTAAGTGGCATGTCTAACTGAAATGATAAATAATCAAGAGATCCTATACAGATCTTTCAAACAAATTTTACAACATAAAAACCTGTTTGAGTCATGAAGTTTTGTATTTTTTTTTCAAATAGTTTAAGCCATATTTTTATGTCCACAGAATGAGTAAACAAAGATATTGTCAGAAGTTGGCATTTCCTCAAAGTCCGGAGGTTAGCTGCTTTTATTCACATTTGCTTATACATGTACTGATTAAGCTGATGTTATTAAAATGGGAATGAACAAGATCAATAAAATAGTCTAAACTACTTTTATCTTGACTTGTTTTTCTTTTTAAGGACAAACAAACTCAGCCTTGAATCTCCTTGCCATTGCATAACCCATTAATTTTAGCCAAGACATACCTTTCTTATGCTGGAAAACCACCACTGGAGCAGTTCTCACAGTTTCCAATGAAACAACGCTGTGGCAGAAGCACTATGTAGTTTCAGAAACACTATAAAGTGTCAGAAGCACAATACAGTGTCACAAGCACTATTAAAATAGTCTCTTCTATAAATGTGTCCAATGGGACGATACTATGAAAACTATAATATATTAAAGAAACCTACCTGGTACAGAGGACACAAAATATGCTTGTTTTAGATATACAATTGTTTCTGACTTGCTGTGACTTATTTGCTAAGAAATAACATATGTACTATTAGTTTACCCATAAGCAGACTGAAACTTTGTTTTCAATTGGAGAAGTGACTAAGGCTTGCAAATTGGTACCCCGATATACATCAATAGACTGCTGCTTTCTTTTAGATGTAGAGTGTTATTTTGTCTTTCGTTCTTCATGTGTTGGCGTTTACTCGTGCTGTAAATACTTTGTTGATTATTGTTGGGACGAGTGTGAGGATTTAAGCCCCGAAAATACTCGTGTTTCAGTGAACTCATTTTTCACTGACAGTTCCAAGGCAATCCCATTCTCGATAAAGCTATTTCAATAAATAAGTGGTCCGTTTGTGGTGTTTGTACTTGTGTATATGGTGTATACGTCGGTAGTTCTTGTCGTGTTGGCCCTTTCCTTGTGCCTCTAAACAGGCTTTATTTTGAATTGTCCCTGTAGTTTTCATTGTATAACTGCGTGTAATTTTTTATCATGCATCTGTCTGTCAGTCGTAGTGTTTTTCTGCATTAAAGGGACTCGTTCGTGGTTTGTAAAATGCATTTTTACGCATTTTTCTATTACGAAATAAAGTGTGGAAATTATAAGGAGTATTTATTCTACGTTACTGACGGCTGAAACCCTTCAACATGCGTTGATACATTTATATTCTCAAATATTGTATTCAAAGGCCACACTTTTGAAAAACGTTGGTAACGCCCTTCATTACAAGGCTGTGGCGTGTTTTCTTGACTGTACTAGAGTTTATGTTGCTCCGTACTACAACCTTTTTTTTAAATTTAATTTAAATGGTCTTTTTTGCAATTTCAGCACCAAAGAGAAACATCCTTTGTATATAAATGTTTTCAAATATACATTACAAGGAAAACTAATATGTTGATGCCAAAACATGAGCGAGTACCATTTACTATTACCTAGTAATAATGTTTCCATTTACTATGATACACATAATGCACATACATAATCGTCAACTTCTCCGGAATTTTCTCAAACTTTCGATATTTTTTACAAAGCGTTGTAAAATAGGTACATAGTGTCATTACTTGGGTGACATAGCTTATTGTATACCAATCAGTTCTGCTGTTGTATTGGTATAGATAAGTTTCTACCCCAAACACGCTAGTATTTGACTTTATAAATACATAGTAATAAAACTTTACTTCTGCGAGCTTGTCAGATAGTAGTACTGTATAGTACCTTGTAGTGGGTAGCACTGTTGCTCCTGCTGGATTTGTTTGTTTGCAGACGATGTCTGTAGCTGGTCGATGGATACATTTGTTTTACCCTGTAGATTATTGTCGACCATGTGATGCGGACTCCGATCAGGCTTATATGTTTTGTTTCTATTTATAAATAGTGTGACAAGTGTCAGGTTGAGTACTAGTAAAACGATATAACCCCTAGCGAACTCCCGCTTGGCTGAACATTCCAAGGTACCCAACGTTCATTAAAAAAGGTATTTTATTGTATATGTACTAAGTGTGTTGTATTGTACCATTTTGCGTTTCTTATTTTGTGTCTGATCAGCCCTGATCATTGCTCCTCTAAAAATGTTATTGTTTAATTTTGGCTGTCGAACTTGGCTTATCTCTTTTCCATTGGAACAAGTTAAAGTTATCGTTGAAAAATAAGAATTAGAACTGTAGGAAGAAGTGTTGTGAATGATGTTGGGTTTACCTATATATATATATATATATATATATATATATATATATATATATACCAATGGAAAAGAGATAAGCCAAGTTCGACAGCCAAAATTATATATATATATACCCGGTTACTGGTATTTTAAATAAACAGTTGGCCCATACTCAGAAAACCACAACAATTTGAATGGCATGTTTTATCACAGAAGCATGTAGATATTGATAAACCCTGGCATGCGTCACTCCATACTGCATTTATCTTTATTAATGTAAAATATATGTAATTCATACTTACCTTTGTCTATTCATGGAAAGATATTTTGAAGTTTTCAAACCTTGCCATTTCAGGCCAGTGCTTAGCGCCATCCTGATCTTACAGACGGGCTAGCCCTGTGTCCATCATGCCAATATCATAAATAGTCACTAAGTGTTGTTAGTAATATAATCCTGGATAAAGTCCATTTTTTTCAAGCATTGTTCATGCAAAATATTTAATAAGTACCTAGTTATTCAGTAAATTATGGATGTACATGTTTGACATTATTTGCATAACATTTACTGATCTCAAAACTGTTGTTTTATGGCACTAACACAGCAAAACGAAGTAACTCTTGTTGGGAATTTCACTAAGTTCACATATTTTCTTTGTAATTCAACGTGTACACCTCCATTTTACCTTTGAATTTTGGGTAATCCTGAGATAGTTTTTGACCTTTCTAGATTTCAAAATTTGACAAGTTATTCTTACTTGAGCGTTTGAATCATGTCGTTCCACAAGGTGATGATGTCTCTTAGTTAATAATCCATTATTCACATGAAATGCACTAATAATTTATTGTTGTAATCCAGTGTGATGTTTTAAATCTCTTGTCGGAAACTTCACGGTCATTTGACAGTTCGTCCGCCATCTTGAGTATTTTACAATGGGTGTCAGCCAATCGGGTCATTTGACCCGATTCTGGGTCATTTTCGGTCCGGTCATTGACCGAGATTTTTGTGTCGTTAAACCATAGGAGTATATAAGGCCGTGAATTTTCAGTCTCAGGACAGTCGAATTTGGATCATTGAACAAGCTGCCTGCATATTATTCTTAAAAGGTTAAAATCAACCTGAATATTTAAATAGAACACTATATAAGTAAATAAACCACTTACAAGTAATAAATTAACAGGCATCGATTTTATATTGAATTTGTAAACACTTTTATACAGATAATACTATTTTACTGTCTTACTTCGACGTACTGTGCCAGCGTTTATATAAGCCAACGCGTTTTGCTGTGTACGGTGCCGCTTATTACTACTGTATATTATATCTGATGTTTGATGTCTTGATGCATATATATATTTGCTCCAAAAATAAAACGTAAAACGTTCATTGCGTCGTCAATTTGGCTAGGTCGTAACAATATTGTCTCTCTTTATCCTGATTTGACAAAGTGTAATCAATTGTTCGAATTATGGTGATTTTTTTCATAACACGAATTCCAAATTTGAATTAAACATATCAAAAGTTGTAATGTTGTCCTGAAATCATTACATTTAATGGACATGAAACGCATTGAAAAGTCCGAATATATAAAGTTTGTTGAATTTAAAATGAAGTCGCTGATTGATGAAATTATTTTAACCCTGTAAAACATTATCATGTATATCAAATGTATGCCCGTTCAAATAAAATACTTTATTTTAGATAAGAACTCATTAAGATGCACCGCAGCATATCCCCAAATAACACGAACTTAACGACAATTGTATTTAGGTCAGGGACTATACCATATGTTTTTGCCTCCTATCCTAGCTATTGGAAAATATGCTTAGCAATTATATACTAAAAGTACTACTATACAAACATAGTAGTTGCAATCATATGCATATACACATCATAAAACGAAGCACATCGTATGCAGCTTTTTCGTGCAAGAAAACAACAAAAGAGTGCATGTTAAAGTTTTACCATTGTCAGCATTCGAACTTGGTTCATTCAATTGCAAGTAGGTTCCATTGTTTAAAGATGCACTCTTACTCCCAAATAAGATTTACCACAATTAATAATATTGTTTTAATATTCCAAAAAGGATGAATAAATGTCGAAAACAATGGTTCTTATGAAAGATAACGAGTTTAATTTGAAAGAAATGTGGACTATAGAAGTAAATCACAGCATTCACCAATCATTTAATATTTTTGCGCTTTCTGCTATTAAATACACGGTTACAATCTTGTTATCAGTAATCATTTTTTCCATAATGCATAATTGAGTAAGAAGTACATGTGAGAATGTAAGAATTTACAGGTTTATGTATTCATTTTGAATAAGTGTCACTTTAAGAGTAAGTTAACAGGTGTCACATATATTTTACACACAAGCTTTAAAACATTCAATTTCTGAATCTGGTATGTTTTTGAATGCTGTGTTGCTTTATTTTCTTAAGATTGTATATGCGTTTGACACAATGATCGTTTTGAAAAAAAAGCATACATAAATGAATAATGGCAATGCTCTCCTCTTGGACAACATTTGCATTTCAAGTAGACACTGAAATTGAAAATGAAAAAACATAACACATATATGTTAATATATAAGTTCAGCCATTCATGATAACGTTTCGTCAATTATTGTCTAATCATGACAACGTTGCGTCAAGTATTTTTTATGATACCTAAATGGCACATTCAGTTGCGTTTGACACATACTAAATCTACATATTAAATGTGAATTCACCAATTAAGCAAGAAATAGCAGTTCTTACATCGCAAAGGGCTGAAATATTGGTGGCAAATATATGTGTTAACCGCAGCCCAACACCTTAATAAAAACATGTTCATAATAATCTAAACGGGCTGGTCACATTAGGCGATAAATCTGCTTGCACCTTAGCCCACTTTTAAAAATACAATTTTTAAACTTGGTTAAGCATTAAAGTCAGCCTTATACCATTTTCCTGATGATAACTGTTACTGTGAACTGCCGTTGACTGATAATTAAAGGGCTGGATTGCAAATAATAAAATACGGTGACAGCAGTTGCTAAAATATCACGATTTTTGCGCATTTTCGGGACCAAACGGATAAAATGACGTTATAAACATGATAACATATGTAAAAAAAATAGTCCGCGTAGCATGGGCTATATTTTAACACAAATGATGTAGGATTAAAATACATACAGCCTTTTGAAAAGTTGAATCGATGTTGTTGTTGTTTGCTTAATGCAGTTGCAATATCTGTCACCAAAAAGATAAAACAATGGCAAAGGACCGCAGTGTAAACGTAGATGTCTTAATGTGTAAGAGGAATTCGACACGCATGCAACATTAAAATCCGTCCTTCGTTATCACCAAGACACGATGCCAGATTATCTGTAAAAGTTTGAAGCAAATCCGTTTGATCATCCAAGAGTAGTTCAACACGAAATCATAACAAACATGTTAATATAAAAGAAGTAATTTAACTAATTTAGTTTAAATTCACACTCTCATTCAAAATCAATACATACAGATGTAAAACAAACATAAAATTTGAGTGATACACCCTCAACTACTGACTCAATGATGAATTTATGGCAAATATTAATTACTATTAACAATATTATAACTGTATTTAATAGCTAGAAACGCAAACATATCAAATGATCTGTGAATGCTAAAAGATTTACTGCGATTTACTTTGGTCTCATAAGGTAGCAAAACCGTGTTTTCTCCCCCCCCCCCCTTTTTTTAATTAAACTCGGTATCCTTCATAATAACCAGTGTGTTCGACATTATTTCATCCTTTATTTGGTATATTAAACATTTGTATTAAATGTGTTCAATCTTATTTAGGAATAATAGTGCAGCTTTAAGGCGTGGCTAGAGACTGCAGCAAAAGGGGGAAAATAATGAGAATCAGTAGCGACTTTTTGGCAATTTCTGTATTCATTGTGGGGGAACGGACACCGGATATAGCTCAAAAAGTGATAAATCGATAAGCGTTTGATTTTGACACATGGCAAGTTTTCTATCATTTTTGTATTTTATTGTGATATATTTATCAAAATCGAAGACTTTTGAATAACTTGATACTGTGCAATATACGACTATGATGGAAATGTGTCTCCCCTTTGTATAATAGCCCAATTCTCGCCGAAAGTTGCATGATCGCTCACAAATGTTCATTTATGTGGTACGATTTCAAACAAAAATCAACAAATTGAAAATAAGAATATAAAAACTGAATCGAGCGATTTCATTGTAATTACATTATCTAGTAATGTGTAAGATATCAATACGATATCTTTTGTTGTTACGGAGATATGCATACCTTTTGATGCCCTGGCGGTGTACTGGGGATAGATGAAGCAAATAAAAAAACTGGGGATAATCACGGCTATTTACCTATACGCGAGCTCGAGGGATATTGTTCGATGTTGTCCATATCGAGGGATGAGAGCAAAAAAACATGTTGTTTTTTTGTATCTGTATGTACTTAAAACTCGTTTATTCATACAGATTAGTTAACCATGATGTGTTTTTCACAAGCATCAACGTTCGAGTCGCAAATATCTAAATATTTGAAATACGCCGGTAATCTGATTTATTGAAGAACACAAAACATATGGCCGTAGAATTTATGTGGTGTTTGCTATTCATATATATAGTATTGCTTTGTAAATTAAGTAGGTACGTTTTTGCACACAGAAAGTCATCAGTAGGGAATGAGATATTGTGATCAAATTTGGAACACGTGAAGCTTTTTTCTTAGCTTGGGTCGATGTTGCTATTACTTAGAACAGAATAGTGGTCTCTGTTCGTTCACTTCAGTGAGAAAGTATGTATTGTGACCAACCCCGATATTTAAGCTGCTTGCATATATACGTTCATTTAGGAGAGCATGGATCAAACTCATTGTTACCTAAAGTTTGCTCAATAATTTCTTATCAAATTGTACTCTCACTTTTTGCAGATTATTTGTAAGTTCGAAAAAGACATACATGTATATTGTATATGTGTTACTATAAATTTTTGTCCCATTTTACATGTTATCACCAGGACACATTTCTCAACTTTGAAACTATCCCCAGTACATAATACGGCTATCCCCAGTACAGTACTGTGAACATTTCTAAGGGCATATCTTTAACAGTTTAAAAGTTACATTGCCATTTCTTACAATAAAAATAGTTGAGCTTTTGCTTGTGAAATCCTTCGATTCAGATTTTTAGCTCTACTGGCCAAAGGCCAGAAGAGCTTATGCGATGGTAATGTGTACGTAGTATGTGCGTCCGTGCGTCTGTAAACAATTGCTTGTGAACACGATACAGTCTTCAGTTTTGATTGTATCTCGATGAAACTTGTACAGTATCTAGATATCCATTAGAGCTCGGTTCCTTTCGAAAACCAGCAAGATCCGCCCATGCATGCCTAGATTATGGCCCTTGATAGTATAAAAAAATGCTATTGTGTAAACAATTGGTTGAGAACACGATACAATCTTCAGTTTTATTTGTATCTCGATGAAACTTGTACAGTATTTAGATATCCATTAGAGCTCGGTTCCTTTCGAAAACCAGCCATATCCAACCATGCATGCCTAGATTATGGGCCTTGAAAGAATTAAAAAATCAGTTCGTCTGTAAACAATTGCTTGTGAACATGATACAGTCTTAGTTTTGATTGTATCTCGATGAAACTTGTACAGTATTTAGATATCCATTAGAACTTGGTTCCTTTTGAAAACCAGCCAGTTCTGCCCATGCATGCCTGGATTATGGGTCTTGAAAGTATAAAAATGCTATTTTAAGCTAAGTCTATTTTTAGCCAAGTCTACATGAGCGAAGTCTATTGTCAAGTTTACATGTAAAGTCACAATTGCTTGTGAAGGTTTGTTCAAATTATGCCCCTGGGGTCATTACTGCCCCCCCCCCCCACGGAGATTGTCCCGGAAGGGACCAGTGTGGTTTGGTTTGTCGAAGTGTTTGATGAAACATACACCATATCGAACTTCAGTAGTCAACCGAAGGCGGGGCTCTTTAAGCGGCATATACTGCCCTTTGTTTTATTTAAAATGGTGTAGTAAAAGAAAAAAATATCTTTGATTTAAGTCTTCATTTTAAGCAAATTGTTGCTTCCGAAGTAGTATTTATGCCGCAATTTATCACGTGGTATACACACACTGAATCATGACACTCGACAATTTAACTAAAAACTAGTGCCGTGTATGAACAAAGACTTTGTCATGGTACATGAAATGTAAAAATGATACTATATTTTGGGGGAGTTTACCAACAAACTTACTTTCTTGGACAAATACAAATGAAATAGTAATAAACTTTCATATCCAAGATCATGTTTTTTTTGTTTACAATTTGAATACTACGGTGCATGCATATTACCAGCCCTGTAATTATATCAATTATATGTTCTTTAGAATGTCTAGAAAATATTCCTATTTGATTACATAAAGGCAACAGTGGGCTTTTCAAGTGGATTTATCGTCATTTTAAAGGCATTACATAATTGTAATGTACGACTGAACACCAGAATTCGGTTTTTAATTTCTAACCAATACCACTGTGTGGGAATGGACACCGGCTATAGCTCAAACAGTGATAAGTAAACAGACAATTATGCAGTTGTTTTCTTTACCAGAGGTAAGATCTTGCTGTGTTAACGCTTATCTACCGTATCGACAAATGAAGCAAGCGTTTGAACTAATAGCTGAATGCTAAATTTAGCCTATGGTATACTTCAAAGTGCTTACGATTTAGCATACCTCGAAAAACGTTTCTTCAAATCTGAGATGATCACCCCAAAACTTACAGAATTTAGACATGTATTGTTATTTTTAGGAAATATATCGAATAAATAAACAAGAGGCCCAAAAGGGCCTATGCTCTACTGGCATGGCTCTTGTGGTCATTTTCAATCCAGAGCATGTACGTTTGAGTAATGGGCAACAAATATATAGTTCACTTTTAGTGTTTGGGTTAGCTGAAAACGCTGCACGTTCAACATCTGAGGACAGGAAGTGTTGTAAACAGATTAGTTGCATGAACTATTTTAATATGTGCCAAGTAAAGGTAATCTGAGGGTAAAAAATATTTGCTTTCAAAACTGTACTCATCGTCAAAATTTCATTTCTGTAGCTTTAAAAATAAAAAGTCGGTCAAAGGTCAAAGTCAAGGACATCCGAGGACAACATTAATGCTTGTTTGCAAAACTGTTCACATGGTCAAAATTTCATTACTGTAGCTTTAAAAATTAATAAGTAAGCAAAAGGGGTGGGGCCACAAGGGGCATTATTTCAATTGCATCATATGATGCTCCACAACAAATATCAAAGGTATGGGCCTTGTGGTTTGAAACAAGAAGATTTTGAAAATATTTCTTAAATAAGTCTCTAGGAAAATTGTAACACCCAGGGCAGAGCCAGTATTGACTTAAGGGGTATAATTTGAACAACCATGGTAGTGGACCACTAAATAAAGCCTTGTTCAAAATAGCAAGGATTTGCATAGTGATTTCAGACAAAAAGGTTTTTAACATTTCCCAATTTAAGGGGAGGGGGGGGGGGTCCGTCCCTTACAAAGAAAAGAGAACTCTTCCCTGGGCCACCGCCAATGTCGCCGAGGTCGTTTGCATTTGCCACACTGGTCCCTTCCGGGACAATCTCCGTGGGGTGGGGCAGTAATGACCCCAGGGGCAAAATTATGTTTTGTCTGACGGCCGTATTGTGAAAAGGTTTGTCGAAGTGTTTTAAGTATCTTAACTCAAAAACAAACTCTGGTAAAAGACCGAAGGCGGGGCCCCGTAAGCAGCGTCGACTGTTTCATTTAAAATGGTGAAGGAATAGTGAAGACAATAAATACATACAAAATAAAGAGCGCTCCCTCCTGTGCCTGTGAAACTAAAGCGTAACTATTTTTTTGCCTTCAATGATTTGACAATATTTAACTTTCGATGTTGAATTGATGAACTGCATTTGTCCAAGGCAGTTAACGTTGGGCAGGCACTTAAGTAACCAGTCATGCTGTTATTAGTGTTGGGAATCGGACAAAATAATTACTATCGATCATCGGTTTATGAAACCGATCAATGATTTATTATTAATCATTATTTAATCATCTTTGGTCATCATATTTAAGGCATACAGATACAGTGCATGTACCAGTTTTAAGCACCAATGTTCCCTTACAATATTGTTTGTAGATTTCTTTGTATAAATTACATTATTTATTCAGATTGCGACTATCTCTTAGTGTTTACACGCTACTATTACGGAACATGAGACCACAGGCTCTAATTTTTGTCTTACATTTAGTATTGTATACATGTGTAAAATAAACACAAAGAAGTATATCAACTTCTTTTTAATAATCAGTCAGTCCCAAGTACAACAAGCTGTTGAATATTCTATATGTTTTACAAGAACAGTTTCTTTCAGAAAACTGATAAAACTAAAATCTTACATGGTTAGAAGTAAACGGGGTAATAAGGTACTGTAGTGACTTACTGACTTGATAAGAATATGAGTACATAACTTAACATAGTTAACACCATAACATTTCAACATAAACTAGCATTAACTAGAAATAAGGAAATTATTTGGTAGCGGTTAGGTCCCTTGTTTCTATAATCGATTGTTCAAATTTTACTATCGATTGTCGCCGACGTAGACCTTTCCGATCAATTGTCGATTATAATCGATCATCGGCACGACACTAGCTGTAAGGCTAATATACCAACTTGTAAAGTATTAAATCTGTTTGAAATTATTGTTTAAACCAACTTATTTTAGTTCGGTTGTGATGAATTTTTATACGATCCGCTACCTGGGTAGAAACCAGTAATTGTTTCCATTTTTTACCAAACAAATTATACATGCATGCCATTAAAATGGCGAATCTAACCTTAAACTCGTACTGCAAGCCAGAATTGAAAATAAATAGTTTTAACACTTTGAAATATAAGGAGAACACAAAATTTGAGATTACTAACTTTTATCCTGACATGCGGTGATCCTTTGTTGGGAGTTTCATTGCCTGAAATATTCATTCTGAAATGGACATCATATATTATGCTAATTGAAGAATTTTGCCCGACAATAGAAGCTTTAATTAATCAAATGCGATTTAGAAATTCGGGTTTAAATAAGCAGGCTTTTGGGCAGATAGACTCAATGAATTACTTGGATTTTATTTAAACCGTGGATATGAAGGCAATACTTTGAAGAGTTTTTGCCTTCTATTGTTTTTAGAAGATGAATTCCTGAAACAAACTATAGGGTTGAATACAATTTAGCTTTCAGTCATTTGATTTTATGAAAATATTGCAAATTCATGTTATCTTTAAAACCTTTTTTGGCTGACTCGGAGTGTTTCGGCATGTGACGTCATTTTCTTCTAATATTTTACATAGGTTATCATTTGGAGAAAAGATGAGGTAATATTTGTCGCTTTTATTTTAAATAATTTTTTATTGATTCTTAGTTTCACGATCTCTAAACGCCAGCTCCACCACTTTACGGTGGTGCAAAGAAAAAAAGAGCTGTCGACACTTCCGTGGTGGAGCTGTGCCCTATGTTGACATGAACAAACGTGAGTATGATTAATATTTTATTTGATAACTTCATTAATATTCAACAATATTTAACATAATAAACTCTTGTGATGTAGTAGATATATGGCGAATATTCTACCCTTCTAAAATGCAATATACTTGGCATTCAAATTCTAAACCACATATACACTGTCGCCTTGATTATTTCCTTATATCAAATAATATTTTAAATTACGTAAATAAAAGCTTAATTAAACCAGGATTCAAATCTGATCATTCTACTGTCTCAATAACGATAGACGACTTAAAGTGCGACAAAGGTCCGGGATACTTCAAATTAAATAATGCTCTTTTATTAGACAATGAATATAAGTCAAAAATTAAGGAATGCATACAAGAGACAAAACATCACAATGTATCTACTAATCCAAACACTTTACCTATTCTTTGCTGACTTTCAAAAATAATTTGATAGTATTGATCATTCTTTTATACTTGACAGTCTGCGATCTTTCAACTTTGGCACAGAAATCATTCAATGGACTAAACTCTTCTGTACAGATATTCAAAGTATAATGATAAACAATGGCCATATATCGGAGGCCTTCAGAACTGAAAAGGGAGTACGCCAGGGGTGCCCGCTATCTTCCATTTTGTTCATCATTTGTCTACAAATTCTTTCAGGCTATATAAAACAAAACGCTGAAATCAAGGGAATAAAAGTTGGTGAAACAGAAATAAAACAATCCCTTTTTGCTGATGATGCAACGTATTTCAATGATGGCTCAGAAAACTCTTTTAAGTCTTTGATAAATTCATTGGAATCCTTTTCAAAATGTTCTGGTCTAAACCTCAACACAAATAAATCCATCATTCTTAGAGTGGCACCTTAAAAACACAAACATAAGGCTCTGCAAAAATAAACCATTTATATGGACTTCAGAATGCTCAACTGCTTTAGGTATTACATTCTATAATGACAAACAAAAATCAATAAGACGAAAATATAAATAAAAAAGTCAACGAATTTCATAAAGTACTTAAACAATGGGAACATAGGAAACTAACATTAACGGGTAAAATTACCGTAGTAAAAACATTTGCGCTACCAAAAATCATCTACCCATTCACTGTGCTCGCAAATCCAAGCAAGTATATTATTGAGAATATTAAACAATCTATCTTCAAATTCCTCTGGGACGAGAAGCCAGACAAAATAAAAAGAGATATTATGTACCAAAACCATGAAAACGGTGGACTAAAACTTACAAATGTTGAACTCTTTCTTAACTCCATTAAAGCTGTCTGGGTCAAAAGATATTTAGACGACAAAAACAAAAGTCAATGGAAAATCTTTCTTACAAATTATGGAAATGAATTGGTTTTTGAATGTGAATTAGGCAATGGCATAATAAACACAATTTCAAGAGAAGGTTCATTCATAAATGATGTCCTCTAAGCCTGGAGTAAAATTAAACAAAAACATGACTCAAACTCAATGAAAACAGCTAAAACAGTGATATGGAATAACCAAACAATTTGCAGTATAGGAAACACTCTGTTCTTCAAACAATGGTATGAAAAGGGTATCAAATATCTTGAACATATTTTTGATTATAGAACAAACAATTTCTACTATTTCAATCAAATAGAATACCTATACAACAAAAGAAATACAGACTTTATAAAGTATCAAACACTTGTTCGGTCAATTCCATTACATATTAAGACACAGCTGACTACAGATGGGATTATTCAAACTAATATTCAACAATTTAAAGAAAAAGTTGAAACATCATTACAAACAAACACACTTTTGTACTCGATTTTGTTGCAAAATATTCTTCAACCGACTTCTGAAACAAAATGGAAAGAAACTCTGGATATTAGTGAAAATTTTGATTGGAAAACTATATATGGTAACATTTACAAATCAACGATAGATACAACTTTGCGTAGCTTCAACTACACATTCCTTATGAGAATACTACCGACTAATAAATTGTTGTTTAAACTCAAACTAGTTGACTGCAGTCTATGTACATTTTGCAATTCATATATAGAATCAATTGAACATTTATATTGGGAGTGTCAAAAAACACAACAGCTATGGAACAAATTAAATTACTTTATTACATTGACACCAATGAATATAACAATTTACAAACACGAAACCCTATTAGGAATAGTAAAAAAAGCAAGAACAGTAATATCTGTAATTTTTTAATTATCTTAATGAAATTTTATTTAAACTCAACAAAATGTAATGACAGACTATTATCTTTCAATGCATTTTTGCATTATCTGAAATTAAGAATCACAATAAAAGAGCAAATAGCATTAAACAATGATAAGTTTGAAACCCACAGAAATAAATGGGAAGTACTCAATAGTCTAAACAACTAAAGATACAAAACAGACACATCTAGCCTAAACAACGCATATCAAATCATTGTTTCTTTTCCTAAAATAAAACTAAATTTTATAAACATTAACAGGGACATCACTGAGTGTGTATGTGTGTGTGAGCGCGCGCGTGTGTGTGTGTGTGTGTGTGTGTGATAAAAAATGCTTTTTTACACAACATAGAAATGTTTAAGCATACATATATATACATATGTTCTTGATGCATCATGTTAATATGATATATGTTGAAAAATAAATGAGAAAAAAACAACTTCATTTAACGGACATATTTCGAAAATCGGAAAATGTGGTACCATGTCGGAACATTTCTACTGTAGGCTGGTTAGTATTTCGTTTCAATATTGTGCAAACTGTGGTGCCAGGAGCTTTTCTCCCGAATCGGACTTGTGCATATTTTGAGACCTGATTGCATAGCAAGTACATTTCGGTGCTTACACACCCCGTAAGAACATTATCACGCATGCAAACATAACTGTTGTGTAGAGTACCTATGCCGGAACACAACAAAACTGATAAGCACTTCTTTAAAAGGAAAAATGTACATATTTATAAAAGTGAGGCCGCTGTCGAGTAGTGGTGGTGCTATCGAGTATGTTTTGCGCTTGAAGTAATATTAAACGTTAACGCTTTTGGAATGAATACAAAAGTTGCTATGTTTATCATTCATTGAACATTATGCTGGTTATGCATACTACTTGCGGAAACAAAACTCTTCGCGAACTACCTTAACCTTACTGAAAAGCTTTTTATTATGAAACTCTATAATCTCACAGTTTTAAACCTTTCATTTTATAAGACAGACTGAGTGTGATGCTCATAGGTTCAAACAATGACTGCATCGTATCTTTGAAAAGATTTGGCATGACGTGCTCTAAACTGTATGCCCCAGTCTGCAGATAGAGTTGGGATCTCTAGCCATTGAAGTACTTAGGGTTTACCAATATGTTTATTATGATTTGTTTTATTCTTTAGTTTTCTTCAAGTTTATAATTTTACTGACCGTTCCAAGGCGGTACCTAACAATCCTTGATAAACATACCTAATATATATATAAATGTGTGTGTGGGGAGGGGGATGTATGCACTGTGCTGTTTGTGGAGTTTTGTGCTGTTCTTCCATGTTTCTTGTTTGTGATGTTTTGTTTTGTGTTCTATGTCTTTGGCGTTTACCCAGTGCCATTAAACCGGGTTCATGTTTAAAAGTTTTGCTACTGAGCTTGTTTCAGTAGTTTTTCACATGAGTATTGATATTTTAGGGTTTTAACCAAGTTATTAATACAATACAAACTATCCATGCATTTTACATCCATTTTTTCCTATCAGAAGCGTCCAATGTCTGCTATAATCGGGTTATAATAAGACCATTAATTATAAAAGGTTCCGCTTTTAAGAGAAAGAGAAGCATATGTGGCCACTGTGGCTCGTCATCTTCAACACAACTGGCACCAAAAATTCACCACAGTCTCTATTTTGTCATCTTATTAAATATAAAGAGATTAGGTAAACATACAACACGATAAGGTCAAATAAAAAATAGGTCTGTTTCAGGTTACCCGACCGACCCTATTTTTTCCCGCCGACCCTAACCTATTTTTCCCTGAAAAAATGTGATTTGGGTACGAAAAGCATTTGTTACGAAATGTATGTACGTAAAGTTGACAATATTAGAGTTGGATTTCTGAATGTATTTACCGTACTTTACCTTAGAGTTCGGACACCTTAAAATAATTATTTTTTCGCTCTCCGAATTCATAGAAAATAACCATTTTTACATATTATCTACATGTATGGTAAACCTGCCTTTTTTCTTCATGTCTGCATTTTACCACTTATTAATTTATCCGTAGTTATCCATGGTTATTACGAGTGTAACTCCTTCATCAAGTTAATTAAAATCTCATTCAACACCATTTTATACATGCATTGAAATGAATAAACACCTTTTATCGGCTTCAGATCAATCAGTCACATTGTGTGACGTCGCATAGCTCTCAGTTATACCCACGAGGATCTCATGGAGAGCATGGATATTGCTATGCAGGATTATTGTTTCTGAGTGGTGTTTTCGATTGTTACTTAAGTATTGCATTTCTAACTTTAATTCATCACATTAAATAGTTACCTGTATCATTGAATGTGTTGATTTTTATTGTTCTATTGATGTTACAATGAGTATTACTGAACGATCATTGCTTCATAAAGTCTACATTAAAAGTGTGGTACAAGTTTCAAAGTTTATTGGCGGATCGTTTTACAAACATGTCATGTCTGTGTTTTCTTAATCTCTTGATTGCCCTTGTTGTTTCTTTAATCCTCCATTAAATATATCATACATCCTTTTCAACAGGCAATAAATCGTTTAGGATGGGTAGTAACTAAATAACTTATCACAGTGATGTATACGGTTAGGTAATCTAGCCAGGCAATGTAACGATAAAGATCAATAATTTTTGTCGGTGAGACTTAGTAACTGTAAAAGTTACAATCGATGTCCTTTAGGTGTCCGAAAATTAGGTACCTAAAATAAATTATTTTGAAAATAATAATCGATGTCCAAATTTTTAGATTTATCCGAACTCTAAGGAGAATTATGGGTAGTTTGTGCTTGTGTGGCAGGTATATTTCAATTCTTGAACTATATTTTCTTGTCAGATACAAATGTGTCAGATACTGACTTTCGGATTGATATGTCAGACTTAAGTGTGCAATTTTGGCAATAAAACTTGCATGTTACCCCCAGGTCCTCTTGACAGCATTGAGGTTTCCTTAGCTGATGGCTTAAATGGTTAATTTGCTGTCCCACTCTTCATGTAATTATGTTACAGGGAGGTTAGCATTCTTCATAGGTTGAATGAAAGCAAAAGGGTGCATAAAGAAAAGTAAAACCGTTCCTGAAAAAGTCTTAAATAATAGCTGAGTGGTGTACCATAACTTAGTTGAAATCCAACCATCATTGTCTAAGTATTTAACCAGACAAATAAAGAATGATTCCTTTGAAGCATGGAACATGTTGTTACTTTTTGAGTCAACAGTTACTGAAATCAATATATCAAAAAAAAATATAAAAACAAATAAAAAAATATTCCTACCTACCTACCCTATTTTTTTGGGGCAGCGTTACCTGAAATGCACCTATTATTTTTATTTGGTCTAACCGTATATTCGGACAAACTTAAAATCGATTACTTCGCATGTTTCTTAAATAGTAGCTAATGCGAACTGAAGAATTTTGCCCGACAATAGACGCTTTCTTGATCAAGTGCGATTTAGGAAATTTCTCCTGTGGCGCTCTTCTCATTCACTATGTGCGAAGATTGAATGTTATCTTTAAAACCGTTTTCTGCTAGCCGATGCTGCCTCATATAGAAGACACGTTTTTTGTCGATGGAGGATACGACAGCATTTATATATTTTTCACTGTGTTATTCTTGTCATTATGATTTTCATCCTGGTTTATTCAATGATTTCATTTTTAAACTAAAAAGATGGATTCACAATCAGTGGTTAGTTAGCGTATTGGACTCGGAATCAGAGGGTCCTGGCTTCGATCGCCACCCTGATCCTTTTTCTATGTTAGAACCGGTTATAAATGGTTCTTAATTACATGAAGAATATACATTTTTTTCCGGCCAATGAGTTTGACCTAATTTCTTGAGAATTGTAATTATTAATTTGTCCTCCAGTGATGTCGAGTATATATCATCAACTATTTGAACATGCAACAGGATGGACATATCATTGGCGGCTCAGACAACATACAATTCAGAATGAACATGAATTAACTGGAAAAAAATGATAATTTTAAAACAGAGAACTCTTGTATAACACCTGCAGGCTGACATTCATGAAACTGTTATAATGATTCTCTAGTGTGACCTTGATCTTTAAAAGCAAACACTGACCGGAGGATCGCATATATCCATATGCCAATCTTCGCTTCAGATTGGTAGTTTCAACTGCGACAGAACATGTGTAACATGTGAGACTGCGATCAACTTGAACAAGAACTTACATAGGTACATGAAATAACAGTATAACGTGTATTTAATGAACTTTTCAAATAAATGTAAGGTTTTACATTACATGTAGAATAGTTGTTGGTAGATATGACAGCGTAATATATCTTTCGATCAGTGTAAGCCATTTCACTGTTCTCGTTCCATTTTTTTTATTTAGAAAACAATTTGCATTCACATCACTTAATAGATTTGTTACTTTCAATGTCAGGCTGGTTGTACAAATTATTTGCTATGTGTATGCCTACCAATATTAACACTGCTGCATGCTACTTTCTATAACCTAGATCATAGTCTTATCATATCAGTATCTAAAACTACTAACAAAAAGTGTTTTTGAACCATTAGCACTTATATAGGGTTTATTGGTCAGAATATTTTTAAACACGGCATGTTTATTTTGCTACAACTGTGTCAGAAAACACTTTTCATGTGGTTACTTTCATTTGAATGTATTTCAAACATATGTTATATATATTTTGTTATTACTTGAAATACATATATGCGTGCATGTGTAAAATATATACAAACAGACAATACTACTTGCATTTTTGAAAAAAACCCAAACACTCTGTATACCAACTAAGGCCTAAAATATAATATTGTTTGTTTCCCCTCCCACTACCTACCCGCAAAAATCATAGCTACCCCCCCCCCCCCCTCCAAAAAAAAACAATATTAAGAATATTGCCATTTTTTTCTATTGCATATGGAAGCAAAGTATGTCAATGAGAATCACATCTTTATATTTGACTCATGTTTTTCATTGTAAATATACAAACTGGGATGTATATGTTAAATAAAACTTTGAAAAGTGTTTCCTGTTTGTTATTATTTTGATCTTTTGGTTTTGGGTTTCGCAACAAACGCTTTGAAAAATACATGTACATGTATTTTTAAAAAAATAGTATAAGTATGAAATCCTTTTTTTTCGCACCACCCGTCCAACCTTTTTTTTTAAAAACCGTTAACCAATTAATAAAAAAATGGCCTAAGGGAAGAAACAGTAAAAACCCAATGAGATTGTTTCAAACGGTGACCAATCAGTCACTTCACTAATAAAATCAACTCCATGTAAAAGTTTGCACCTGTATGCCATGCCCAAAGTCCTGTGGTTGTCATTCTCGCAAGCTTTTTTAATTCAAGCATTTGTGACTTTGTTATGCTAATGGTAAAGTAAAGTTTAAAACATATCAGGGTCTTTTGATGTTCATGTCCAATATCTTTTAAGTTAGGGTCATATGCGCAATTTGCAATAAAGGCTACCTTTCTTTAACTTTGACCTGTTTATATCAAATTAGAATTTTTTTATCTTCATTACTGCTTATAAAAGGATTTGCATGAGAGTGATGGTCTGTTGGACTTTGTTCACTCTGTAAATTCCAACCAAGGTCTACTTGATTGCTTTTAGAATGAAAATGAGACATCCATCCCCCACTACATGTAACTTGTTTTGCGAGCTTGAAATGTCATTATATCTATCAATGATATATTACACACTCTGAAAGAAAACCCTTATGACAAATGGAAAAAAAACCCAGACACACTTGTCATTAAGAATATTTAAATCAGGCGTTATGAGTATTTAAATCAGGTGTTATGAGAAGTTGAAGAAATATACGGGTTCTTTTCCAGCAAAATTCTTTTAAAACATCATAAACATCGAAATAGGAAATCTGAAACATATGAAACAATAATCAAATATTGAAAAATATATAAAAACTTGTGGTGAACAGATTTAGGTGACTAAAGTTGAACTCCAGCGCATAGTTACTATTATGTAAGTTCACTTGGCATTTTATAACTAAATATTTAAAAACATAAACGAAAAACACTAAACTTAAAACAAAAACTGAGATGTTAAAATACAACCTTTTGGTGAGTCTGCTCATTGGTTAATGCAAAAGACAATATTTTCTGGACGCAGAAAGCACATGATATCTTTGTTCCATCAACATTCCATAAGCAGTACCTATGGCTTGGACAAGTGCTTCTGCTGCCTTGGTATTGCCAGTTGTCCCGATAGCAGGGCCGCAGCAAGCAAGACTTCAGCAAGGAGATGCTGTTTCGTCATTAGTTCATTAATACTACCACACCAGTTAAAGTCAACAAGAATTTTATATTAATTACAATACAAAGCACTTCTTTTAGTGAAACATTCCCTTGAATCCATCTCTATGTCTATGTTTTTGGTTTGTGATTTTTTGCATGTGTTCTATGTATTTGGTTTTTACCCTGTGCAATTACACGGAGTTTATGTTTCTTCAAGTTAATGCAAACTTTCAAAAGATTTACCATTTACGTTTTTTTCTTTATTCGGGATTGTTGGGATAAGAGTGAGTTGTGCACACAGACTATTTTAAACTCAGTGAATTTACATTTACTGACCGTTTCAAGGTGGTACCTTACACTCTTTAAGAACTATAAATATTTTTTTAAAAGTATATAATTATGCGCTGTGTTGTTTGTTTGATTTTTTCCCGTTGTTCCAGGTTTCTTGTTTATGACTTTTTGTTTTTGTGTTCTATGTCTTTGCCCTTTACCATTTGCTATTAAATTGGGTTTATATTTTTTAACTTTTGGTTACTGAGCTTGTTTCCTTAGTGTTTCATATAAATGTTCATGTCATTCAATTATTACGTAAACACAATTGATATTTATGTATGTTTACTCTGAAAAAAGTAGGTTAAAAAGTGATTAATACAACTTTATTAAGTAGGTGTAAGCTTTATTTGAACAGTTTGATATATCTAGATTATATATCTAAAATAACACTACACTGAACTGTCAAAACATTAATACACCTACATTTAAATGAAATGATACTTTGTGAGTCCGTGTAGGTACTTCACATCGGATACTGTTAGTTCCTTTTTTTCGATTTCATAAAGACCCAGTCACTATGTTTAAGACCATTAGCCCTGAAGAAAATAATCCCAATATGAAGCATTCAGGTATTTATATAAAAGCATCAGTTATTTTTGTATGTTGAAAGCCTTACTGAAAAAGAACCCGTTAAAAGGCCACGCCATGCTTTCACAAACTTTGAAAAAAGGGCTTCTCGGTACAGAAGGTAATAAATCCTAGCCTTACTTTAGTTGCCTAGTATACAAATCCGTCAACATTATGTTATGAAATATTTTTATATATAGGTACAGTGCAAAGCAATTTTTTAAAACCGATACCTCGAGGGGGAAGAACAACAATATGCCTCGTCCCATAAAGTGGACAAAAACTTTTGGGCATTAGTCAAAGGCTAAATACTGCTGTACTTATATAGATGACGCCACAAGCGTAACATCATTGAAGGTATAGTTAAAATTAAAAAAGCGGACACATTTTGTTATCACTTGAAATATTTTTCGAAAACAGAGTTCTGACAAACCACAGTCAGTATATATTTGCCCATACCCCCTAAGCCTCTGGTTTTTATAATTGTTTTCGAAGTTTAAGCCTTTCTCTTTTTCTCGATAGCGGAATCGAATTGTACGCACGGGCGTACAAGAGTACGCCTAGTTATGCCCCTAATGTGGTCTTTTTGTTTTTAGACTGTAGGCCGATAGGTCTGCAGACTTTAATATCTACCATCGGCAGATCGACTTAATATTTTTAACATTCAAATATTAATACGCACACGAACGTATCAACTCCATCGCTGTTGTAACTGCGACAACAACCTATTTTAAATTATTTATATGCTCTCATTACTACGAAGCTGTGTTATGAGTGAGAAGCTGCTAATGTAACGTTTTAATAAATATTAACGAAATGGTCTGTGCTGTTAAAAAGAGTGCGAAAAGGCAGCGATTAAAATCTTAGAAAACGCAATGATATTAATGATATTGATATCATTACGTTTTCTAAGAATTTAATATCGATGGCAGACGAAACGTATTATGAAAATCAGTATACGCAAATAGTATCAAAATAAAGGCGTACTAAATCAAATTAAATATCGGGTACATGTATGTCTGTGTTTACATTTTTGAATACTCACGGGGATCTAGAAACTATCGGTTAAAATATAATGTAGGTCATTGGTTTGGCCAATAAAGAGAGACTTCGGCGTATGACGCAAGAAGCTTTCCTTTGTTGGCGGAGTAAACACGATCGTTACCGGATTCAGGGGGGAGGGGAATCACATGTTTTTTTTCTTTTTGGTGAATGGTCCATCTGACCTTTGACACCCGAACTTTAAAGTTCCCAATCTATGGAGTGGGCAGTTTTGGCCATTGATTGGGAAGAACGGTAGGCTGTTCCGTCACTGTTGTATTGGTGTTGATCCACACTTGTCCAATCGAAGGTTTGGTCTCTTCTCGTTCGAACGCCGTTTTTATGGCTTTCCTTTCCTGTTGTGTCAGACGCCCACCCCTTTTCCCACAATGTCAAATAAAAGATAAAAAAGTTGCTTTTACACCACAATCAAATCATGTTGTTAAGTGGCCTCAGGTAAGGAAACAAAGCTTTGAAAGTCTTTCGACCGACAACATTTTGTGAGTTAAGTCATGATTTTTGTAAAACAAAAAATAACGTCTAAAGAGTATCAATGCATGCTAAGTATTTATTCTTTTGCAAACTTTTAGATTTGTTTTATGCTGATACTCAATTAAATCAAATCCATGGTGGCTTGGTTACTTGAAATTCTCATTACATATGTTGGACACCTAAACTAAATGAAGTATGGCACTTTAGTTCCATAAACAATGCACTGCCAGGGATAAAGGTTTTAGGCATTTCTTCGCGGAACCTACTTTACACCTTAAACCTAGGTCGTATTTAATTTACTATCCACGTTAATAAAGTTGATGTGCAATTTCTCTTTCTACAATGACAGGATCCACGCGCAAAAACTTCTCTGGATCGAATCACCCACGCAATATGTATTCCCTGTATGTGTCTTAACCTTGACCTCAACACGTGTCACTCATGGACAAAATTGACAGATATATATGAGTGGTTTATAAATATGCATATGCAACATGCCCACGATTCGTGGCTGATATTACTGATTACAAACTGCGATTTTTTTCAAACACTCCGATCCATTCGGCTTTACAAGACCATACTCGTAAAACGTAGCAGGCCAAAAGCATGCCAACCTGTAAGTGGTTGTTTTACGTGTCCATACGTTAGTGTCTCGAGTTTGTTAACATTTGGGACCAAGTATTTTGCCTCTAAACAGTATTTTTTTTGGAATTGTTTGACTGCAAGGCTTGTCCATGTAGCTTTCCATGTATTTTTTGTACATAATCGACATATGTGGCGTGAAAAATACACACATGTGTTTCAAAAACCTCAACTCTTCCGTTGTTTACTCCCCATCTCTTTTGACTGAGATAAGAGTAAGCGTCCGAGTATTGTCTGCCGGTGAAAGCAGTGTTGCCTTTAAACTATTCATCCAGAGAAGAAACAAAAACATGTTGTTTTTATAAAATCGTTCTAACATTGAGCCAGAAGAGCTCGAAGAATACCCAGATGGCGTAGGTTCTCAGAGTAGAAGGGCTTGCTGACTCTTGAGAGAAATAGCTACATGAAATGTAGTTCAAGACAAAATCACAAACACGTCCGTCTCCTGCAAAGTAAATAGTATATAAAGTGCTAATAATACGGATACTACATTAAACGAACATGTGATGACATATACATGAAATACAAGCAGTTTATCTAAGATAATTGGCACGCTGAATATCATAGACAACAAAACACACGAGTCTGTCTCCTCCAAAGTCTAATGCAAAGGTGAAAAGTGAAACAAGTTAGTAATAATAAGAAAGAAAAGATTAAAAAGATAATGGAAGTTTAAGTAGATACAGATCATAATGGAAATGAAAGTGAATAAAAAAAGGTTAATAACTACTATTAGAAATGAAATCATACACCGATTGTACATACATAAAGATACATGGACAACTACAAATACGTTACAAGTGATTCTACGACACATACAGTTTTGTTAATAGCTATATTTATTTCAGAAAAATGTTTTGATTGTGAGCATCAAAGATACGGAAACATGACATGATATATGTTTCTACATGCTGGTAGATTTGTAAGATCAAACAAGTAGAATGTATTGTAAATGCCATTGCTTTAAAAAATGAGTTTTCCTTGAGTTAATGCATTATTTGATAAAATTTACCATTTACCTCTTTACTTAATTCGGGAGTGTTGGGATAAGAGTGAAGTTGTGCCAACAAACAAGTTTAACCCCTAGTAAATTACATTTTACTTACCGTTTCAATGTGGTACCTATCGGTGACAATCCTTGATAGACATACATTGTTCTATTTATCGTATAAGTAGTGTTTGTGGAGTTTTGTGTTTTTGTTATATGTTTCTGGTTATTGATTGTTATGAGGAGGGGTTATACTGCTTTGCACATATCGGTCGGTCGGTCGTAATGTCGGTCGGTTGGTCTGTCCGTCGGTAGACCAAAGCTTGTCCGAGTGAGGACTCGACAATTCCTGGACCGTTGGTCATCAAACTCGCATGAAGGTAGGGCATGACCAGTAGATGACTCTTATTGATTTTAGGGGTCAAAGATTAAGGTCACAGTGACTTTGAACGCAAAAAGCTTGTTCGTGTGGTAACACGACAATGCATGCACCCATGGCGCTCAATCTTGACATTTAGGTTTGGGGTTGACCAGTAGATGACCCCTATTGATTTGTGAATACCAGGTATTTATAAGGTTCTCCCTTATCTGACTAGTCTTGATCATCCTTCAATACAAGTTGTGTTTTTAAATGTAGTGGTTACAAACTAACAAATATTGCTTAAATGTTGCAAGATCACGACTATTGGTCATTAAAACTTTCCGTCTTATTTATTCATTCCCTGCTGCTAAGAGGATACTTGTTTATCTGAAATTATCGGTCATCATCTGAACATTATTAACAAGAGGGCCATAATGGCTCTAAATCGCTCACCTTAGTAAAAGAGTTTAACCTTTGTAATCAATATAGCTTGATATTTGTTTTTAAAGAATATTGAAAAACATACTGGTCTAACATGTTGCCTGGATAATCATTGACAGGACTTGTTACAGTTGCCTGCACACTGACAGGACTTGTCACAGTTACCTGCACACTGACAGGACTTGGTGATTGACTGCACATTGACAGCACTTTGTACAGATACCTGCACACTGACAGGACTTTTTTCAGTTGCCTGCACACTGACAGGACTTCGTTCAGTTGCCTGCACACTGACAGGACTTGATAATTGACTGCACACTGACAGCACTTTGTACAGATACCTGCACACTGACAGGATTTTTTTCAGTTGCCTGCACACTGACAGGACTTTGTACAATTGCCTACACTGACAGGACTTCGTTCAATTGCCTGCACACTGACAAAACTATGTTACATTGCTTGCACACTGAAGCAGAACTTTTAGTATAGATACACAA
The DNA here is from genome assembly GCF_026914265.1 of Mya arenaria. NCBI lineage: Eukaryota > Metazoa > Mollusca > Bivalvia > Myida > Myidae > Mya > Mya arenaria. Next base: position 62,721,873 of record NC_069123.1, read on the forward strand.
ACAACAAACAGTGCACCATCCAATAGAATCAATAAACTGCCTTAAGCTCTTAAAATTAAATATCAGACCACCTTCAACACCTTCCACTAATATTCTTCCATCTAGGTCAACATCACATTCCTTCACATGTTCAAAATCAAATTTGTCTTTATATACATTAAGGCTTATTCACTCTCCACACAGAATATAAGATTGTAGCTTTAAATAAGGTACATGAAGTTAACAATAATCTACATGAAATTCAATGGAAAAGTCTGATTATTAAATTTATCATTTTAGTAAAAATGAAATTTCTTCTGAAGAATACAGTGTATATTATTTTTTTTAATGTATGAACCTAAAAAAAGAACAATAATTACCTTAGAAGTGACTATGTTGAAGACTTTGAATTTGAAATCTATTCCCTTGTTACTTAAAATAGAAAGTAGTTGGATCTCCAACCAAAAGGGAGATCATATAGCAAGACTTGCTGCCCTTGCTTCAAGAGTATACTTTACATAGCTATCAGATTTTAACACTTTGGCCATTTGGTTGTTGTTGTTGTTGATCAATCATGACCCCTTGTTGTATTTTTATAAGGGTCACCCAAGAAAGGTTTCTGTAAAGTTTCATTGAATTTGGAGCGGTAGTTTTAGAGCAGATGTTTTTTTAAAGCAAAACAGGAAGTCGGCCATTTTGTTGTTATTGCTGTTATTGTTGTTGATGATCGTGACCCATTGTTGTATTTTGGTAGAGGGTCATCCAAGCTACCTTAATGTAAAGTTTAATTGAATTTGGATCAGTAATTTCAGAGCAGATGTTTTTTAAAGCAAAACAGGAAGTCGGCTATGTTGTTGTTGTTGTTGTTGATAAATTGTGACCCCTTGTTGTATTTTTTTGTAGATGGTCACCCAAGGAGGCTTCCTGTGAAGTTTCATTATACCCCCCAAAACAAAGTTTGGGGGGGGGGTATACTGGAATTGGGTTGTCCGTCTGTCTGTCTGTCTGTCTGTCCGTCTGTCCGTCCGTTTTTTTTTGTCCGGGATTCATCTTTGTCGTTATTGAACAAATCTTTTTCAAACTTTCAGATATTAATGGCCATGATGTAAACTTGCGCCTCTGTGAAATTGGTACGGGTCACATGACCCTGACCAGAGTTATCTCCCCTTGATGTGTTAAAGTAGGCAAAATAAGCCCTGTCCGGGATTCATCTTTGTTATTATTCAACAAATCTTTATCAAACTTTCAGAAATTAATGGCCATGTTGTAAACTTTCGCCTCTGTGAATTTGGTACAGGTCACATGACCCTGACTGGAGTTATCTCCCCTTGTAGGCAAAATTAGCTTTGTCCGGCCTAACTCCAGGGCAAACAACCTAGACATGGAGGGGTGGGGGGTATACGTTAGCCTATGGCTTACAGTTCTAGTTGCATTTGACCAGGTAGTTTAAGAGGAGAAGTTTTTTAAGCAATTGTTGACGGACGGACTGACTGACGGACGGACGCCGGACAAAGACCGATCACAATAGCTCACCTTGAGCACTTCGTGCTCTGGTGAGCTAAATACTGTACCTGCTATCCTCACACATAATATTAAAACTGCCTCAAATGCATCCAACGTCAATGACAAATCAGCTGTCATTTCGGTCCATTAATATTTCATTCCATTGTCTAAATATTCCTGACAACATGGCGCTCAGGGGGCATAATATTTGACATACATCTCTTGTTTGATTCTTTTTGTGTTCTATGTCATGCACGTGACCCTCTGCCATTAAACGGGGTCTAAAACCTTTTTCAACTTTATCTGTTTTTGAGGTATTGATTTCAAACTTCATAAACATATCGACTGAGTTGAGGAAAAGTGCTGTGAATAATACTGTTTGTTGTAATCGGACTTTTTATAGTTATTGCCCTTTAATAGTGTGATGCAATAATTTAAGTTTAAAATATGTTCAATACAAGTTTGTGTTTAAAAGTAAGAAAGTAAATTTAGATCAATGACACTTCTCACTGGGTGATTCCGGTTTCCGGGTAACTACTCTCTGGTTTCAAGAATACTATGTTAGTCTGTTGTGTAAAGTTGATATCGCATGATATATAATGACAAGTGTGATGTATCTTTAGAATCGAGTAACAATTAATTTATTTAAACACAATTTTTTTAAATAGAAAAAAGTGTTTCTTTTAAAAAAAAACATTTGAAATTGACAACAAACGACAATTTTCATTGCGTAGCTTTGCTGGAGTGGATTTGCGCATGCGCACTATGTTACTCAGTATGAAGTGTGTGATACGGATTCAGAAACGCAGTTTTTACACCGAGCTTCTTCCCGTTTTCCAAATATTAGAGACAAATCAATCGGGTGTGAAATGAACGTTTGCATTATATATCAAAAAAAAAAGAACTGTGTCCGACTGACGTTGTTCTTTGTTATGAATGCATATTTATTTTTAATAAATCTCTTGAAGTGACCATTTCAAATGCACTTTGACCCTCATTAAATGTATAAATCCAATTTTTTCAACAGTTATGTTCACTTTGTTTTAACAACCAAACGATCGGATGGTAAAATTGCTTTTTATATAAAAAAAATAATGTCCCTGCTGGTACGTGCAACGGTTTGTAAAGGCGTAAATTCCCTCGACAATGTGGGTCCATTTCACAGTGTCTCTCTCACAAAATTTGATACTATTGCAGTCTGTATGGACAATCATTACCACACTGCAGTCTGATATAAAGTCTACATTGCAGAACAGGACCGGTTTTTGCAGGGCCAAACAATTTTGTATAGTTTGATTTTGAATTTATACGTTAATGCATTAATTCTTGAAACTTATTATATAACGACATATTAAACGGAATACATTTGAACACAATGTGGAATTTTATCTAAAGCTACGACATTTTAACACTAGCTACGTGCGTTTGCATTCCTGGACACTATTTGTATCGAAGTGTTCTTGGAAACTATGCAAGCATGAATGGTGACCAATACACCGATCGAAAGACAAATCAATGCATTCTTTTTTGCGCTATGTCACTTTAACGAACTCTCTCAAAAATATCGTGAAGAAACTTATGGACTGACGATCAATCGAGCCAAAATATTATTTGCGTTTGCATTTGTGGTCATGTGACTTTTTTTGTTCATCATCGGTGTAGAGTATTCATAGCCAAACAATATTATTGAAAATGCCTATCTGTGTTCAAAGCGGTATGATTATGCGGCTAGTGGTAAACAAAACACTGAACGGTAGTGGCTCCTGTGAAATAATTTTTTATCTCGTTATAAATAAACAAACATAATTCACGTCCTCATAATCCTAATACAAACATCACCTGCAAATTACGGGAGTCGGAACAACAGCGCTGACTCCTTAAAGGTTCGAGTTAAATAAGTTAAGTATCTAATTGTACACCTTTATAACGTTCGTTGATCCTTCTTCATAGGAATTTTGTGTGAACAATTCCAGTTTGTCAAAGACTGAAGCCAACGGTAATTCTAGCACGGAACTGATTCCATGAAATGCAGGAATAATGTTAAATAGTACTGTACTCATGGCATACCAAGAACCCCTACATTATAGAATGCCAAATATATAAAAATGTCATTGTCTCAAAAATGAACATCAACGGTTCATTGAAGATAAACAATAACATTACATCTTATTGTGCCCACGAACTCTTATAACTGGGTCAGTACCATCGCCAGATAATTGATTGCTACTTTCATGTGTTATTCGCGGTAGGCATATACACTGGTTTGCATTGCTTTGAACATTAGGGTTATGACATTCAGAATTACAGTCATCCCTCAGGAAATCTTCAGTGATATCCAGTAATAGCGTCATTGCGTGTTCAACTGCAATGACACTGTTACACCAAGGATCAGTTCCTTTCCAGAAATTTACTTCCAAATACGATATGTTGTTCAAAGCCTACCGTCTACAAGGGAAATGAGTATAATTTTAATAAAGGCAGACTACTTTGCATGTAAATATTCTTGCAGCACGAATGTTTTTCGCAGTATTATTTACCGATAAAACGTTTCCAAAAAGGAAATATAATATAGGGAAAATAAATGCATGGTTTGAAAGTTAGACATAAATTTCCGAACGTATGGGAAGGGTACGTCGATGTAAATTTGCGCGTTTGTTTGTAAACAAGAGCACGTTTTGACGCATTTCTCAGCATTATGATGTACATTATAAATCTGCTCGATTTGCCATTGTTTTGTACTGTTTACAACTTAACCATATTTACACGTTACTTTTGTTGTTTTTTGATGCTATTCAACTTTGGTCATAATCATCATCTTCTCCTAAACCCCTTGGATAATTTTAATGAAACATCATAGGAATGATCCTTGGTTGGTGCTTTTTCAAAATAGTTCAAAGAAATGAATTCCATGCAGAACTCTGGTTGCCATGGCAACCTAAAGGAAAATGTCAACAATTGGTTATAATCATCATCTTCTCCTAAACCGCTTGGACAATTTTAATGAAACTTCATTGGAACGATCCTTGGTTGGTCCTTTTTTCAAAATTGTTTAAAGAATTGAATTCCATGCAGAACTCTGGTTGCCATGGCAACCCTGAAGAAAAATGTCAACAATTTGGTTATTATCATCAGCTTCTCCTAAACCCCTCTGACAATTTTAATGAAACTTCATAGTCAATGATTCTTGGTTGGTGCTTTTTCAAAACTGTTCAAAGTAATAAATTCCATACAGAATTCTGGTTGCCATACAATTTTTTCCGGCAAATACTATTAGGCATAGTGCTTTAATATTTGGTGTGTAATATTGTCTGTTGGTTATCTACCATGCTTATTCAAATTATGCCCCTGAAGAAAAACTGGCCTCACCCAGTGGGTTACAAGTTCATTATAAATACATTTTGTTAAAATTTGATAGTTATGTAAAGTTTACCCTTGAAACAAGGGCAGCAAGTCTTGCTATATGGTCTCCCTTTTTGTTGGAGATTCCACTACTTTCTTTCTTTAGTATCAAGGGAATATATTTTAAATTTTATTAAGTCTTCAACATAGTCACTTCTAAGATCATTATTGTTCTTTTTTTTAGGATCATAGATTAAAATAATCATTATACACTTCATTCTTTAGAAGAACTTCATGAAAAAAACTTAGCAATAGATAATAAAATGATAAATTTCGATTGAACTTCATGTATATTATTGTAAACTTCATTTAGATTATTCTAAGCTACAAATCTTATCTTCTGTGTGGAGAGTGAATAAGCCTTATACAGAAAAATTTGATTAACATCATTTAAAGTTTGATGATGTTGTCCAAGATGAAAGAAGCAACAATAGATCATGATTGTGTAGTGCTCTTTGATGTTTAAAGCTTAAGGCATATTATTAATTTTATTAGATGGTGCACTGTTTGTTGTTTGTGTATCTATACTAAAAGTTATTTTAGTGTGCAAGCAATTTAACATAGTTTTGTCATTGTGCGGGCAATTGAACAAAGTCTTGTCAGTTGTTTGTGTATCTATACTTAAAGTTCTTTCAGTGTGCAAGCAATTTAACATAGTTTTGTCACTGTACAAGCAATTAAACGAAGTCCTGTCAGTGTGCAGGTAATTGAACAAAGTCCTGTCAGTGTGCAGGCAACTGAAAAAAGTCCTGTCAGTGTGCAGGTATCTGTACCAAGTGCTGTCAGTGTGCAGTCAATTATCAAGTCCTGTCAGTGTGCAGGCAACTGAACAAAGTCCTGTCAGTGTGCAGGTATGAGAATCGAATTCAGTCAGTGTGCAGTTAATCATCAAGTCCTGTCAGTGTGCAGGCAACTGAACAAAATCCTGTCAGTGTGCAGTCAATCGACAAGTCCTGTCAGTGTGCAGGAAACTGTGACAAATCTTGTCAGTGTGCAGGCAACTGTGACAATTCCTGTCAGTGATTATCCAGGCAACACGTTTGACCAGTATGTTTTTCAATATTCTTTGAGAACAAATATCAAGATTGATTTCAAAGGTTAAACTCTTTTACTCAGGTGAACGATTTAGGGCCACCCTGACCCTCTTGTTTGTTCTTTAAATGAATGCTCATAATGTCACTCTATTGTATACCAACCTTTCCGTTGAACTATTGTTACACAATGATAACATTCATTTGTGAAAACAACTAAATTAATTCCATTTATAAAACTTTTCAATAACCCTTTCCCATAAAATTCTGACATTATCATTCCCATTCGTTAACATCGAACTGCTAGTATAAAATTTAAATACCTTGCACATTTGCAACAAATGTTCATTTCATAAAACTGTTCCTACAAATCGTTCTGCTTCTTACCCCTTTAAAAGCATTCATTTTTATGTTAATGTTATTCATATTTAAAAAATCACCAACATTTGTTTTGCATTTCTTTTTAAAATTTTGAAATCATCTATTTGTATGCTGTACTTAAAATTCTTCATCTTAAAAACTAATGTACTTTAATCTTTATTTCTCAAAACCAATCCTGTCTTTTGTATTGGACTCTTCTAAAGACTGCTTCACCGTGTCGTGCTTTGTTGTATATCAATATGTATATATGTTAACATCCATTTCAAACTTTTCATTTAAGACTTTAAGTTTGCTATTTCTCAGGTTTTTTATTAGTACCTGTATATGTTATGACTGTGTTTATCATGTTGCATATTTCATACTTGAAAGACACATCTGTATTTCAATACCATATAGTGTTGATTGCATTCTGAATATCATGTCACACTCATTTCTAGTCACTTCTTTTTTTAACTTGCATTTATATTGTATCAATTTCAAATTTTGAATAAAAGTGCCACTTTTTATTTCTCAGTTCATTTTGTCCCATTTTACATTGTTTCCTGACTAACATGACTAGAATAAATTAGCCTTATAGTCATTTAAATTGCCTATTCGTTTTAATTTCAGCACTTCAAAACACACAAAACGCAGTTTTTTTATTGTTTCAAACAAATTTCTCATTACAAAACGTTTCAATGTATATTACTCAAAATCTGTCTTAAAGTAAAATAAAGCTTGAAAGATGTCCTGCATTATTTGAATACGATTTGTGAACTCATTCATGTTTGCATTATATATATGTAATAAAACGAACCTAGACTGATTAAAATGTCCATGTGTCAGTACTGAAACTGCCCATTTCGCCACCTCACAAAGCACTAACTGTATATTGCTATGGATCGATTTAGAGCGAGCCTTTTTTGCAGTCTCCTACAGCAATTTTGTACTTGTAATCTAATATGCTGTGTTAAAACAAATTCATGTCAGATAAAGTATATCAATTTTACAGTTTATTGCCCTTCTGTTAACCTATGGTGTGTCATCGTCATTGAAAGCGCGAATATTCACCACTGCCAATCAGAAGTGTACTTCCTCATTCGACAATAATTTGTGTTTTGTCAACGTGACCTTTGCAAAGTTACAATTCCATCTTTTGGCTGGCATCGCTTACCACCCAATATTTATGCATAAAGCTACAGAAACAAGCTCAGTAGCAAACAGTTTAAACATAAACCCGGTTTAATGACACTGGGTAAACGCCAAAGACATATAACATAAAATCACTAACAAGAAACATGGAAGAACAGGACAAAACTCCACAAGCAGCACAGTGCATACATACTATATATAAAAAACTAGGTATGATTTTCAAGGATTGTTAGGTACCGCTCCACTTTCGCTATTCTTTTCTCCACTTTCCAACGTCCATTTGGAATCGTATCCATTTCAATGTTGTTGTTCTTTAAATTTAAACAGTTAAAGTCAGGGGTTACGTCCACGTTAAGTATCATTGGTGTATCTAAGCATACTAAGGTCCTTTATAATGTATAAACGAGGACTTGATTTATTGATTGACGCCGCCTGGGGTAGGGAAGAACATTGGGAAAAGTGGTAACCGCGTACAATTGTGGTTTAAGTAACGTTGGTTAGTGTTGAAATAACGCCGTTTTGTGTGAACGGAGGTAAGAAATTTTATAAGATTAATGGAGGAATTAACAGAGTCTTTTATCACAATGATAGGTGTAAGTTCAGTAATTATTCTCAATCCCATATATGTATTTGAAAACCTACACACTGCCATTTCATCAATCATTCAGGAAAAACACGTCATGATATGGGTACTAACTTCGATCTTAAAAAGTAAAGAAAATGCATTGATCGCAAACTAAAATTGGCAAAAAGACTTCTGAGCGTTACAAATCTCTGTTCTGTACTATATTATGATATATTTGACGTTTGGATTTTGTCGTGATAATACCTTTTAAAGACAAGAGCGTCTACTGTCACAAAATACCGTCCGTTCTATTTTTAGGACAGCAAATTTAGTGATAATTTGTTGTATGCTAGTCAAATTTAGGCAGGATACACTGTAAATAGTGTTTTACTAATTAGATGGTCATAACTCTGGAGTGACTAAGACTACGTGGCTGGTAATCGAACCTGACCGAGTTACGATCAGGCAACGGTTCTAAAGAAATTGATCGAACAAAAACGAATTTAGGTTATTTCTGTAATATGATGCGATATCGCTGGTTATGGGACTTGTCCAAGATATTATGCCCAAACATATTATCGCCATACATATTCTTACCATAATTGGTGATGATTGTTCAGAAGCCTCTAAAGTTATTAATCGGACAAGATTTTAGGTTATTTCTATAATAACTCAAGGGCGATAACTCTAGTTATAAGACTGGATATCAAATTTGTTTGAGATATTATGCCGATACACATACTGACCAAATTTGGTGATAATTGAAAAAATGGTTCTAATGTAATCCGACAACATAATGGACGCTACCCGCTCACCGCAGGTGAATTTATTAAACGCCCCTTCATATGATCTAGCAAATAAAACGTAACATAGCGCAGTGCGAAGAGGTACACTTGCCAGATTTGGCGAACTATGGCTGGTTGCACGGTGTTTCAGCAATTGTTCATCACTAATCAAAATATCGTCGAACATTTATTTTTATATGCTTAACCATATCCAAAGCTGCTTCATCTCCATTAAGTGCAATCTCACCAGATCTTAATACCTTTAAGTTTATTATCAAATATTCGTTCAATCGTTTAATCGATTTTTAATGGCAATTTAATTTTTTTATTTGTATTTAAGATATGTTTTTTGTGTAACAAACATTCTGAATTAAATGTCCGCACAAAGTATCCTCACCCGTTGGTCATTTAGCCAGTGTTATTTTCTTATTCTCTATGATTAAACACATTCTGTTCAACAAAATCCGGTAGAGGGCGAGCAGGCAACCAGGCGTTGGTTTTCGATAAGTTAAAATTGATGGATAGTGATGAAAATTGGTGCGTATGTAGCTTATTTTAAGATCAAGATTGGGATTGTCTTTGATTTGGTTGGTGTCAAAATGTTACTTAAAATAGAGAAATGGTTTCCGCCGATTAACTGTATAGTTAGATATCATGGATAGTGAATAAACTTTGTCTGTAGGTAGCATATATGAATAACTAGCAGCGATTGCTTTTGGGGGTGGGGTGGGGTAAAGGTCATGATACTATCTATGAATGTTGCAGCGAAACTAAATTGATACTAAATTAGAGTAATTTTCGGTTATGTCTCTATTTCACGTAAGTAAAGAGAAAGGCTGTCTTTTCCTATCTAAAGGCTAATTGCCAATACGAATTTTCTGGTTACGTCGCAATGTAGCACTTCTAGTTTCCTATAGTTTCCTATAATTTGATGAGCAAATTGAAGCCCCAGACCATTTTAATATGGGCGAATTGGTGTAGTCTTAAAGAAAAACACTTTATCACATGCTTTTATCTGTTCTGTCTAATTTTAAAAGCATTATGGTATATTTGTAGGCATATTTGGAATTCGCAAATAATACAAATTACAGTGATTGTTCCATACTCTCAATTTTAAACATGTTTAAATGTATGGTATTTTTGAAATTGTATTTTTATGTTCAGCATTGCGTATGTTGCGTGTTTTGCACAAAAAACAATTGAGTTCATAAAAGTTATGTTTTATGTGTTCGGTTTATTTCCCACCAAACGAATCGGGCAAGATTTTAGACTCGTCCTTTCGGTGATATTAGCGGTGGCGCGGATCGTTGCTTGACACTCCTATGATGTACCGGTAAAGCTATATTGATGATTGTGTAGTCTGTTTTAGGGTTTGTGGTGTCGTGGAGGCCCTTACCTTGTTAATCTAAACAGGGCTTGTATTTGAATTTCTGACTACTGGGCTTGTCCCTGTAGTTGTCATTGTATTATTGGTATGCTTCCGAAATGGATATATACTTCTTCCCTCATCTATTGATTTCGTCTTGGAATTTAAAGTATATAACACCTTTTGAATTTTACGAACAATATGTAATAGTAATTGTTTCTTTTTGATCATCTTACCGATTGAGTCGTCAAGCCGGGGGTGAACGGCTGAATAAAACACTTAAAACACTTGAAAACAAGTGATGACTCGCTGGATATTTGACGGTCGTATTCGTAAGTAGCTAAAACTACTTTCCTAAACGATTAAACAAAGTCCGTCCAGCGATAATGGCAGATTGGCAGAAAATGAACGGCGATACTTAAATTGTATACATGTAGATCGCTGTCAATTTTGTATTAAAGGTCATGGTGACAAAGTATTGTATTAAATATACCTTATCATGAAATCTCCGTATGCCATTCCAATCATCCCTTTGGCAAGTATTTTGTTTCATTTTCATGAACAGGACGAACGCCACTTTTACAGGACATCCGCATGTGAGATCCTCTGAAAAAAATGCAATACCACAAATATCTTAATCAAGGAAAACCACTAAGATTCGAAAAGACGATTATCGTAAAGCAAACCATCATTAGAATGATTAAATGGTGTGATTACACCTAATTCGGATAGAGCAGATTTGAAAACGGTAAAGTAACAAAGAAGAAAAAAATCGACCAAACTTCACCTTAACATCTTTTTGAGACAATTATGTTTCAAAGTAAATAAAATTTGTCGGACTATTGCTTATAGGGAACTAAGAAATACTGTGCACCCAGTCTTACTAGGCCAAAATTGACAGCACATCACCAAATGTCACATTTCTTTTAAAAAAAGGCATCGACAATGACAATTTCTGACATTAAATATAGCAAACAGTATCATAATAAAGACCAATGCAGAGCTTTGTTACGGTTAGAAATTGGCCTGCCATGTTATTGATGCGTTGATCGTGATTGTAGAAGGGTAATATGAGGTCATCTCGTACCAAAAATAAACATTTTTTCGATTGCTTTGATACCTTTTCATACCTTTTTATCTCTGAGGAAGGTCGAACTGGTTATCATCAAAAACTGGCTATTGTGGTGTTATATAAAAGACGGGTCGTATCAGAAGACAACCCTGGTGTTTAGGCGCTTTCTTCTGAATAAAGTCATCTATTACCGTTCTTGCCTATACGTCAAAACATCTATTTACCCTGATTGGCTTCCAAACTATCTCACACATATAGAAGCCAGAGGTTGATTACCAAAAGCCACACCTTTATAATTTTATAATTTTAAATATTAAAGAATGAAAAAAGGCACGTTTGTACAGACAATACAATTTTTTTAATGTCATAATGGTATATATTAGTAATATTTGTGCAAAATATTTAAAAATGTGATCAGCTTTTGAAACAATGATTTGATCACAAGATGCATTACAACAAGGTGTCCTTTTGCAGTTTCTGCTAATATTTCCGGGCTCCACGACATTTTTCTATATGTTTTGTGGTTGATATCGTGAGCCTCTGGTACAGCACTAGTGTTGATTTGACCTCCGAGTTCTTCGATGACCATTTGACATTTCCTCTCGTAAATGTTTAAGTTTGCAGTAATTACTTAAATCACTACATAAGGCGTATAAACTTTAAATAACGTTTATTCAATGTTAACCAACAACTTCGTAGACATATAGTATGCATGTACGTGTCATATGTGTAACTCTTACAACTTTTGGTAAAACAAATGCGCTACAATTGTTAACAAAGATGATAACTTCGGGGGAAGAATCACACTCGAGCCATGTATTTTAAATGCATATATAGTATCTTTTTCTTAGCATTAAAACATTCAAACAGTCAGCCGCCATCCACGTTAATAAGACTATCAGGATACTGGATTAATTTACTATGGAAAGATCTGCTTAAGTTTCTTTAATGTCGAAAACGCTCCCTTTCCCTTTAACTTGAATAATTACTTATGATTATAACGATCCGTATTTACTATAGTTCTATGCAATATTTACTTTGCATTCAGCGACAGGCTTTGGTGCAACTAGAATTTCTTTTTACCGGGGAACTCCTTCAACAAAAAAATCCTCTCTTTATATACTAAGAGACAGACGACTGCATCGACGTGCATTCGACAGGTGATCGACTCTAGATCGACACCCGATCGACAGCAGATCGACAGTCAGTCGATCTAGATTAAAACATAAAATATGATCGATCGCCTTAAACCGAGTCGACAGATCGATCTAAAAATAGTAACAGTAGATAAACATGGCGGCTAAACAATGAAAATTATGATTTATATCACAATTATTGCTACTATAACAATCGTGTTAGTATTTGTTAAAATAATGTAATAACCAGCACCTAAAGATTCAAATTTCGCAGCTATACTGGCCTTGAAGAAAAGGAAGTGACGCAGCTGTCAAAATTCTTAGGTACCAAAATGGCGACTGACTGTGTACAGTTTGAATTCAGTTACAGAAGTGGATATAAACCCAGTAGATTCGGACTTAAAATGTGAAACCACGGTTATTATAAGTTATAAAAACCTTACGTTACAATATATAAAACCAAGTTAAAGATTAATCTGTATTTAAATCGAAAGTAACGAGAATAAAGGTCCGGATGGGGTAATTTCCTAGTGAACTTGTATTTCGTACATGATAAAAGAATGCAATTTTATAATGGTTAGCTACCCCATTCTGGACATCAGCACATCAAAATGTGTGTAAGTCATATAATGTTGAAGTATTGATTTTTACACAATGTCATCTGTTTAGACAATGTCACTGTACCAGGGTACATCAATAAACCCATCTTTATCGATTATGAACCTTAATTGCATGGGCAAAAATGATAAATGATGAATGGTTGAATGACATCTTTGTGTGCTACTGAGTTTACATTATTCTTCTTTTACCACCAGAAAGGTATTAGCATGGGCATCAGGATTCCTTTATGCTTAACATAGTCAAATTTCCTTCCGAAACTTGTTTTCGTTTTTGACTCTGGTCTTAAAATCACCCGGATAAACGCGTTGTCTTAATGACCAAAATGTTTGACACCATTTCTTTGCATACCATACTGTAGTTAAAGTCCTCATTTATACGCCATCCAGTTTAAAGTCCTGCAATAAAAATAACGAAATCCTGTAAGGACCATCGCGACTTCGCCCCTTGAAATTGGACAAGAAAAAACGCGCCAGGTTTATTTGTTACATCAGCGCATCATTTTTTTCAATCGATTTATGCAGATGCAAGGATGAACAATGGAATCGCGCTTTTTGTCGGCTTGAGGCAAGGGACGAAGTCGCGAGGTCCCTGAAAGGATTTCGTTACTCATTTCCGTTGGGAGTCTTTGGTTTTTAAATAAGAGAAAGAAGTAAAGACGTGGTGTGAAACATGGTTATTAGCTTTTTTCAATAGCTCCTTTGCTGTATAACATCAATTAAAAACTGTCACATATTAACGAAAGACGAAATACTGATACTGAATATGATTTCCCCATCATAAAATCACGAATTGAAATCAGGTAGTTACTTCCCTAAACTAAACACATCGTTGTTAAACCAATAAATGTTAGCAAATAGATCAATATAAAAAAGAGATTGCCTATGTTAAAATAAGATATTTTGGAAATCTAATTTACTTTAGAAAAAAAATGTAATCCTGTTTGTTGTTCAAAGGTTTTCTTGAAATTAAAGCTGAATGTTCGAACATTTCCTATCGTTCAAAACGAATTACAGACGAAAACAACTGGTCGAACATATATCATCTATCAAATATCTTTTTAACTGTTTGATTTTGTAGTACGAACTTCACAGAAAATTGACACAACAATTCACTGTTTATGTGTTTAACTCTACCACGCCTAAACATCAGCCTGATCTTTGACAGACTGTGGTGATTAAATACCCATATTTCATGAATAAAACTTTAAAACATTGATATCTGTTTTACGTCCAATGTTAATTCAAATTTGTTACGCCTTCATGTCTAAGCTTTCCATTATTCCGTATGTAACTGCATATCAATGTAAGATGGTTATGTGTGCATGCCATGCTCAATTTAAAAATACTTTCGCGCATTAATTATTAATATTATTTGGAACATAGATGCAATAAAAATGTTCATTGATGAATGTTCATAAAACGTTTGCACTTAAATACGAGTAAATATTAAACTATAACAAAACTCATGGAGAACTATGTCTCCAACTAGCCGGTGTGGAAATGCGACCACAACTTTGCCTGAAGAGCTTCTCCCGGGTAACAGCGTAGCAAACTATCATTTAAAAAAGGTGGGTATTCTGAAAAAATAAGATACCAATAAAACTCCGAAAATAAACATGAAAGAAGTTATCATTGTTAAACTATATTTTCACTCGTAAAAATATTTGTCCCATGACAAAATACGATCTTACACTGAAATCAACAAATATCTGCTATAATATATTTGATATAACATTGATATACTTTGACCGTGTTTCAATACATATTCAAAGGGGAATAATTGGAAAACGAAGAAAGATTGACGAGAAATGTCGGTAATTACAAACACATTGAAGATTGGAGAGTAATAATACGTAATGGAATAAATACGTATTAAATTCTAGACAGGTTTAGAGTAATAATATTCGCACTTTTAGCTAGAAACATCAGCGAAATGATAACATTTTACTAATTAATTACGTGGAGCTAGACATACGAACGACCAAAGCAAATATTTAACCAACAACGGCATATCCTTATGGGGACCGCAGTAATTAAATTTGGCATTGTATGACAGCTGGGCTCACCGTTCCGACTATGTTTGCGTGCGAATGCAAATCTGTCCATTTGTGGACGTCCTCGGATTCCCATGTCGCAATTCTGAGTGAATAATTTGGTCGGTGTCTGTCATAGTTTACATATATTTCTGAGATGATGAGTGATTCATAAGGCATTGCGCAAGGGTACACTGCGTTCCTAGGTTAATGTGGAGATTGTATTATTGAAAATATCTGAACATAAATTCTGATGAATGAACAGTATGATGGTGGTTCTGACAGCACCGTTGATATAATATCGCTACATTCATTCAATTTCATTGCTGGAATGGTGCATGACAGCAAATAAAAAAATAAAAGCATTTAAATTGATAACTTTAAAATTGTTGCCCGTTGTACAATGAAACTAGATTTTTGACATAATGATCACACCGTCGGTAATTGTGATAAAACATAGAAGTTAAAAATAATTTCTAAATATGAATCGCTGCAAATGAGTAAATAAAGTGTTTATGTAAGCGAGCTCAGAATAATTGCGTTCCTGCTCAGGAACGAAACACTTAATTTCCGTATCTTGTATGAAGTTTCATCGCGGGTTAATGTTGAACGCTGAGTCACCTTCGTCTCACAAATTGGTTTCATTGTTTAAATTTAAATTGGTTTCATTGTTTCAATTTAACAGCCTTTTTCTACAATGGATTCTATTTGAAACTTAATTAATTTTAAATTTGCAGAAATGTCACAGATGACAACATGTTGCCAACATTTTCGTTTTCAATTCATCACTTTTTGTCAACTTTTCTTGAGAAGAAAAAACAACAACAACAAATACACATGAAACGGGGCGTAAAAGCTTGCATTAATATGCACGTTTTGCTCTATTTAGAGCCATTACTATAATACTAACTTCAATCTCTGTAGACCACAATGTTGCTGGGCTAAAATAGAGAACTTGTTACACATATTCATATACACCTAACCCCTAATGATCCACATACATGTACATGTACCTTTCGAGACCAACAGCTTGAGATATGGCTTGATGGTATGAAACTAATGACGTCAAAACATCTTTCTGAAATCCACTCGCGCATCTTTTTCTTACTCTCTGAATTCTGTTTAGAATAATGCTAGAATATATTATGAGAAATACACCTCGATCTTGAGGATCAAGTGTTTCATTTCAAATAACTTGATTTTGTGAAGTTTAAGTTGTAGTATGCCTTAGCAGAAAATACAACAAATTCTACTGGCATTATGAAGTCGGACACTGTGTACTTTAGTAAAATGTTTATATGAATAATTTCGAAATAGGATTGACGTGAATATGGAAAATTTTAAATATACTTTTGTGTACGTTTCAATAAGACCACAATCAATGATTTATTAATAATACGAACACAAACTAGTATAACTTTACAAATTTAAGTTTATTTCGCACCGTTGAAAATCCTCTGACGTTATTTGGGATACTCATACTAGCGTTACTCTATATTGAACAACGAATGATTCTAATGAAGTTCAGTGTTCCACAATGTCATCTTTGTGGTAAAAAATAAAAGCCTAACTTTAATCTATGTCTACACATACAGAGCAGAATCTCTGACAATTATCATGAGATAATTTTGTTTTTGTTTAAAATTCTGCTGACTAAGATACTTTCGTTATAAAGCGTATAATTCTCATATACAGTATTACTTAGTCCTTTGGAATCATTTACATGTAGTACGTATGTTTTTGTGAATTAAAGGGGTAACATCTACCATTCCTGTCCATGCACAATCTCTGTGGTGCTGCCGAGGGATCACCCTCTTGGTAGCCAAAACGTTTTTGAATACTCCATCTATGCCAGTACTGTGATATATAGATAAAAAATATATAATTTAGCGTTTGAGGAGAACATATCTGGACAAGAGCTTTTAAATGATGCTAATGCCAGCAATGACGCATGCTTAAAAATAAATCATACTAACTAAAGTATGTTTTCTTAGCCCTACAACGGATTGTGAGGGGATGTATAGAGTTGTTTATTACAAATGCACAATGTGCGTATACGTGTAGCGTTGTTTATTACAAATACACAACAAGTGTACACATTCAGAGTTCTTTATTACACATGCCCAATGTGTGTACATTTGCAGCGTTCTCTATTACACACACACAATGTGGTCATATTTCCAGCGTCCTCTATTACACATACACAAATATGCAGGGTTGTCTATTACACAAACACACTGTGTATAAATAGTCAGGGTTGTCTATTACACATACAGATTGTGTAAACATATGCAGAATTAATTATCATATACACAGTGTGTTAATATGTAGCGTTGTTAATAACAGATACTCAATGTGTATAGATATGCAGAGTTGTCTATTACACACGCATAATGTGTGTACATATGCTGAGTTGTATATAACACATACAAACTGTGTCTATTGAACATGCACAATATCTAAAATTGAGAGTTCTATTTCAGTTTGATATTTTGTCCAAGTCTGATTGATGCACATACTCTAAAGATAAATTCAGTCCAGTACCTGCACTAAGAGAGAGATAAAAAGCAATTTTAGATATTATGATTTTTGTAGTTAGTATTAATATACAGCACAGTGGCGAATTCCATGACAAGCGTTTTAGAACATTACGAAGATACCAATACATTTAGCGCTATAGAACGAAACAGAGATACCATGGCAGAGCGCTAAAGAACGTAACGAATGAACCAAGGCAGAACGCTATAAAACGTAACGAAGATACAAAGACATAGCTCTATAGAACGTAATGGAGATACCAAGGCAGAGCGCTATAAGAAACAACATTTGCATATGTTATACATGTAAATGGTGAATTTTTCAAACACAGTTTTTAATATTGTCATCCGGCATATTGCACACTTCCAAATTTACGCAAAATGCATATTTGTTAAATTTCTAATATGCACATACTTTCTTAATTATACGATATTTTTCCAAATGCAGTTGAAGAAAACGGTCAATGGTTTGACGGTTTTCTAACTAAAATTTAATACAGGGAAAGACCGGTTTAAAATATGTAATGCTTGAAGTGTTTAGAATGATATATGGTTATATTTTTGAGATGTTTCTAAATCATAACACCTATAAGAAGGCTCACGATAAGTACCTCATATCTCTCTGCTAAAAGAATAATTGTTATTATATTCTGGCGGTATATATAGTATATAGAATGTCGAGACACGGCTAGGTCTTTAATTGAAATAGTGTCTACTTCAATTGTGACTAACTACATTTTAGATGTTAAATTGTTGACTGTCTCCACAATGTTTTCCTCCTTTTTATTTTGGGGGCCAGATTTAAACATATTTCGTAAAGACATCTGCTTACCGTGTAAGGTTATATCTTTCGTTGATCAAGTCAAGGTATCAGATGAGATTTACACGAAAGAGGACGGAATAAAAGCACTGTTTATAAATTCAATATTACGGAATACGGCTGAAGTACTGAAATGTATTGCAAAACTTGAGAAATACTGCCTACTCATTGGAAAATAAATATGTGTAACACTAAACACATGCAATGACGCAGTAAATTGCGTCGAAATGTTTCATGTAGCTCATTATTCAACTGATTGCTTGATTTAATATATTGATGAAGCTATATAATAAATTATGCGTAATAGCTTTATCAGAGTAAATTGTGGCGTGATCCGATCATTCGTTAAAAGAACCAATTGTATCAAAATGATTTTCAACTATATTGACAGTTTCTGAAAACTACAATCCTTTCGCTATTTCTCTTAGCTCGACAAGTTTGAAATACTTCCTTGACATGTTTTGTAACCTTTTTCAAATTAAGTATTTCAGTTTCCCCAGTGATTCGAAAGAAAAATTGATCAATTGGTCAATTT
The DNA here is from genome assembly GCF_026914265.1 of Mya arenaria. NCBI lineage: Eukaryota > Metazoa > Mollusca > Bivalvia > Myida > Myidae > Mya > Mya arenaria. Next base: position 62,740,766 of record NC_069123.1, read on the forward strand.
CTCAATCAAATCTTAGTAATTCAATTTAGAACTAGTTACGCTTTATGTAGTATATAATCATGACGGTATGGAAATTCCAGCCTAGATTCTCTGCTAGTGGTGCGGGTTGCAATTCCGGAGCGTGTATGGGAGTTGCTGGCCGCTATCTTTTCAATATTGCCACACTACTGGCCTGAGGTCCGTCTGCAGACCAGAAGCGTCCACGTCCGGTCGAGCCGGCGCTCAGTGTCATGGTAGCGTCACTGTTACGGACGGACTTGCCGTCTGTATAGGAAGTACAGTAAGGTAGCCGGACAAACCTTGTTTGGCGGTCATTAGAGCTGATATCAGTGTTCGTCTGCTTGCAACGATCTCTGGAGGGAAATCCTCGTGCAGTAAGTACTTTTGCCGCTGCTAACGATGTATCAAAGCACTGAAAGTGCTGAATGCGGCAATGCCTTGATTTTATCGATTGTTTGTATACTTAAAGTGAAAATACTAATATTGTCTTGAAACTTATATCTTGAAAACTTATGGTTCAAGTGGTTACATCAGAATTTCAAATGTGCAATGATATGTATAGTTGACTGAGTCAATATTCATTCTAATATAAAGATCCAGTAGACACAAAAAATAAGCATTGAAAGCCATTCCTCCACTTCGAGCAAATCGGGTATGCTTAGCTTCAGTAAAAAGAAATCGGTCCTTTACATTCAGTTGAGCCATGAGGAAACCCAGCCAAGCAAGTTCGAGCTAATAGGTTTCCACTGTATATGTTAAGGAAAATTTGTCGACAAATGTTAAAGCATCTTGAGAAAAGAACATGATATAAAATTTAAAATGTCGCCATTAGTATATATTTAAATGGTGTAGATGCAACATTCGATGCCGCGATGAGTTTGATTCTTATTGTAGAAGTTGCGGTTCAGCCTTTGTTGTTTCATATAACAAAAACAAGTGTGACAATATGGCCCGATATCGCTCATCTAATTTGAATGATCAAAAGATCAGTGCTTATTAAGGTTGTTTTAGCTTGCCCAGGAAGAAGGTGGTTGTCGATAAGTTTGTAAATGATATTGAATACAAAGTAAGTAAGTTGATTCTCGGTATTCATCTTCTTGATGAGGAAGTTGTTTAAGTTAGTTGTTGATAAGGTAGTCATTAACAGCTAAGGAGGTCACTGGTTGCTAAGAAAGTCAGTGTTTAACCAAAGATCTTGACCTTGCAGTTTTAGATGAGATATAACGGTGTAAGTTTATAAAAAAATTGGGATCCCTTGGCCGATTTTCATAAAACATCTTCAGTCTCTTCCCTACACAAGTCATTTCAAAGTTCAGTTCATTACTGGTCATACGATATTTTATCAATACCAGTTCAGTTCAAGGGTCTGGTCAGCTTTGAAACCAGGAGCATTTTTTAAACAATTTTGCTAAGAGCCACTACATCAATGGTCTGGGAAATGTAGTTTTATTAAGAAAACATTTTTAAAATAAGACTTAATAAGTATATAGAAAACCTGGTACCACAGGGGCAAGGCAAGTTTGGACCCCAAGAACATAATTTGAACCAACTGAGTAAAGAACCATCCTAGGACCCCCAAGGCAAGGCACACTTTGACCACAGGAACATATTTAAACTATTTTGGTTAACAGCTACCTCATAATGATTTATTAGCTACTACAGCGATGCGGCCATTTTTTTTATCTCCCCTTCTACTTCCGTTATAAACCCATGTTAATTTAATGACTGCTATATCTTTTCAAAAGCCAAACTGTATCGTAAAAGTGCTGTTTACTACAAGAAAATTATTTGAATGATATCTGGCAATAATTATCATTTTTCCATTAAAAATATCGATAAATCGGCAATTTAAAAACCGCCTGCCTTCACTTCCGCATCGGCGACGGCCATTTTGACAAAAATGGGTCACGTGATTAAAATCCCTTTTATGGCGAGAATTGAGAGATTCCAGGCGTTTGGCGCGTAGAACGTTATAGCAGACGTTCTTGCGCACCTGTAGCTCTATTTTCAAACCATTTTTTCCCTTTCTCCTGCTTATAGCCGGCTTTTTAACTATCTGGTGTGAGAAAATACGTTTTTTACACATACTTATATAAGGTTGCACTGATTTTATGATAAAAACTTTTAAATCAATGTTTACTCTTCAAGTCTGAATCACTCAATAAGTCTTTTTGGTTCGACCAGCTGCGACTTCCGGTCAGGACTGTATGACCAAAAAACGATTCCATTGCGTATCCTCAAGCTGTCCCAAACAACCCAGTAGCGCCGGGACTCGGGTAGACATTGCTTCTGTTGTCGGTTTTGCTGCTACGAGGAGCCCACGGTATACGGCTTGCATGTCTTCGTCCTGCTACTGGAACTCCGCAATCTCGCTCGCTTTGTATGCGTCAAGCCAGCCCCCCAAACCGGAAGCAACAGCATCAGATGGGTTATGCGGTCTCGCTTTTCATAGGTCTGTCTGTGTTACTAACCACATCCGGTTTCTTCTGAAGCCAGAACCGTCCCCCCCTTCAGGCGCGCAGCCCATTAGTTCCGCCCTCCGCTTGCACTTTGGGCATGGGCCGCATTTGAGTGGTTCGGTGTTGGACAGCGTGAACGGGCGTCACAGTGCCCTTGGAGACGTTCCGGTCGGTATTTGATCTCAAAGTCGTATGAAGCAAGTATTTCTATCAACCTTGCGACTTTGCCACTTGGCTCCCTCAACTGCAGTAGCCACACCAACGCTTGGTGGTCAGTTCGCACCCGTAACTTCCGCCCAAGAAGGTACTGGCGGAAGTATTGCAAGAAATAGACGACAGCCAGCGGCTCCTTTTCCGTAACGCAGAAGTTGCGATCGGCTTTGTTCAGACCGCGACTGGCGTTTGCTTTCACATGTTCACGGCCTTTTTGTATCTGCGCTAGGACGCTGCATATGCCAACCCCTGAGGCATCCAGGAGAAAATGTCCCGCGTCGCCCAGGGGGTACCCCATGACCTCAGGGGGCTTATCAGACACTGCTTCAGCTGGTTAAAAGCCTCCTCGCAGGCGTCACTCCATACGAAAGGCTTGTCGATCTTGGTCAGCTCCGTCAAGGGGTGGGCGATATTGGCAAAGTCCTTAACGAAACGCCTGTAATACGACCCTGTTGCGACGAACTGCTTGACCTGCTTGGCATTCTCCGGCCGCGGCCGGGCGACGATCTTGGCGATGTTGTGCGGATCAGGCTTGACTCCCTTGCCGGACACAACGTGTCCGAGAAATGTGACATCAGTCTGGAGTAGCTGGCAATTCTCTGGTTTCAATTTTAGCCCAGCAGTTGAGATGCGGTCCATTACCTCAGCCGTCCGCGCCATGTGTTCGTCGAAGCTTCGGCCGAACACGATGATGTCATCGATGTACACTAGGCACGTGACCTACTGCAGGCCCTGCAATGCCAGCTCTATCGCGCACTGAAAAGTTCCACTAGAATTGTTCAGGCCGAATGGCATTCTGACCATTTCGTAATGACCATACTTACTCCAAAAGGTTGTTTTAGGTATATCTTCTTCCTTCACGGGAATTTGACAGTACCCACTGGTCAAGTCGAAGCTACTAAAAAGTGTTGACCCGGCTACTGCATCGAGGCAGTCCTGTATCCTGGGCAGAGGAATCCATCAGGCTTGACCAGCTCGTTGACCTTGCGATAGTCTATGCACGGCCTTATAGCGCCTGACTTCTTTCTGACGAAGACAATCGGTGAAGCCCAAGGAGAAGTACTCTTCCTGATTACCTCTTTCTGCAACAAGTCCTCAATGGCCTTTTTCTCCTCGTCGGCGTACGCTAAGGGTACCCTCATAGGCCGCTGCTTGACCGGTCGAGCGCCACCTGTATCGATCCCGTGTTCTACCAGGTCAGTAAGGCCAAAGTCCCACTCATGTCGCGAAAACGCCTGCTGATACTTTACCAAAAACCAGCTAACACCTCCTGTTGGTACAAATCCCTACCCGTCGCCGCCTTCTGGAACAGCGCACGCAAGTGCTCCGGGATCTCACTTATCTCGGACCGGAAGGCGGGTGTGCTAGCCTGTGCATCCATCGAATTGCTTACTTGTACCCGTCTTATACTACTCACATTGTTGTCAGACGTTTCTTTGTCGGAGAGGACACTTACCACGCGTTCGATGCGCTCAGCATGCGCAATCTCGGCGTCCTGTTTCACCGTTGCTTCATCAGGGAGCGGGTTCAAAACCCTCACCATACACGTGGTCGCGCCGTTGATATTTACGAGAGTCGAAGCCATCAAGAGCGGGTACTTTTTTTGGAAGGAGTTTGTCGCCTCTACCAAAAAGTTCGTCCTATCATCGAGGTCGTCTTCTTCTGTTCTCTATATGTAGACATCAATCAAAGCTTCCGACTCTGCCGGCACGCACACGTCCTCTGCTACTACCACTTTCCTTACCCTTTGTTGTTTTACCCTCCGCAGGCACGGGATCTCCTTACCGTTTAACACTATAACGTTCCTGTTCAACAGCATTTCCGCCGGACCACCGTCGCCCCCTACAAGAACGTAAAACCCGAGCAGCGCCTCGTCTTCGATTTCCGCCATGGCAAGCTCCTTCTCAAGGACGAGGGGACCTGAGGTCAACTTAAACATACCCTTTTCCCATTCTTTTATTGGAGCTCCGCCTGCACCCCGAAGATAGGCAGCCCCTCCTAGATTGGGCCGCTCCGCGTCACTCATCTGCTCATACACCCGGTGCGATATAATAGTCCTCGTCGCCCCCGTATCCGTTGTAAACGCAACTGGGACCCCGCTTACCGCACCTTGGATGTTTATGCCGTCGCCTCGGTCCCTAGGTGCGGCCGCACCTAGCTGTACCCTCTCCTCGTTGCCTGCATTCCCAACAAAGTTGTGGCCAGTCGTAGAAACGTCACCCTCTAGTTGGACCCCCATCTGGCCGCGAGAGATGGTCCTTGCTTGTTTAAAGGAACATTACTGCTCACCTCTTTTCTGGCATCTCCCCGGTTAGTTCTAATGACCCTTTTCTTTGGGCATTCGCGGGCAAAGTGCCCCTGTTCATGGCAGTTGTATCATCCTACACTAGGACCCCTCCGCTGCGGTAGATCGCGTTTGGCGGCCTCCTCCAGCTTCTCAATCCTTTGAAGCAAGCGTTCTATTTGAGCGCGCTGGTCGCCTGTAACTGCTTCCGGTCGCTCGTCGGCCCTTTTGGTTGCTGCGGTTGACTTTCCGTCAGCCGCCCATCGCACATGCTCAATGTCCACGTGCTCACTTTCATCGTTTACTTCCTTTTGCTCGCCGTAGCACGCACGCCTTGCTAAGTAACGCCTCCTGTCGTCCCTTGCGCCACTTCTCATCTGGATCCAGTTGACGGTGTGATACACGGCCTCGTCGATATTCCTGGGCTCCTTGTGAACTCAAAGGCGACCCGTGACTCTTGGTCTAAAAACCGTCATAAAACCTTCTCAGAAAATTTTCTTCCCTTGTTCTCCTATCACTGTGGCGGTGCGCTTTGTCCTATAATCTTTTTAACTCGGCCGCAAAGGCCTCAGCGGTCTCTCCATGTTTCTGGTTCCGTCTGTTAAATCTAGCCGCGTATGCATGTGCCGTTTCTATTACCCGGTACCTACAAGTCAGCTTGGTTACTTGAGCATCGTAGTCATAAAGTACGTTGGTGGTCAACTCTGAAAAAACAAACTCACCGGCCTGTCCCTCCCTGCAGTAAGTTGTCCAGGCGCTCCTCGTGGTCCCAGCCATACATATCTGCTATGGTTTCAAACTTAGATAGCCATACGGCCAAATTCTCCTTTCCTGTAAATGTAGGGAGCTTAACCTGTGGCTGGTTGGGGCCTCCGGCCCTTCCTGTCCTCCTAGCTGGCTCGCAATCACGTGCATATTGGCGACGCAGTCCCCCGCCGCTGTAGTCACCTTAAGCGTAGTGCGTTCCATGAGGGTCTTAGTCTATGCTCTCATTCTGCTGCACACGGAACGGGTCATACTGTCCCCGGTTGTTGCAGTCACCATCTCGGTAGTACACAATAGTGGGTGACCTTTCTGTGCTGTCGTACTGTTGGGCACGGTTTACGTCGTACTGTCCCCTGCGTGCGTAGTCACTCGCCGGGTCTTGTGCTCTAGTAGGTGCTCGATATGCGCCCCTGAAATTCTCGCTAGCGTGTCCGCAGGCGCGGCCGGTACTCTATGTGTCTCTTTCATACATCGAAGATGGGTAACCACCTCGCGGAGAGCGCCCGCCATGTCCGTCATCATTGCCCTCAAGTCCTCCTGCGCGCTGCCGTCGACCGCGTTATCTGTGTCGGGTAGCCCCGCGTCACGGCAAGGTGCCTGGTCGGTGCCCTCATCCGGTTCCCCAGCGTTATCCCGTATCTCCCGAAACGTTACCTTGTCGTCGCTGTCGTAGTTGCTCATAGCTACAGATTTTTAAATATTGTAATTGGGTTCGAATCACTAGATCGGCAATAAATTAACATCGATCCCACTTCTGACACCAACAATGTAGTGCCTCTGGTACAGCACTAGTGTTGATTTGACCTCCGAGTTCTTCGATGACCATTTGACATTCCCTCTCGTAAATGTTTAAGTTCGCAGTAATTACTTAAATCACTACATAAGGCGTATAAACTTTAATTAACGTTAATTCAATGTTAACCAACAACTTCGTATACATAATATGCATGTACGTGTCATATGAGTAACTCTTACAACTTTTGGTAAAACAAATACGCTACAGTTGTTTACAAAGATGATAACTTCGGGGAAAGAATCACACTCGAGCCTTGTATTTTAAATACATATATAGTATCTTTTTCTTAGCATTAAAACATTCAAACAGTCAGCCGCCATCCACGTTAATAAGACTATCAGGATACTGGTTTAATTGACTATAGAAAGATCTGCTTAAGTTTCATTAATGTCGAAAACGCTCCCCTTAACTTGAATAATTACTTATGGTTATAACGATCCGTATTTAATATAGTTCTATGGAATATTTACTTTGCATTCAGCGACAGGCTTTGGTGCAACAAGAATTTCTTTTTACTGGGGAACTCCTTCAACAAAAATCCTCTCTTTATATACTAAGAGACAGACGACTGCATCGACGTGCATTCGACAGGTGATCGACTCTAGATCGACGCCCGATCGACAGCCGATCGACAGTCAGTTGATATAGATTTAAGCATAAAATATGATCGATCGCCTTAAACCGAGTCGACAGATCGATCTAAAAATTGTAACAGTAGATAAACATTGCGGCTAAACAATGGAAATTATGGTTTTTATCACAATTATTGCTACTATAACATTTTAGTATTTGTTAAAATAATGTAATAACCAGCTCTTTAAGATTCAAATTTCGCGGCTATACTGGCCTTAAAGAAAAGGAAGTGACGCAGCTGTCAAAATTCTTAGGTACCAAAATGGCCGACTGACTGTGTACAGTTTAAATTCAGTTACAGAAGTGGATATAAACCCAGTAGATTCGGACTTAAAATGTGAAACCACTGTTATTATAAGTTATAAAAACCTTTATTTACAATATATAAAACCAGGTTAAAGATTAATCTGTATTTAAATCAAAAGTAACGAGAATAAAGGTCCGGATGGGGTAATTTCCTAGTGAACTTGTATTTCGTATGGTAAAAGAATGCAATTTTATAATGGTTAGCTACCCCATCCTGAACATCAGCACATGAAAATGTGGGTAAGTCATATAATGTTGAAGTATTGATTTTTACACAATGTCATCTGTTTAGACAATTTCACTGTACCAGGGTACATCAATATACCCATCTTTATCGATTCTAAACCTTAATTGCATATGCGAAACTGATAAATGATGAATGGTTGAATGGTATATTTGTGTGCTACTTTGAGTTTACATTCTACTTCTTTTACCACCAGAATGGTGTTAGCATGGGCATCAGGATTTCTTTTATGCTTAACATAGTCGAATTTCCTTTCCGAAACTTGTTTTCGTTTTTGACTCTGGTCTTAAAAACACCCGGATAAACGCGTTGTCTTAATGACCAAAGAGACGCATTTTGAATGTTTGACACTATTTCTTTGCTTACCATACTGCAGTTAAAGTCGCCATTCATACGCCGTCCAGTTTAAAGTCCTGCAATAAAAAAGAAGGAATCCTGTTAGGACCATCGCGACTTCACCCCTTGAAATTGGACAAGAACAAAAACGCGCCAGATTTATTTGTTACATCAGCGCATCATTTTTCGATCGGTTTATGCAGATGCAAGGATGGACAATGGACTTTTTGTGGGCAAGGGACAAAGTCGCGAGGTCACTGAAAGGATTTCGTAAAACAGTGCATACAAGTCTGCCAGAAATATATATGACTGGTCAATAATTATCAAATACTTTCTTCAAACCTTTTATATCATTTTAAGGTACAAGCTTACGATACAAATTAGCCTGAGGTGTTTATAAAACTTGCTGTGTTCCTTTTCTGAAAAAATCAATCTAATAATAATTAGAATGTTTTGTCCCTATATATGCAGTCTTATGTGACCACAATAACGAACTGTCATCGATTTAAATGCTAAAGACAACGAGAAGTGCAACTAATATCTAAAGAGTAAATAACATAATTACAAGTTTCTTACATTAATGGAGCAGAAATACACAATAAAGGAAAAATACATGCACATGGTTACACACCTTTACTGCATCATGTATTGACGCTGTGGCACACCAGTTTTTTTCTTTCATTGAAGATGCATTTTACTTATATACTTGGAAAACGAAAATGTAAGAAAGTAAGACAAATTCACTGACGATTTTTAAATTGCCGATCGAACACTAGTTGTCTGACACATGTATGAACAAGTTGGTTGTGTATATATTATTCTGATCATAGCTTCACTAACATTACTCATTTCCGTTGCGAGTCTTTGGTTGTTATATACGAGAAAGAAGAAAAGACGTGCTGAAAAACATGCATATTAGATTTTCAACAGCTCCTTTGCTGTATAACAGACCAATGAATTAAAAACTGTCACATATTTACGAAAGACCGGTGGTGCCGTGAGTTCCCCTTCATAAAATCACGTATTGAAATCAGGTAGTTACTTCCCTTGATCTAAACTAAACACATCGTTGTTAAGGCCACACCAAATTAATGTTTAGTTCCTCGGAGTTTTGCCAAAAAAAATTGGAGCGAGCGAGCGAAAAACATTTTTTTTTATTTTTTTTGTCAGTTTTCATAAAAACCGAAGCGAGCGAAGAGCGAAAAATATATTTTTCTTTTTATTCAATATAAATAAGAAAGATTGTTCAAAATAATTGCCCTTAAACCCATTTTAATGCCATCTTGAACTGAACCTCTAATGGACATTGGGAAAATGTCGCAACATACTATTTATTCATCCTTGTTTAGTACAAACATTATATGGATAAATCTAATTTCTTATATAATTAAAACGTACTTTAATAAGACGATCATTCATAATAATAGATAACCCTGCTTTCAGTAAAAAGTTTGCAACGACTTATATAAATCTACCTGAATCAGTTTAACATAATATGCAACTGTATTTAGACATAATGATTTTGGAATTGTAAAAAATGATCACTTACAAACTGGCATCATCGAACATCAGACTCCATATAACATAGACTAAATTTTGTTTTTATTATCACAGGAAATGCAATGACATGTGCTTATTGAAACAAAAAAGAACAAGGGTATTTTTCAGAGTACTTTTTTTGTTTATTTAGATGTTTTTATGCACCAGCCAATTGTATATGACCACCCCCCCCCCCCCCTAAGTTCGAAATAGCGGGGACTTTGACTTCCGGTCTCTCAAATCCCGGGTAATATACCCGACCTGCAGGGACACACTACTGGTAAAATCCCTGCCAAATGGCCCCGCAACCCCGAATACCTATGTGAGGCGCATTCCCGACTATTTTCAATATGAAGACAAATTCACTAGGCACTGCGGGGATACCTGAAAGGTAAAAACACAGCCCATTGCCTCTGCTGTCCCCAGTATACCCCTGGAACAAGGGCGAGGGGTGGGCGGGGCAGTAGTTACAATTGACAAGTGCATTACAATCCCGGATTATGCTGCAAATAAAAACAAAATATAAGGTGATAAACTCAGGCTTAGTTATGTTGAGGTATATCCAGACCAGTGTTTAAAGCGCTATTTGTGAAAAGATATTTGTTCAAAACTGTTGCTTTGTCAGAATTTGATCAAAAATGAGCATGATACATCAATTTGGACCAAACAATGATACATGTTCCAGTTAAGTTACTTCAAGCATGCTCAAACATATTTTTCGAAAAAATAAGATTTAATTTCCAAACTTCGAGCCACATTGTTTATGCCGGAAGTCGTCATTTTGATTGAATTTATTGAAATCCATGCTAAACCGATCGATATACAGTATAAAAACACTACGCATCGGTAACTTCCCTTTACAAAAACAGGAAAACTAGCGTAGAAAAATTATACTTGATTATTTTTAGCCTTTTGATAAATTATTACCTGAAAAAAAAATCTGCTTGGAGATCAAAATGGAGGTGCGGGCGCACAAAAAAAATAAAAATATTTTTTTTACATTTTCAAAAAAATAGGAGCGGTAAATCCGAGGAACGAAATATCAATTTGGTGAGGCCTAAACCAATAAATGTTAGCAAATAGATTACAATAAAAAGAGGTTGCCTATGTTAAGATAAGATATTTTGGAAATCTAATTTACTTTAGAAAAAAAATGTAATCCTGTTTGTTGTTCAAAGGTTTTCTTGAAATTGAAGCTGAATGTTCGAACATTTGCTATCGTTCAAAACGAATTACAGACGAAAACAACTGGTCGAACATATATCATCTATCAAATATCTTTTTAACTGTTTGATTTTGTAGTACGAACAGAAAATTCACACAACAATTCACTGTTACTGTGTTTAAATCTAGAACGCCTAAACATTCGGGGTCTTCATTCTTTATCTGGAAAACGACCCTTTTTCAAGCGAATCAGCCTGATCTTTGACAGACTGTGGTGAATAATTACCCATATTTCATGAATAAAACTTTAAAACATGGACATCTGTTTTACGTCCAATATTAATTCAGATTTGTTACGCCTTCATGTCTGAGCTTTCCATTATTCCGTATGTAACTGCCTATCAATGTAAGATGGTTTTGTGTGCATGCCATGCTCAATTAAAAAATACTTTCGCGCATTAATTATTAATATTATTTGGAACATAGATGCGATAAAAATGTTCATTGATGAATGTTCATAAAACGTTTGCACTTAAATACGAGTTAATATTAAACTATAACAAAACTCATGGAGAACTATGTCTACAACTAGCCGGTGTGGAAATACGACCACAACTTTACCTGAGCTTCTCACGTGTTACAGCGTAGCAAACTGTCATTTAAAAAAGGGGAGTATTCGGACAAAAATAAGACACCAAATAGAACTCCGAAAATAAACATGAAAGAAGTTATCATTGTTCAACTATATTTTCACTCGTAAAAATATTTGTCACATGACAAAATACGATCTTACACTGAAATCAACAAATATCCGCTATAATATATTTGTTTGTTAATAAGGGTCTCCCCCGAATATTACGTTGAAAGGATAGAAGGACAATATGCAAAATATTACAATGAACGAAACGAAATTGCTTATCTGATATAACATTGATATACTTTGACCGTGTTTCAATACATATTCAAAGAGGAATAATTGGAAAACGAAGAAAGATTGACGAGAAATGTCGGTAATTACAAACACACTGAAGATTGGAGAGTAATAATACGTAATGAAATAAATACGTATTAAATCCTAGACAGGTTTAGAGTAATAATATTCGCACTTTTAGCTAGAAACATCAGCGAAATGATAACATTTTACTAATTAATTACGTGGAGCTAGACATACGAACGACCAAAGCAAATACTTAACCAACAACGGCATATCCTTATAGGGACCGCTGTAATTAAATTTGGCATTGTATGACAGCTGGGCTCACCGTTCCGACTTTGTTTGCGTAGGAATGCAAATCTGTCCATTTGTGGACGTCCTCGGATTCCCATGTCGCAATTCTGAGTGAATAATTTGGTCGGTGTCTGTCATAGTTTACATATATTTCTGAGATGATGAATGATTCATAAGGCATTGCGCAAGGGTACACTGCGTTCCTAGGTTAATGTGGAGATTGTATTATTGAAAATAACTGAACATGAATTCTGATGAATGAACAGTATGATGGTGGTTCTGACAGCACCGTTGATATAATATCGCTACATTCGTCCAATTTCATTGCTCGAATGGCGCATGACAGAAAATAAAAAAAGAACGCATTAAAATTGATAACTTTAAAATTGTTGCCCGTTGTACAATGAAACTAGATTTTTGACATAATGATCAAACCGTCGGTAATTGTGATAAAACATAAAAGTTAAAAATAATTTCTAAATATGAATCGCTGCAAATGAGTAAATAAAGTGTTTATGTAAGCGAGCTCAGAATAATTGCGTTCCTACTCAGGAACGAAACACTTAATTTCCGTATCTTGTATGAAGTTTCATCGCGGGTTAATGTTGAACGCTGAGTCACCTTCGTCTCACAAATTGGTTTCATTGTTTAAATTTAAATTGGTTTCATTGTTTCAATTTAACAGCCTTTTTCTACAATGGATTCTATTTGAAACTTAATTAATTTTAAATTGGCAGGAATGTCACAGATGACAACATGTTGCCAACATTTTCGTTTTCAATTCATCACTTTTTGTCAACTTTTCTTGAGAAGAAAAAACAACAACAACACATACACATGAAAAGGGGCGTAAAAGCTTGCATTAATATGCACTTTTTGCTCTATTTAGAGCCATTACTATAATACTAACTTCAATCTCTGTAGACCACAATGTTGCTGGGCTAAAATAGAGAACTTGTTACACATATTCATATACACCTAGCCCCTAATGATTCACATACATGTACATGTACATGTACCTTTCGAGACCAACAACTTGAGATATGGCTTGATGGTATGAAACTAATGACGTCAAAACATCTTTCTGAAATCCACTCGCGCATCTTTTTCTTACTCTCTGTATTCTGTTTAGAATAATGTTAGAATATGTTATGAGAAATACACTTCGATCTTGAGGATCCTATAAGTTTCATTTCAAATGACTTGATTTTGTGAAGTTCAAGTTGTAGTACGCCTTAGCAGAAAATACAAAAACTCTACTGGCATTACGACTTTGAACACGGTGTATTTTAGTAAAAAGTTAAGAATAATTTCGAAATATAGTTGACGTGATGATGGTAATTTTAAAATACATTGTGGTGTACGTTCAAATATCAAAGCGCGAGGCGCTTAAAGACTATCTGCTGGCAAATATGTGAGAGTTGCAAATTTTATTTGAACTATGGGAATGGGTGAAGGGTACATTGATAAAAGTGAAGAAAGTGCCGAGGGCCAAGAGCGCTTTTGCCCACACTGAGCGAGGAAACAACAATATCTATACATATTTTATGGCGTCTTGTGTCATTTTGTTTATGTAAATGTCAGTTCAATCGTCGTAAACCCCCCTCCCCATGTCTTTAATGTGATAATGCATGCTAAAGATTTTTCGTTGCTTTTATTAGATATCATACGATAGAAAAATACAATACATCATATATCATTTCCTTTAATGAACATACACGTTTTGTTTAAGGAAAATCATTTTTTACAAACAATTCAGCAATAATTCCATTCAAGATGCACAGCTTATCACTTATGTCGACGTATCCCCGTGATTTAAAGTTACAAATTCGTCAATGCATGCCCCTTTCAATCGCTTCTAAAGATTTTCAGTGCTTTGATTAGATATCATACGTTATGAAAGTTTGAATGAACATACACGTTTTAATTGTTTAAGAAGAATGATTATATTTTTACGAATAAATAATATAATAGCAATAATTCCAAAAATGCAGAGCTTATCAGATGGTCGTTTTCCCGAGGTGAGGGCAAACATGTGGTCAGTTAATGTATGTAGAAACTATTTTTAGAAAATCAGTCAGTTAATGTAGTTGAAACTATTTCTAGATTATCGGAAATTGTCTGTTCTAAGAATTGGAATATGATTGTGCCGTTTCAAGTTTTATTGATAAATAAATGCTATTTATGTTTTATGCAAGTATCTGTTTAGAAATAATACTAGTGCTGTTATGAATGCTTCGCACTCTTTGGGTGTTTTACAGGTTAAATCCGAACTACTTTGCTTCATCAAAAGTATGCATAACTCACTGTCGTATCAGGGCATGCGTGTTAGAATAAATTGATAGGCTACTGTCCAAAATATGTCAAGAATACGAAGCTTTTACGCAAAAAATGTAAACATCTTATTAGAAAAGTATACGCCTAAAAATCATAGAATGAATAGTATTTTGTTATTGTAAAGCAGGCAAATCATAGTAGTTGAAGCATTAACAATGCGAAACCTAGGATACAACTATTTTGACTTTCAGACAATCATTTTTGTTTCTTATCTGATAAAAGTTATATTAGAAATACACCCTTACAAATAAGCGTGCTTCAGGGTCACACCAGGTTAAAATAACAAACCCTGCAGGCGATAGTACACTTGCGGTCGGTAATAATTTCTAAAACATCTTGGGCTGAACTCAGAGTGAATATCAGTATGCTACCTTCCTACCAGAGCATCTTTTATTTTGACCCACACTAAGCTGATAAATATAACGATATATAAATAGTTATATTCTGCTAAAAATAAAACGCCGGAATACAGAAATACAGCGCGGAAATAGCCGAACAAGCAAGAACTCATACTCGGATAAAAAATTTTATGGTTTCGACGTCATTCTGCTACTAAACATAGAGCGCATTGAGACAAAAAAATGGGTTAAAAAGACATGAATAGAAGTAGTTCTTTGGAATTTGCGGTCTTAAGACTACCTGCGCGCATGCACAGATATTCTAAAAAACACACCCTCTGATTTATTAAACAATAAGAACATAAACTATTATAACTTTACAGATTTAAGTTTATTTCGCACCGTTGAAAATACCATCCTCTGACGCTATTTGCGATGCACATACTAGCGTTACCCTATGTTATTGAACAACGAATTATTTTATTGAAGTTCAGTGTTCCACAATGTCATGTTTGTGGTAAAAAATAAAAGCCCAACTTTAATCTATGTTTACACATAAAGAGCAGAATCCCTGACAATTATCATGATATAATTTTGTTTTTGTTTAAAATTCTGCTGACTAAAATACTTACGTAATAAAGCATATAAACAACCCTCATATACAGTATTACTAAGTCCTTTGGAATCATTTAATACGTATGGATTTGTGAATTAAAGGGGTAACATCTACCATTCCTGTCCATGCACAGTCTCAATCAAACAGAGCTTCACTTCTTTACATACTTGAGAAGTCTGTGGTGCTGCCTAAAACGTTTTTGAATACTCCATCTATGCCAGTAATGTGAAAAAATAGAAAAAGAAATTAGCATATGAGGAGAACATATCTGGACAAGCTTTTGTAACTGACGCTAATGCCAGCAATGACGCATGCTTAAAAATAAATCATACTTAGTATGTTGTCTTAGCTCTACAACAGATTGTGAGTGTATGTGTAGAGTTGTTTATTATACATGCACAATATGCGTATATATGTAGCGTTGTTTATTACACATACACAACAAGTGTACATATTCAGAGTTCTCTAAAACATATGCACAATGTGTGTACATTTGCAGCGTTCTCTATTACACATACACAATATGTGTATATTTCCAGCGTCCTCTATTACACATACACAAATATGCAGGGTTGTCTATTACACAAACACACTGTGTATAAATAGTCAGGGTTGTCTATTACACATACAGACTGTTTATACATGTGCAGGGTTTTCTATTACACATACACATTGTGTATACATATGAAGAGTTGTCTATCACATACACAATGTGTGTAAATATGTAGCGGTGTTTATTACAGATACTCTATGTGTGTTGATGTGCAGAGTTGTCTATTACACATGCATAATGTGTATAAATATGCTGAGTTGTATATTGCACATACACAATTTGTTTACATACGCAGATTTGTCTATTGTACATACACAACATCTAGAATTGAGAGGTCTACTTCAGATTGATATTTTGTTCAAGTCTGATTGATGCACATACTTTAAAGTTAAATTCAGTCCAGTACCTGCACTCAAACAGATGAAAAGAAATCTCAGAGGTTATGATTGTTTTGTAGTTAGTATTAATATACAGCGCAGTGGCGAATTCCATGACAAAGCGCTCAAGAACATAACGAAGATACCAATACATAGACCGTAACGGAGATACCAAGGCAGATTGCTCTAGAACGTAACGCAGATATCACGACATAGCGCTATAGAGCATAACGAAGATATCAAGGCATAGTGCTTTAGAACGTAACGAATATACAATGACAGAGCGCTATAGAACGTAACGAAACAATCATGACATAGCGCTATAGACCATAACGAAGATACCAAGGCAGAGCGCTATAAAATGTAACGAAGATATCATGACAGAGCGCTATAGAGCATAACGAAGATACCAAGGCAGAGCGCTATAGAACGTAACGAAGATATCATGGCTGAGTGCTACTGAGCGTAACAAAGATACCAAGGCATAGCGATATATAACGTAACGAAGATACCATGACAGAGCGCTATAGAGCGTAACGGAGATACCAAGGCAGAGCGCTCTAGAACGTAACGAAAATATCATGACAGAGCGCTCTAGAGCGTGACGAAGATACAAAGGCAGGGCGCTATAGAACATAACGAAGAAACTGATACATAGCGCTATAGAACGTACTGAAGACACCATGACAGAACGATATAGACCGTACCGAAGATACCAATAGATAGCGCTATAGTACGTAACGAAGACACCATGCCAAAGCGCTATAGACCGTAACGGAGATACCAAGGGAGAGCGCTCTAGAACGTAACGAAGATACCATGACAGAGCGCTATAGAACGTAACGAAGATACCATGACAGAGTGCTATAGAACGTAACGAAAATTCAAGACAGAGTGCTATAGAACGTAACGAAGATACCAAGCCAGAGCGCTGTAGAACGAAACGGAGAAAACATGGCAGAGCACTAAAGAACATAACGAAGGTACAAAGGCAGAGCGCTTTAGAACGTAACGGTGATACCATGGCAGAACACTATAGAACGTTACGAAGATACCAAGGCAGAGCGTTATAGAACGAAACGGAGATACCATGGCAGAGCGCTGAAGAACGTAACGAAGATACCAAGGTAGAGCGCTATAGAACGTAACGAAGATATCAATGCAGAGTGCTATAGAACGTAGCGGAGATACCAAGACAGCGCTATAGAACGTAACGGAGATACCAAGGCAGAACGCTATAGAACATAACGAAGAGACCCAGGCAGAACGCTATAGAACGTAACGAAGATACCATGACAGAGCTCTATAAAACGTAAGGAAGATACCAAGGCAGAGCGCTATAAGAAACAACATTTGCATATGCTATAATTGTTAATGGTGAATGTTTCAAGCACAGTTTTTAACATTGTCATCCGGCATATTGCACAATTCCAAATTTACGCAAAAATGCATATTTGTTAAATTTCTGATATGCACATACTTTCTTAATAATACGATATTATTGCAAATTGAAGAAAACGGTCAATGGTTTGACGGTAGATTGATAAAATATGATATGATAGCAAAGAAATGGCAGTGCCATGTTTCAGAGGGAGGAGAATCCATCATCCGACATCTAAGATACCAAACACAGAGATAGAATCGGCACTGCATTTACCAACGCCTTTTCCCTAGCATCTGATTGGCTGAGCCCGAATGATTATGTATTGGAGATGAAAATTGCATCCATGTGAAAATAAACAGGAACATTTTTAGATGACAAATTACATTACAATGTCAAACATAATGTCTGGGGTCCATCTCTCCGTAAGAAAAAGTGCAATGTTTGGCTAAGTCGATTAAAGCTTGGTTATGTCTCTCCCCACAAAATGTTCACTGATATTATACAAACTGTCGGTGGGGTACAGAGAGGTTGAACACAGTAAGTGGATATTAATTATTAATGTCGTCTGCTCTTTTATTTAGCTCTTTTATTTACAGGCGACGATCACGTTACATCATCATTGCCAAAAAACCACAACAGGAAACGATAACCATGAGGCTTCACATAAAAATGTCCTTATTTTTACTTTTTCAAATGTATTTGTATGTGTTTTGAAACATGAATGAGCGTTTTGAATTTGGACGTTGAAACGTATTTAATTAATACATTGAAAACAATTTTCAACGATAATCAAGTAATTAGGACACGGTAATTCGCAAAACATGCTTAAAGTGCTGTACAAAACCATTTTAACACGATAGTTGTTAGATTGCCTTTAACCAGGAAATAATTTGACGAATGACTTACAAAGTCAATGTCGACAATATTGAAGTGAAATTAAAATTGTTTGCTTATTTTCTCGTTTCAAATCATTACTCGAGCATATCTCTATTCTTACTAAAATTAAATACAGGGAAACACCGGTTGAAAATATGTAATGCTTGAAGTGTTTAGAATGATATGTGGTTATATTTTTGAGATGTTTCTAAATCTTAATTCATGTTTAAACAGGAACGTTATACAATAGCATATGAACAATGCAAGGAAA
The DNA here is from genome assembly GCF_026914265.1 of Mya arenaria. Taxonomy (NCBI): domain Eukaryota; kingdom Metazoa; phylum Mollusca; class Bivalvia; order Myida; family Myidae; genus Mya; species Mya arenaria. Next base: position 62,759,485 of record NC_069123.1, read on the forward strand.
CTACATGGACAAGCCCAATAGTCCCAATACATAGGCACATACGCTGTTTAGAGGCACCATGTGAATACGGCTAGGGTTAAAAAAGAAACTGAACGAGAAACACACAACGTGAAAACAACACAGACCACACCTGCTACAACATGGATGTATTCATAACAGTTTGATAACCATATTGGAACTGTATGCTAGGCACACACGCTGTTTAGAGGCACCATGTGAATACGGCTAGGGTCAAAAAAGAAACTGAACGAGAAACACACAACGTGAAAACAACACAGACCACACCTGCTACAACATGGATGTATTCATAACAGTTTGATAACCATATTGGAACGGTATGCTAGGCACACACGCTGTTTAGAGGAACCATGTGAATACGGCTAGAGCCAAAAAAGAAACTGAACGAGAAACACACAACGTGAAAACAACACAGACCACACCTGCTACAACATGGATGTATTCATAACAGTTTGATAACCATATTGGAACTGTATGCTAAGGATGATTTCACTGATGGTTAAAAATAGTATATGCGCGCGCAACCTCACACTTGCGAATACAACGAGAACACATGTAGACGTAACACTAACCTTTTTGGGTATTGTTTTAGTCCTTTTGTACACCTGGTTTGTTGTTAACACGGATTGATCTCGGACAAAGCGTATTAAAAATAACTGGAGAAATAGTAAGCTCTGTATATACCATCTCCCATCTTAAAACCACCGCAACACAACTTACCAAAGTTTGTCTGCTTCTTTGTCGCGAGTCAGCATCTAATACAGTTACACATGGGGGCAGGTTTCGTACCGGATTGTATCATTGACCTTATTTAGCGATTGTCTGGTGTCAATAACTAATCGACCATCCTGGCCAGTCATTACCGATGTCTGTTTTTGTACGGTTTCGCACGGTGTCTACGTTGTATTTTGTGCGACTAATGTATGTTCGTCTTATCAAGACGTATCCATGAATGCAATCGGTAATTTCGTTATTTTTGTAGGCGTTGTAAATCGTTATAATTCATGTTGCCTGTGATCAAAGTTCAAAGATTTAAAATTGAGATTGTAGAAATGATTTAAGTATATACGTGATATTAAGTATTGAATTTAATGTGAATATAGTATTCGTTAAACCACGTGCTTGTAAAATAGTTTTGTAAGAAGATACAGGTTTGATTGGTTAATTGTTTTGAGACACGGAAATAGATAACGGTGGTATACATGGTAAACATCAACATTGCAGTTGAAATAAATCGTGTACTTTTCTTTGAACATGGAGCATAACTACGACATTTAAAGGTAATAAAGATACATCTATAAAAAAACATTTTTTTCATTGTATTTAATTCAATAATAGAGTTTAAACCGAAGAAAGACTTGAAGAAAAAAAAAACATTAATGAGTTGGCAGCTGAACAAAATCACTTGATTTAAACCCCAATTGAATTAGTATAGCAATTAGACGACTTTCAATTCATTTAAAAAAATGAATCGACTGTTCGCACGAAAATTATATCAACGCAAACCAATAAGAATCGTTCTGTTGCTACTCAGAATCTGCTAAGACTAACCTTAATGACTTCATAATGGACTTCACTTGCTTGAAAGCAACTGGATTCAGCATAGGAGATAATGTACAAAGACACAATCCAGCTTTTAGTCAACGAAGTAGGTGGTAGGTGATAGGACATATTTATAACATGTGTGGAGAATAAGTTTCCAAACCTAAAAATACTAAGACAGTGGTGGCATCAATGATTTTAAATCTCTGATTAGAACGCAAAAACTATAGCATTCTTGATGAAAATGCCTCAAAATAGTATGGTGCGCAGCTGGCACCAAAATGTCATTTTTTGAAGTTGAAATTCATGATTGCCACTATCAAAGTGTGTGTATGTCCCGGGTTTTAATTCATTAGCCCTGCTGTCATTGACAATAATCGCCCGCATTTGGGCGGCTTAGGTGAGTGGTAAGGCGCCAACGGGTTTGGTTCCAGGTCTATATCCGAAACGCGAACGTTTTCGAAAGGTGAACCAAAGAACGGATCAGCCATTCAGACTGCTATTTTTTTATTGGCAGTTTTTCGAAATATATATTTGGTCAGAGCTTAAGATATGTTTTGTATCGATGGGATTGCGCGACCCTTTATACCAAACGCTAAAACAATATCGAAAACCATTCATTAAGAGTGCTGAATGCGATTTACTGGGGTATCGTTTTAAAAATAAAAATATAATTAATATTGTGGTCTACCAGGATGGGAAGCCAAATAAATGGACAATAAATAAAATAATTCATCGATTCAAGATTTTATATCATTGACCTTATTTTGCGATTGTCTGGTGTCAATAACTAATCGACCATCCTGGCCAGTCATCACCGATGTCTGTGACTCCTCTTCTCATTGTTGATCAAGCATGGTCGATAACAAGGGCAGTAATCTCAGGTGCGTTCAGGTTTCCTGCTTCATTATTTTGGGATGAAAAACGTCCTCGATTCGGTACGTATAAACATTGTTTTCTATATTTTAAAACGATATTTATTTAGAAACGACCGTGTGCACCGAACGAAGAGCAATTGATTGTTTACGGTGACTCTTGTTTTAGTTGAATAGCATGTCTGTATGAAAATATCTCGTGAAAACAATCCACGCTCTTACTAGGCTGCCCGATTCACTCAAAGCACTGTATTCTTCAAAACTACGAATTTATAATGTTCTCTTTCGTGTAAATCTCATCTGATACCTTCATTTGGTCAACGAAATGTATAATTATTGTTATTATTGCACATATCAGCTTACCGGTTTATTCTGTACATTTGTTTAGGACTAGGTTCAAAATCTGGTAAATTTATGGCACACTTAGCTAACGATTAAAAGGCGTCGATTGTGTTTCCTAATCTATGCATGTGTACTATAACACCTATAAGAAGAGTCACGATAAGTACCTCGTACCTCTCTGCTAAAAGAATAATTGTTATTATATTCTGGCGGGTATATATAGTATATAGAATGTCGAGACACGGCTAGGTCTTTAATTGAAATAGTGTCTACTTTAGTTGTGACGAACTACATTTTAGATGTTAAATTGTTGACTGTCTCGACAAGGTTTTCCTCCTTTTTATTTTGGGTGCCGGGTTTAAACATATTTCGTAAAGACATCTGCTTGCCGTGTAAGGTTATATCTTTCGTTGATCAATATAAAAGCACTGTTTATAAATTCAATATTACGGAATACGGCTGATGTACTGAAATATATTGCAAAACTTGAAAAATACTGCCTACTCATTGGAAAAAAATTGATTGCTTGATTTAATATATTGATGAAGCTATATAATAAATTATGCCTAATAGCTATGTCAGAGTAAATCGTGGCGTGATCCGATCATTCGTTAAAAGAACCAATTGTATCAGAATGATTTTCAACTATATTGACAGCTTCTGAAAACTACAATCCCTTCGCTATTTCTCTTAGCTCGACAGGTTTGAAATACTTTCTTGACATGTTTTGTAACCTTTTTCAAATTAAGTATTTCAGTTTCCCCAGTGATTCGAAAGAAAAATTGATCAATTGGTCAATTTCTCAATCAAATCTTAGTAATTCAATTTAGAACTAGTTACGCTTTATGTAGTATATAATCATGACGGTATGGAAATAATGGCCTAGATTCTCTGCTAGTGGTGCGGGTTGCAGTTCCGGAGCGTGTATGGGAGTTGCTGGCCGCTATCTTTCCAAAATTGCCGCACTACTGGCCTGAGGTCCGTCTGCAGACCAGAAGCTTCCACGTCCGGTCGAGCCGGCGCTCAGTGTCATGGTAGCGTCACTGTTACGGACGGACTTGCCGTCTGCATAGGAAGTAAAGTAAGGTAGCCGGACAAACCTTGTTTGGCGGTCATTAGAGCTGATATCAGTGTTCGTCTGCTTGCAACGATCTCTGGAGGAAATCCTCGTGCAGTAAGTACTTTTGCCGCTGCTAACGATGTATCAAAGCACTGAAAGTGCTGAATGCGGCAATGCCTTGATTTTATCGATTGTTTGTATACTTAAAGTGAAAATACTAATATTGTCTTGAAACTTACATCTTGAAAACTTATGGTTCAAGTGGTTACATCAGAATTTCAAATGCGCAATGATATGTATATTTGACTGAGTCAATATTCATTCTAATATAAAGATCCAGTAGACACAAAAAATAAGCATTGAAAGCCATTCCTCCACTTCGAGCGAATCGAGTATGCTTAGCTTCAGTTAAAAGAAATCGGTCCTTTATGGCTGGGAGCCATGCGGAAACCCAGTTAAGCAAGTTCGAGCTTATAGGTTTCGACTGTATATGTTAAGGAAAATTTGTCGAAAAATGTTAAAGCATCTTGAGAAAAGAACATGGTATAAAATTTAAAATGTCGCCATTAGTATATATTTAAATGGTGTAGATGCAACATTCAATGCCGCGATGAGTTTGATTCTTATTGTAGAAGTTGTATGTCGGTTCAGCCGTTGTTATTTCATATAACAAAATCAAGTGTGACCATATGGCCCGATGTCGCTCACCTAATTTGAATGATCAAAAGATCAGTGCTTATTAAGGTTGTTTACTCTTCAAGTCTAAATCACTCAAATGGTCGCTGTATGCTGCGCATAGCAATGCGCGGTCTTTTTTTAGACGGTGGGTTTCCCCGTCCTAAATTAACTTATCCGAAATTAGAAACCGGAAGTTGTAATTGTATACATGAATGGAACGATCGGTTGTTTGTAAACAAGTTAATATGCTTAATTCTTATCCAAAACAGAGTTTTTAGGTACAAATCTTGTTTTTTAAACATGTTTTGTTTATGTTTTAGGTACATTCAGGCTTTTAACAGTCAAACTGTTTAAATATTGTAGAAAATGGCGTGGTCAAACTTCACAACAAATAGTTTATATTATTATTTGCACAGCGTTGGAGCTTATGATTTGTTGACATATGATTTCAGTTATTTTAAGCCATCTGATTATGTTTTCTACCCCGCATCAAACAGATTAGTTTTTCATTCAGTAAGCCTTGGTTTACTGTTTCGTTTTTGACCAATTTACCTGCTGAAATATCTACAACACATTTGACAAAAACTCTTTCTGAGGGACAAAAGAGTTCCGAAGTCAGTGCTATTCCTTTTGTACAAAAATCCAGTGCTTCTGCCTGTTATGGCTCACAGGCCCAGGACCTAGGCCATCCAGACTTTCAATCTGAATACTGTTCAAGTTCAACATGGTTTATCCCGCCAACAGATTTTCAAAGTAAAGAAGCATCTACCAAAAATAACTGCACTACTGCTACTTGTCCTTCTGATTATTCTGGTCCGGTTTCATGGCATACAACCCACTCTGCCATGGAAAGAATCCACTGGAGAGTCGAACCTAACCCCCACTGCAATCCGCCTGGTGGTAAAACCGACTCTGAAATTAATATATTGTCCTAAAAGCAAAATTGTTTTTATTCTATTTTGTTTAATTTTGAATTTATTTTGGTTAATTTTGTTTAAATATTTAATTTATGTATAGTTTTATTTATTTCTGATGATTTTTATTCAGTTTCTGTTTGTTTGTTTTTTTCATTGGGACGAAGGTGATAGTGGACCGCGCTAGTTTGGTGAAGGAATTATAAATGTAAGTATAAATTTTAATTACTTTTCTATATTTTCAGAAAATATGGATATTACTAAGGTAGTGTTGGAAAAAATGAAGACATATGGTGTTCTTGAAACAGCTAAGTATTTAAATGAAAGGAACAGTATGAAATCAAGTGAGAAAACACTTCTTACATAACTGGACAGACTATTTTAAAAATATCAATATCTGAATAAAAGTAAAGGAAGGGGAAAATTTTGAGAGATTTATGAACAAGCCCTATGAACTTCCAACACCTATGGAATCGACTGTAACCACAGACCAAGGGGAGACAAAACATACAACCAATAGAAGCTCGGGTAAGAATTTTCTAGAATGAGACAATAGTGAAGTAAAAGCTAAAGTTTATGAAAGTGTTGCTGTTAAATTAGCAGAGGAATTGAGTAATGTGTCAGCAGAAAAAGAAAATATTGAAGAACATTAATTTTAGAGCTAGTCATTGAAGAAAAAGATACAATTAATGATTCTTTGGAAGAAAAAGAGAAGTCTCTTGACTACCATAAAAAGCAGTTGAAAGGACAGCCAATAGGAAAGCTTACTGGAGGGTAAAATGTAGAAAAATTGATATGAATGACACTGGTTACACACAGCAAGATTTTGATAAACTGTTTCAAAGAAATGAAAAGCTGGAAAATGAGTGTAGGCAACTAAAAGAACGGTTAGATCTGTTGATGGAAGAAAATAACAAACTTGAAACTGAGTTACATAAATTGAAAAAAAATGAAAATGTTGAGTTTTACAATGAAAGAACCAAAACATATGATTTGAAATTACATTTATGTATTTATTCACTCTTAGATAACCATGTTGCATATCAAAATGTTGGAGCAGTTATTGAAAATGTGTTGCAATTAGTCAACAAAACCCCCAAATAAATTGCCTGCTATAAGCACCATTCAGAACTGGTCATTGGAACGCGGAATTCTTGCTAGAAAACAGATAGTTGGCACAGCAGTTGACACCGTTAACACTACCTTGCATACCGACGAGGCAAGTAAATATGGTTCCAAATGGGGAGCGCTTGCTACACGCGACAGTGAAGGGAATAACACTTTTCTTGGCTTAAGAGATATGGCAACTAAGTCAAGTCATGACACATTAGAGACATTTAAAAACATCCTGTCTGATATTGACAGTGTTTGTTCAAACAATGAATCTCCTGCACAAAAAATTATTTGTTATATCAGAAATACAATGAGTGATTGAGCCTCAACCGAGACCAAGTTTAATGAACTCTTGGCTGAATACCGAACAGACATTTTACCAAATGTTAGAGAAAAATATGAAGAAATGTCAGAAAATGAAAAAGCTGCTCTTTCTAGAATGAATAACTTTTTTTGTGGACACCACACTCTGATGCATATGGCAGATGTTTCTGCTAAATCACTGTATGAAGTTAAAAAGGGCCATTTCAAGAATGAAATTCCTATTCATAATGTTTCGTTTAGTAAGTTTGGTCAGGCTGGCACAATTCGTACAATCTTAACGGCTTGCAAATCATTTGCCAAAAAAAGAGATCAAAAATATGGTTGTCACTCCATTTTGTCACATTTATAACACAGTTATTGAAAGACAATCAAATGCGTGGACTGCCACTGCAACCACTTAAAGGAAACAGGTTCAACATTTTATTTACCAATGCTGGCCATGTGTACTTTTTGAAATCGCAGATGATTGCATACTTAGAAAGTTGTCCAGCTTTGAATGGTTTACTGCAGTCAGTGATATTTGATTTGAGGCAGCCGTTCTTCATTATTGGATGCAAATCGCTTGGCCTGATATCCAAACATATTACAACACCACTGTGGAATATCATAGAAAATCAAGAGGTATCTATATCAGACATGAATATCAGGTATGTCAGGCTAATAAATTACATTGCTGAATGTGTTGAAAACTTGGATGACTTTATTAGGGAATACTTGCTCCTCTATGATGATGTACCAGTCAAACGAGACAAAATGTACGAAAAATTAATTAAGCCATCAGAAATCGACTGTCATGTTATAGTGATTCTTTCTGTGATTTTCCCTAATTTGATTCAGCTGATACAGCGTCAGTTTGGCAGCCACCTTCCTGGTGGATCCAATGAACATATAAATGAGCATGAAACCTCTAGTGTTGACAAGCACAATCAATATCCTGAGCGCGTCTTCTCCTACGCAGATCATATCTTATCATCAAAGCCAAACATAAAAACGCTTGCATTGGAGGCATTTTCGCTGAATAAGACTCATGCATGGTTGTCACAGAGGGAGGAAGTCCTTCAACTGATCGAGGAAAGTCGCAAAGAAGTAGAAACTGAAAAAAAAAAACTTCGGGAAGAAGAAATCAGTAGGAAGAGATCTGAAAAACAGCAGGAAGAATTCGTAAAAAAAGAAGATTTAGAAAGAGAGTAGAAAAAATAGAAAAAGAGAAAAATGACATACTATTCTATGGTTTGTGGCAAACCGAAGCTCAGGTAAACACTGAATTACAAGAACTTAAGAGCAAAAAGGACAAAGAAGAAGCATTAAAACACAGTTAAGATTTAGGAAATCTGTTTTTAAACAGAAATGTGCCAATCCAAATGTTTATGCATTTTCCAAAGATGTACAAGGCCACAGGACCCCACTAACTGTTGAAGACCTCAAGTCAAATGTGTTACTTTTAGATAAAGGTGCATTTGATATTCCTACACCAGATGGTGATAGCCATCTTTTAGTTGGAAAACAAATATAACATAAATGGTTGAATGAGAGTGAATCTACATGGTACAAAGGCACTGTAATTTCTCAGGTAGATACTGCCTTCAAATTTACATTAGTTCTTTTTTATTTACTAGTGTCTACACAGAGGAAATTCTTATGCTGATACATAATTGTTATACATTCTTTCTTTACAGGAACCTGGAATTCCTGCTTGGTTTAATGTGACATATGAGGATGACATAGCGGTTTATGCAGTCGAGCTTACCAGAGACTACAAGGCTGGCGATGTGGTTATTCGTATGTAAAGGTGGCTGGTAACAATACAATACAAGAGGCAACCCCAGTTTAAGGTATGTTTACAATTATATGGCTATATCATTCATTTGTTATAAAGGCTAATATTGGACATGCAAATGTTGCGAGATGGTCACTCAAAGTTTATCAGAATCGAGGGGTGGCAATTCTTTGAGGTTACACTGTATCACAAAAATCCTTAAGCGAAATACTATTGTTAGGTAGTCAGATATTTGTTTTGTCTGCAGTTTTGACCTCCTCTCTTTAAGACCTTTCATTTGATATACTACACTTACATGTTTTTTTACCTGTACTGTAAACAGAAAATATTGGTGATGCACGGAATATGACAGAAAAACATGGTTTTCCAGAAATTTTCCAAGGGCAATAACTCTTATAAGGGATGTATGATTTTTGTTCTGTTTGCATTTATGACTTTGTCTTTTCAAGATCTTTGATATGCTACATCAGGGAATATATAGAAATTTACTAGTTTTGAATATTCGCTATTAATTCGACAGAAAAATCCGTAATTCCTGAAAATTCAAGGGGCAATAACTCTTGACAAGATAGTCCGATTTTCATAATCTTTTCATTTTTGTGATTGTCTCATTATTACCTTTAATTTGATGTATGACTTATTCATATATCTTAAAACAGGCCAATTTTTGTATAATCTTGGTGAAGGACCACTACATTGCATTGGTTGGTGGTAATCGAGCGGGACAAGTGAGTTGTCTACAGTTTTCTCCACAACACAACACAAGACAACTATCTCGCAACTATGATGCCAATGAGAGTGATTTAGTATTCATTTTACAACCATTGTCCATTTCACCCAAATATTACGGATCTGTATGGAAATCGACAGGCACTAGCACGCAAGAACATGGTCGTCTGGACAATGAAATGCTGGTAGAAAAAATAACGTCTAAAATAGACTTCATCTGTAAACCGAGTTGTGTGTAGGGGGTTGAACAAGTGTACCAGGTCATTAATGCCTACAAATTGCTTGGTTATACGGTTGCAAAAATATATTTCAAGTAGAGTGTAATTCCATATAAAGATAAACACCTTTGCAAAGGATGGTTATTGCGGGGTTACCTGTTAAAAAAAGAGGTGCAAAATTTGAAGGATGGCGAATTTGGTCAGCGCATTATGAAAGTAAAAGGCCTTCACAGCATATTCCTACACTCAATATTCCAGGTTTGTTTTTGCAATGATTTAGCCTGGCAGCTACTCAATAAGTTTGACATGCGAAATTTGAGTGAGACAGGCAAAAACTTTTGTAGTTCATTCTTATATTGGGTTGTACCCGTTATTTCCACTCATTTGCGGTTTGCAATCTTATTCATCATAATTTATGCGGACGTGTGTACGGTTACATCGTAAATCATATTTTTTTCATACAATTAATGTCCTATTTAATGTGCATGTCCTAACAAATGCTATTGCATACATCTGACGGGTGCCTTAGAAATTCCCGTATGTTCTGTATTGATAAATGTTTTCGGTAGACGACTTCATTGTTTCAGAGAGCAGGGTATGTATATATAGCAGCTACGCTGCAGCGGATGCTAATCGATATTTCATGTTTATAATTTGAATTATGAGAGGACTATAAACAGCTATTGACTGGTGAAAAATTGTTCTTTTTATGGTAATATCCTGATTTAAACTGATGGTAATGTTAATTTGATAAAATACATTTCATGTTTCTTGACTAGCAGAAATTATTTCGACAATTGATTGGCGAGCGCAGTCATTTAATTATAGATCACATTACTTGAAATACCGAAAGTCTCTAACATGTTGCCGAACGGACTGGGAATGGGCTGTTGTGAAAAAAGTTATATACACTGATAAATTAATTCAACTTTTTTCGCAAGCAATGTAAAATAAGTCAGTAAATGCTTGAAAGGATTGGAAATGAAATGCTATTATTATGACCTTCTATTCACATTGTGTAAAATGTCAAAATTATGAGTTTTTGACCATTGTTTTTGTATTTTTCTTTTATGGGGGGGGGGGGGGAGGTTCCTATGAAGATAATATTTCGGCAAACGTTGATGTACCAAATGTCAGAACGCTTCCAGGTAGTATAGCTAGAAGCAAGCCTCTTCATTAGTCTAAAATAATAGATGTTTTATACGGGATTCTTCTAATCCAGGATTTGAGATACCAAAAATCGTAAACACATCTGTCGAAATACAATTATTTGGACTATCCTCTACAATAGCTATCCTGGATGATCAACTAATTATTACCATTTGGTTAAGCGTTAATAACTAACTTTGCTACTGATCAGGGAGTTATAAAGATTTTTTTAAGTCCTGACATTACTTACTTGAAGTGAATTAAGTTACATCTTAGTGTGTATAACTGTAGAGTCCCTGGTTATGCACCAGTCATATGTAACCACGGCCCCTCCCAGGTCCGGGGAATAGCGGGGACTTTGACTTTCGTTCAAGCCGGGTAAAATCCCCGCCTTTCGGGGACACACTGCTTGTAAAATCCCCGCCAAATGCCCCTGCACCCCTGGGACATCTTAGGTTAGGCCCATCACACCGGTTTTCGGCGTGAAAACAAAACCACTGCACTCACTCTGCCCTGTGGGGCCCATTTCCCCTGCTACACTCGGCATACCCCCGGACCTGGGGGGGGGGGGGGGTCGTGCTTACAATTGACCAGTGCATTTCTAGTACTACACTCGAAATATTAGTTTTTTTATCGTCATTTATATTGATGCAACACGTATCAGCGCACAAAGCTATGAAACCATAAACTGTTTGTAGTAATTTGTACTTACCATTTTAATGACCTCGATCTATGCCTGCATGTGTTGATTTTGTACGTGCTTTGTAAATATTCATTCATTGAGCTTCATTGAGGAAGAAACCGTATGCATAAGTTTGTGCATATTTTAAATTCAATTCTATTTCAATTCCGTTTGACCTCCATTTCAATGCTGCAGTGACATGCCACGAAATTGAATTGCATGAAATTGCGTGTAATTTAATCCTTATGATAATGTGAATCATTCCATGGACAGCCAATCTCAATATCTGCTTTTGCTGAATAACTTGATTCTTAGTCTTATGTAAATTCATGCTAAATGCTTCTTTGTTGTGTTTCATTCTTCGTAAAATCCAACATGGCTGCTGTTTAATTCGACCGGTGTCGGAAAATTGTAAATGATGAATCTGACGTCACAGTAGTCGTCCGCAAATGATATTTTGGAAACTTCAATATCGGTCACGTACATGTCGTTTAAGCAACAAAAATTGTTAAATTGGTCGAATTATTTAAAATTAGAACATCTTTACACAAATAACGTTTGAACGGTGAATGTCTCGACAATGTATATTTGGAAACTCTTTTTTTCGGGCGGATTCACTATTCACTTGTCCAAAATTGTTCGCCCTTTGATATGGTCGTGGAGTGATATATTCATTTTTATTTGTGAATAACTAGTACGTTAAATCTGAAAAAAATTCAAGTGGATTATTCAATATGTATTGATGAAAAACACTGCCGATGAAAATTTAAACAAGATCAACCTTAACGTATATAGATTTCCCTTACTGATATGCGTGAAGTGGCGTTTCCAGCCTGCTCAAATTCTATGAAGTCATTAAAAAAGCAGCATAGCTGCAAAAATTACAAACTCTCGGTCTTTGAAATCAACACATTTTGTAACTAGAATGCACACTTAAAGGACAAAAAGTGCCTATGCTATGAACCCTTTCAAATTCCATAGCATCAACAAGTTCAGCAGAAGTTTCGGATTAGAGTTCATAAAATCGCGCAACTCAGCCTGACTGTATTCCCATGTTTCAGCTCTAGATTCTTGTTTGTTTCCAAAAACGAAATTGTGTATCATACTTTGATTCCTTAAGTATATACGTTTATCTTTGGTTTTAGCCATCATATCATGTTCACGTTGTGTAGACCCTAATGCAAAGTCAATCTTTTTTGTTTTGTTTTTAGTTGTCATCTTTATTGTGTGAACAAGCGACTGACTGGGACAATCACTGCTTATATCTTCCACTTTACTTGATTAAAACAATATACTGAGTGACTACTGATTAACTGAAATAAATATATTGCAACACTTGAGAAATACTGCCTACTCATTGGAAAAAAATGAAATGTTGAACACTAAACACATGCAATGCCGCAGTAAATTGCGTCGAACTGTATCATGAAGCTCATTAATCAACTGGTTGCTTGATTAAACATATTGATGAAGCTGTTTAATAAACTATGCCTAATAGCTATGTCAAAGTAAATCGTGGCGTGATCCGACCATTCGTTGAAAGAACCAATTGTATCAAACTGATTTTCAACTATATTGACACCTTCTGAAATGCCATAGCGAATATAAACTACAACCCCTCCGCTAGTTCTCTTAGCTCGACAAGTTTGAAATACTTTCTTGACATGCGTAACCACTTTTTTTTTCAAATTTAGTCAGTGTGCATTAACCATGTCATCATTAAAACTTTTCATTAAGTTTTTTATTCTGGTCATACACAATCATCAAATCGCTTGTCCATGTGATTCATGTTGTGTTCGATTCTCTATAGTGAGTTAATGATGGTTTCTGTCGAGATTTCCTTGTCAACGGTAACTTCCGGCGGGATTACGAATAGCCAGGGCTGTTTTGTTTGACGTTGAGGAGTATCGAAATTCATTTGGCAGGTCGTTGGCTTCTTGCCGGCGGTGACGGTGCCGCTCTCCGTCAAGTCACCCTTGACCAAGCCGCCGCAGATTGGGGTCTCGAAAAGTGAATTGTCTAATACATTTGATCATCTGTTTCCGTTTCGTTGAACATTTAACGAAAAGCTCGATGTAAAGTATTACTAACTCTTTTATCTATATCATATTAATCGGAGATATATCCGATAAAGGAGAATTACGGTTCGTCGTTTTTGCACCGTATTTTTCACATAAGACGCACCTGTTACACTACCTGTGCCACTCCTATGTTACCTTTCTATCCCCTTTAATCTTGTTTTTGCCCATTAAGCACTATGATTTTTATACACGGATAAGATTTATCCTTTATGAATAAACATTGAGAATAGTTTGTTTTTGATACTTTAATTTCGCCAAATATTAATATTTTATTTTCTATCAGACTGCCGCGTCCATTTCAAATACTGCACGTGATCCATTCTTTCATTATTACGAAATGAACAGCTGATGACATCCCGGCATCGACTTAATTAGATCAATGCTGGCTTCCATGATAGTGTTGAGCGCGAAATGCCTCTTTTCAAGCCAGAGTGTATGCACGAGCTTCTAAATCAATATCTATATAAATAAAGCCAATTTATAACTAAATCGAAATTTGGCGGTTGCATTCTTTCTTGTCAGAGCACTTCTAAATGATCAAGTGTGAATCTATCTGGCGATCCCTTTAGCGGAGTCTTGAGTCGCAACACTAAGTAATCTCAAGAGAAAAATAATTAAACTATAATGAAGTGAATATAACTATAAAGAAGAAATGTTTACATCGAATCAGTTACACACGTTATTTGCCCCGTAGTCGATACACACGCAGAATGTTGTCCACCCAGAGTAACAAGATATATTGAATATTAAGTGCATATGGGAAATTAGGGGAGTATGCGCCCTTTTAATCATTGAAAAAAAAACACGCTTAAATTTGGAGTAATTACGGTGACTAGTTAATTAATCGTGCGAAATTAATTAATCTTATTTTCAATGTGTTTTACAATAGTGTGATAGTACACATGTTTTTGCCTAGACTGAAGGAACCAACCGCGTTTCTTGAAATTAATGAAATACATAAATTTGTCATTTTAAGCCTCAATCGTGTTCTTGTTAAATAACTATATGAAGATAATAATCATCGATATTAAGTAACTGTGAGCTCATAAGACCAATTTTCGTAACCATTTAGCCTTTTAACTTATTAATATTCACTATATTTAAATATAGTTATATCTCTTTGCCGAGTTAAGCTACTTAGCATGCTTGAACTGCTTGATTCTCCGGCAAGGCTCATGCGGGGGATACCAATTTTCTAATTGTTCTGTTTTGTTCTAATTGTTGATATATAGCTAATGACAGTCCATGATCATCTACTTCACACATAGACACATATTTTAATCGAGGCAATTTACTTAGGCAATTTAAAGATAACTGCACTTTAATAGCAATGAACACTAAACCGTATTAACCCTATTTCTATGTATCAAAGTCAGGCTTTTGGTTTATTAAGCGAATTTTCTTCACCGGGATGTCATGCTTGAAGGATTCTCCATTTGATGCAAGGGCGCTTAAAATATGAACACACGGTAGCTGAGATTATGTTTCATGGCAACAGATTTAAGTTGATAAAGTTGAACTTTGCGAGACAAATGTGCTGTGGCTTAAGTCACTTAGTAGACATCCTGTGTATTGTGTTTTTAATGTGCGACATTTCGTTTAAGTAAACCTTCAAAATAGTTTCATTTTACTTACTTTTTTCTGCACGTATGTTGTGTGACCTGAACACCGCTGACCACCTTGGACTTACATTTTGAGGGCACCAAAGAACATGTTTTTTTATAATGGAACATACATACTATCACTTAGAAGAATCGTAATTGGTGAGTAATTGAAAAATATCAATTCTGTAGACAAGGCTAACACTGCTTTGCTTGATGAGACTTTTTCTAATTCTCCATCTATTCGTACTTAGCAGTATTTACATTTTGATGTGCTCACCTAATAGATGCATTGTTAAGTCAATTAGTTTTTAATTCTCAGTTTCAGTTTATTTACTTTCATCACATAAAAATGTCATATGTATATATGGATAAGAACGAAACTATATATATATTAACCAGGCTGTATGGTTTATAAAAAAAATAAGTACAGATAACAAATAAGAGCTGCGTTAATATTTGATACACTCATATAGAAACTTATTTTTTGTGCAATTATTTTTTAACAAACGAAACGAATCTTAACACTGTTGACTAAGGACTGTCAGGTGGGTTTACAATGTTTAAGAAGTGACATTGTTTTGGCTCTGTATAGTGAATTTGAAATTGAGATAAGATTTATGGCTTGCTTCACCCACTAGGTTGATATAGGGCTCAGTGTGCCCTAATTACGCTTCAGTAGCTTCAGGGTCGGCTCGGGTTATAATGATGACAAGGTTGTGGATTGAGGCTTGTGATTTAAATGAATTGGAGTAAACAAAAACTCGAGATAAAGGAATGAGATGCGTCTAGTGCATGTTAATGTTAATGATGCCCGAAATATATTAAAACCACAATTTGAATGATGTTGTGTACATACACTATGCATTGTCATATACTGAGCCTGGCTATAGATAGTACATTATACATTGTCATATACTGAGCCTGGCTATAGATAGTACATTATACATTGTCATATACTGAGCCTGGCTATAGATAGTACATTATACATTGTCATATACTGAGCCTGGCTATAGATAGTACATTATACATTGTCATATACTGAGCCTGGCTATAGATAGTACATTATACATTGTCATATACTGAGCCTGGCTATAGATAGTACATTATACATTGTCATATACTGAGCCTGGCTATAGATAGTACATTATACATTGTCATATACTGAGCCTGGCTATAGATAGTACATTATACATTGTCATATACTGAGCCTGGCTATAGATAGTACATTATACATTGTCATATACTGAGCCTGGCTATAGATAGTGCTGGCGTAGCTAAACTCATTATTGTTTGAACACGTTAACAAACGACATGAATGTAAATCCATATGTTTGATTTGTATAATGTGTTGCAAAATTTAATGTTGCATTGTAAATACTTAAACTGTATAGATCAACAAATATGGCGCAGTGGAATTCATCATATAAATACAATATTATTTACCGTTGTTTTTATCTTCCTGGAAAAAAACGACCATTTTGTTACTCTGGGAACTAAACTCATTAGGGTAAAACTCAGTCAGGATTAATTAATAATTCAACTCAGTCACATAAAAAAGCCATGTCTCGGATGGTTAATATTTCATTAGCTTTTATACCATTGTAGGTAATATGATAAGGTTATTTTTTATTTGAATACGTGAAAAAGGAATGCGCAAATGCTCATTGAAATCTAATGGATAAAGAATAGTGATACACTTCTGGTAGTGCAAATTGCTTAAGCTGAAAGAAAATTGCAAAATAATACGAAAAAAAGGAAACACATATCCAACGGAAACGGAACATCCAGTTATATGTTTAGAGTAAACTGTATGAACACATAGCAAAAAATATCTAAAATAGATCATTTTTATCTTTTAAAGCCATAAATTGAGCCCCCCCCCCCCCTTCCCGCCTTTTCTTATCTTGTTGTGTGGGTGATATATAGCAGATTTTGCATTTGATTTGGAAGGAACATACAGCTGATGTAATAAATAAATCCGGTTACTAGGTGGAATGTAAACATGTTTATATTAAACGAACTTGACACCAGATGATACACTGCAAGAAAATTAGAATATTGTCAAAAAACCTACATAAACTTGATATCGTTGTTTACATTGAATCTAAGTACTGATGTACCACATCACTTTATACGACACATGTATCTTTAAAGCTGCACTCTCACAGATATACCATTTTTACATTTTTTTTGTCTTGGAAAGAGCAAATGTTTGCGTAAATATCTGCAAAACAATGAAATAAGATTGCTGACAAAAAATCAGATCGTAGATTTTCATATTTCCGGTTTAAGAAAAAATGCATATAACATCATTTGTGAACTTAAGTTTAAACATCTGCGATCTAATATTATGTCAGCAGTCTCATATAACTGGTTTCCATGTTTTTTTGGCAAAAATGGCTCGTTCGCAGACAAAAAATAAAAAAAATTGTCGAAACGTTCAATCTGTGAGAGTGCAGCTTTAACATGTTAATTTAAAATAGCGGCGTTATATGTATCTGTACTTATACCGTGAATATACACCCTTAAAACAGGGAAAACAGTATGCGCTATTTTTAAACGGGTAAACTCAGATGGGACAGAGAAAAATTATTACTTTTTATCATGTAAATTGTATTGCATTGACAATTCTAGTATTGTTTTTAGGAAATACTGTATTTGTATTCTTGGGAACCTATGGTGTCGAGTCCCTTTAAATAAGAGTGATGACCTCAATTTAGTGAATGAGTTACAGCTTGGCACCTGGTCAGCGAATCATTGACGAATATGAGTGTTGAACGTCAAGGGGATAATGGTATTTAATATAAATACTTTCAAAAGCGATCTCATTTGGGCAGAATAAACGTACAGTGAAACTCAAGTCAATTAGAAGCGTTTTTAGTTTTTTTTTAAAGACACGCTCAGGGCTCTTCAATGACATGTCAAATTTGTTTAGCTCTATAAAATAACAAATCACTGGAGTTTTAACTGATGATGCTCTATCCAAACCATTACAGGGAATGAAAATAATCAGTAAAATACAATTATTCTAATTGCTGTTCATATGGCTTTATCCTTTGGGATATAGGCCTCACCAGGCTTCGGTTCAAATAGAGAAACACGTTTGCCAGGTACCACTTTAACGGCAGTCAATGAAAATTAGATATCGACCAATCTGGAATTCTGATGTAGCCATTCTGGTACAGATATACGCAATGTTTTTTCGGCTGTTCCAAAAGCAGTCACTTCTATTGATGTCAAACTTTGCAGTTCGTTGACTGTTCGTTGTTCCTTCGACACTCTTGATAGGAGTAAATTCAAAACTACTATATATTGCTCTCCACAATGACTTGTATATGACTAGTTTCATATATTATTTCTAATGGGCATAAATGTTGTAACATTTACTGGCGAATAAATGATATAATATGATAGAGATTAATTTGCAGTATAAAATGTCTCTGCAACTGTTTATTATTAATCAGAGAATGCAGACTCATATTTAATGTTTATCTTTTACTGTTCACGCTGTCATATTTCCCCGAAAAGAAGAAATACTTTAATTTCGGAGTGAATAATAATCGGGCAATTGTCACTTCGTCGACTCATCATACAGCATAAACAGTTGCAATGTTTTGACAGGATTTAGAACAAAAAAAAAACGATATTTAACTTTCTATGAAAGCTACGGAAGCCGCGACTAGTCATGATTTACAGTAGGTGATGTACATGTTATCTTATAAGGACAGTCCTATATGACCAACTCTTAAAGAGGGAAGAAATACACAGTTGGAGATTGAGTGACACTTTATAATGTCGCGTAAAATTAAAATTAATTAACACTTAATGTGTCAACATGTACATGTCGATTAATGATTTATGTGCATTCATTTAAATGGGTTTTGTTTATAAAAAATAAGATTGAAGCATGCGCACTTGCTTTTCCTCATTGCGGGATTCTATTTAAGTCATAAGTGCTTTAACAAGAGCTGTCACAGAGACAGCGCGCTCGACTATTCCGCCGCTTTTCAGTGTATGGATTAAAAAGTTTTTGCGAAACATGTATGGATCACTGTCAGATTAGATTTCAATGCAATACATGATGTGCTGAGATATTTACATAAATTGAATTGGAAAATATTTGAGATGGTACGTAAATTCTAAGTAGAAAAAGGGACATACTTTTGTCAAAATGCTTGATACAGTTACCTCCTCCTGTGTACAGGTTGGGGGCATGATGGTGAACACGTGTGCAAAGTTTCAAAGCCATATGTCAATGGACTTTGAAAATATTTGAGATGGTACGCAAACTTTAACGTAAATTCTAAGTAGAAAAAGGGGCATAATTTTGTAAAAATGCTTGATAGAGTTACCTCCTCCTGTGCACAGGTTGGGGTCATGATGGTGAACCAGCGTGCAAAGTTTCAAAGCCATATATCAATGGACTTTGAAAATATTTGAGGTGGTACGCAAACTTTAACGTAAATTCTAAGTAGAAAAAGGGGCATATTTTTGTCAAAATGCTTGATAGAGTTACCTCCTCCTGTGTACAGGTTGGGGGCATGATAGTGAGCAAGTGTGCAAAGTTTCAAAGCCAAATGTCAATGGACCTTGAAATTATTTGAGGTGGTACGCAAACTTTAACGTAAATTTTAAGTAGGTACATGTTGGGGGCATGATGGTGAACAAGTGTGCAAAGTTTCAAAGCCATATGTCAATGGACTGTGAAAATATTTGAGGTGGTACACAAACTTTAACGTAAGTTGTTACGCCGACGCCGACGCTCGGGTGACTAGGATAGCTCTCCTTATTGTTCGAATAGTTGAGCTAAAATGACAATAGTCATAACTTTTAACAATTGAAAAACTGCTGGTATATAGACTAATATTTTAAAAGGTTTGTTGGTTTAATGATAACTCTCAAACAAGTATGACTTTATAATCTTATCATTGAAAAGAAAGGTAGATCTTGTAAAACAGTATTGAAGGAGGAATTGCAATAAGACTACTTCAGACTTTTTTTCGAATGAATCAAAATGCAATCAAACCAACTGCTTTCATTAAAAGAGAAAAAGCAACGCCAATATATAGGTGTTGTTTAAGTTGAAAAGACATTGTGTAACAGTCTTGTATAATGGGCATTGTCATATAATTTATTAGTTAATATGTTACCGCACAAGTACATATTATTTGTATTTGTCACCATTGTGCACTTTATGCCTCATGGGTATACGACCTTCTGGTTTATTATAAATAAAACTTGAAACTTGAAACTTATAACAACCACGGATATATGATCTGAGCAGCATTCATTTACACCATCACAGTTGTAAACTGATTCCTACTTTATAATATGTTGCCTCTAATCGGCTCAGTGCTAAAGTCGATAATGTAAACTAATTGACCAAAGTTAAATTCATTCTTGAAAGCACAATGTACATTCAAAGAATAGAATCAGTAACTTCGTTTCGATTGACAGTTATGATTAGCCTAACACTGGTGTGAACGTTATGTTATCTTCAATAATCATCAAACGATACTAATGATTCTGAAGGAAAAGAAAATAAACACCCACACTGTATCGCAGTGTTCAAACCTTTAATAACGTTCCACATACTGACAAGGTTGACATCAGATTTCATATTCAAAGGTTGAAAAAAAATGTCATTTTAACGTCATCTATTTTAATAAACATTTGATTTGGATGAAGAAAACATCGTAAAACATTACATTTCGAGACATTATGCATTTAAGGATCAATCTTGAATTATGAAAATAAAACTCAAAGAAAATAAAATTTGTCATCTAAACATTGTATTTAATTGTGGTTTAGCATTTTTATTGCCATAATGAATAAAAGCAGTCGTTTCGCAAGTCTAGTAGAGCGAGATATTGGTTCTGAAATATTGTCAGAATGAGGACAAGACCAGCAACAATATTTCACCAGCCTCGTTCCCCTGCCAATACTGTCGTACATTGAGACATAAACCACAGCCGC
This sequence comes from Mya arenaria, assembly GCF_026914265.1. Classification (NCBI taxonomy): domain Eukaryota; kingdom Metazoa; phylum Mollusca; class Bivalvia; order Myida; family Myidae; genus Mya; species Mya arenaria. The sequence continues at coordinate 62,780,567 of NC_069123.1, forward strand.
CTAACCCTAGATGTCACGGCTAATATAGGCTCTCTCAAATGTTTGGAGAAGTCAGACAGAGTTGTAAGCAGTAACTATGTTACTCCTATCTATATTCGTACCCAAAACATTAGATTTATGCTCAAACTGAAACATCGACGGTAAAGATTTAAGTGCAACATGTGATCATTTTTTTTCGCTAGAATAACAGCAATTACTGAACAGCCGCATGTAATTCAAGTTAAGGATATATGAAAGTACAGATAACATAATGAAACACATACTTATAATGTTAAAATGTTATATCAAAGAGAAGATGCAGCAGTTACATAAACTATGTGATGCATGTAGACGATCACCACAATTATCTTGTCCAATGGCTGGACGTTAGCAGCCATGGAAGGCCGATAATGGAGAATGTAAAATGAAGACATTACTTCATTGACAATGTCGCAGTGTCAGTATAAGCCAGACATTGAAATAAAACAGCCCACACTAACACCTTTGACTTAAATGATGGCCAGGGCTGTCAGAGAACAGGTTTATATATTGCCCGGCGATGCTTAACATTTGCCGGGCACTTCATGTTTTTGGAGCATGGATGAACATATTGCTCTGTGATATTTCAATATATATTTATTACACGATGTACAGGTCGGCATTGTATTCATTTAGGAAGTATTTTGACCTATGTTTTGTGTAAATATTGCTATTGTACTTTAGTTGAATGACTCTTGTTTGATCGAGGGTATGTATAATCGTTTTTTTTTAAATATGGACAGATTAAAATGAAGACAAATGATTTCCTAACATCGGTTTAAACATTGAAGCGAGGTAATGTCTGTAACCAGTTTCATCTTAATGATCGTCAATTTGTTATTTGACAAGAATATCTTACTTTTTTTCTTTGATTTAGTTTTAAATGTTCAACTGTTTCATAGTTATAAAAACATATCGTATAATAATGACATACCATTTTGAAAAGGGGTCGAACCAACAAAAATACGTACACAGGCGTACGGGCTCAGTGAACATATACGTGAATAAAAACATATGTGTGCGGGTCAGTTTATTAAAACTTCTTGTTTATGTAATAAGTAAGGTGTTCACTGTTATGAGTCACCCAAACTTCATACATGTATGCTGAAATCTTGTATGCCTCTAACATAGCAATAACATATTGACGTCGTAGTTTCCTGTTCTGTCCAATTCAAATACCACTCCTGCAAATGACTTACACAAACATGGATAGAGAAGGCCGAAAAATTATCATTAAATCATTATTCATCAATTCTTAACCACTGTAATAGGGGTTTTATTTAAATAAGTTAGATAAAATAAAACGAGCAAAACATTTAACAAGCAAAGTCCGCACATCGGACGTTATGACTGACATTTTACACTTCCGTTTTCGACCACTTTAATATATTGTATTGAACGATTTTTCGTTACATTAACGTCTACTGCAGTTCACCCTATACCCATATGGCCCTAAGGTATTGTAAAATTGAAATGAAATGTTCGACTAATATTTCTAAAGTTTCATCATAAAATACATTTTTACAACTAGAATGGTCCGGGGATTTTTATTATCCCCAACAGCTCTGAAAAGGAACCATCATTGACGAAAAGTAATTTAGGCTTTATGAACATTTATGGCAAACATTGTGCAGTTCGAAGTTGATGCAAACAATACACTCCAGTTGTCTTGCTGAATAACTATATTTCAAGTTGTACTGTAAATGCGTCCTACTTATAAAGGTATATAAAATGGAATTTGCATTTCACAGCCAAACAGCATATCCATGCAAAGCTTGAAAACCCAGCTGTCTTAAAACGTAGCAACGGAAAGTTAAGCTTATAAATTAAAGAAATAACTTTATATTTCATCCAAACTACCTTAACACTATTTGAAATAACTTTTAAGCTTTATTCACAAGCTTGATATAGGAATTAAAAGTAAAGGACTATAATTTCATAAAGTTCTGTCTTATTCTAACCCAGGTCATTAAACGGAATAGGAGCATGTTTGAGAACTTCCATGATAGCTGTTTCTCGCAAATACATTATGTAAGAAATTGTTTGTAATACAATATTCGCTTAAACAGGTACAGTCGCGAAAATGCCATTTTTATCATTTGCGGTATTGGTCATTCCACAGAGCAATAACTTGAACGTTTGAATGCGCATTTTAAAATATATACTCGGGTGAGGACCTTGCGACAATGAACTTGATCAGCTTTGTAATTGCAAACAGTAAACTGTTTGAGACACTGCAGATAATGTCCTCTGTGTTGTAGAAAAATTTAAAAAAAAAATGATGCATACATTGTACAATTTGTACTGTAGACAGAACGCGACCTTTAACGATGTGCTCAGCGCTAAAGTCAGAGAGAGCAACCTGAGTAAGTCTAGGTATATTTGTCAACGCTCTGTCAGTCCGTTTTATCGATCTAATTAGACTTATTATTTTTTTATTCATTTAATGTTTCTATCGGAGGGTAGTTTGCAAACAAAACACTTAATATAAGAAGCATTATATTTTAATTACATATTAACTGCTATATTCACTGAATAGTTTGGATTTTATCATTCAAGAAGTAAACCAAAACCAGATAGTGTTTATGTGGTACTGTGATGTTGGCCACACATTTCTTTCAACGAATATGTTGCTGCCATAAAGCCCAAGAGCAAAGACAATATGACTTTAACAGTAAATAGTATCTTTTCAAAACGTAAATGGATTTCAGTACAGTTTTAATCTGTTAGACTTGATTTTTTTCGGGGAGCACAGTACGCTGTGATGCATCTGGACCCAGTGCCTTTATGAACTAAGGATATTGTATAATTCGAGGGTGCTCATTACGGTGGCACATTCTATTAGCAACTGTCGTTATTATCTTGTGACAAGTACCAATCAGACTATCAAAGGCAGAAATGAATGGAATTGAAAATGTATTTTGCCCAATCCTATATTGCATTCCTTCACATGTGTTTATTATTACAGAAGGGGGTAACGCACAATCACCAAGCTGTCCTACTCCATATAACTGAAATACGTAAATAAAGCCTTGCATGGCTGTGTTGTTGTAAGGAATTAGAAAATTACACGTATTGGTCAAACTAGGCACACACTTTTGTCAGGTACTACTTAAATATAATTTACCATAAATGAGATATCGACCTACCAAGGCGTAATCATATGATTCTTGTAGACCTTTATGTTTTCTTTAAAAGCGTGGTGATCGTCATGTTATCTGATGAAACTGTTACATATATTAGTATTTTCTTCACTCAGACCGCTTAACAAACCATGTAATCAAATCAGAACACTAATAAAAGGCAAACAATAAATAAAATAAAAATTCATGTTTGAATCCGAACAAACAAAGAAAGTTTTACCAAAATCTGAAGAACACATTAACCTTAAATTGAGCAACAGTCTCACACCAAATCAAAGCACGATAAACATATAAAGCAACAATATAGAACATTTGAACAAGAGTTTAACACAATACGGTTTAGTACTCCAGACTTCTTCTCAGCAGAAGTCTCAAACGCAGAAACGAGAGTATAGCCCATGTCGGAATATCGCCCCAGCCCTAAATAGAGTAACAGCCTCGAGAGTTAAACCAAGGTCGGAAAAACACTCCAGCCTTATATTTAGCAACAGTTTCAAACGCATTTACGAGGGTTTAATCAAGGACGGATGAACGCTCAAGCTATTTATTGAGCAACTGTCTCAGACACTGTAACGATAGTTTAAATTAGAACGGAATAACACTCCAGCCTTACATTGAGCAACTGTCTCAAACACTGTAACGATAGTTTAACCCAGGACGGAATAACACTCCAGTCTAACATTGAGCAACTGTCTCAAACACTGTAACAATAGTTTAACCCAGGATGGAATAACACGCCAGTCTAACATTGAGCAACTGTCTCAAACACTGTAACGATAGTTTAACCCAGGACGGAATAACACGCCAGTCTAACATTGAGCAACTGTCTCAAACACTGTAACAATAGTTTACCCCAGGACGGAATAACGCTCCAGCCTCACAATGAGTAACTGTCTCAAACACTGTAACAACAGTTTACCCCAGGACGGAATCACGCTCAAGCCTTACATTAGGTAACTGTCTCAAACACTGTAACAATAGTTTACCCCAGGACGGAATCACGCTCAAGCCTTACATTAGGTAACTGTCTCAAACACTGTAACAATAGTTTACCCAAGGACGGAATAACACTCCACTGTCTCATACACTGTTACGTTAGTTCACCCCAAGACGGAATACCGCTCCGGTCTCACATTGAGCAACTGTCTCAAACACTGTAACGACAGTTTATCCCAGGACGGAATAACACTCCAGTCTTACATTGAGCAACTGTCTCAAACACTGTAACAATAGTTTACCCCAGGACGGAATAACACTCCAGCCTCACATTGAGCAACTGTCTCAAATATTGTAACGACAGTTTATCCCAGGACGGAATAACACTCCAGTCTTACATTGAGCAACTGTCTCAAACACTGTAACGATAGTTTAACCCAGGACGGAATAAATCTTCAGCCTCACATTGAGCAACTGTCTCAAAAATGTAACGAAAGTTTAAATTAGGAGGGAAAACACTCCAGCCTTACATTGAGCAACTGTTTCAAACACTGTTACGATAGTTTAACCCGGGACGGAATAACGCTCCAGACTCACATTGAGCAACTGTCTCAAACACTGTAACGATAGTTTAACCCAGGACGGAATAACACTCCAGACTCACATTCAGCAACTGTCTCAAACACTGTAACGAAAGTTTAAACCAGGACGGAATAATGCTCCAGCCTCACATTGAGCAACTGTCTCAAATATTGTAACGATAGTTTAACCCAGGACGGAATAACGCTCCGGTCTCACATTCAGCAACTGTCTCAAAAATGTAACGATCGTTTAAATTAGGAGGGAAAACGCTGTAGCCTCACATTGAGCAACTGTCTCAAACATTGTAACGATTGTTCAACCCAGGACGGAATAACGCTCCAGACTCACATTGAGCAACAGTCTCAAACATTGTAACGATTGTTTAACCCAGGACGGAATAACGCTCCGGTCTCACATTCAGCAACTGTCTCAAAAATGTAACGGTCGCTTAAATTAGGAGGGAAATCGCTGTAGCCTCACATTGAGCAACTGTTTCAAACATTGTAACGATTGTTCAACCCAGGACGGAATAACGCTGTGCCTCAAATTGATCAACTGTCTCAATCATTGTAGCGATAGTTTAACTCAGAACGGAATAACGCTGTGCCTCAAATTGATCAACTGTCTCAAACACTGTAACGATAGTTTAACCCAGGACGGAATAACGCTTAAGCCTAACATTGATCAACTGTCTCAAACACTGTAACGATAGTTTAACCCGGGACGGAATAACGCTCCAGCCTTACATTGATCAACTGTCTCAAACACTGTAACGATAGTTTAACCCGGGACGGAATAACGCTCCAGCCTAACATTGATCAACTGCCTCAAACACTGTAACGATAGTTTAACCCGGGACGGAATAACGCTCCAGCCTTACATTGATCAACTGTCTCAAACATTGTAACGATAGTTTAACCCGGGACGGAATAACGCTCCAGCCTTACATTGATCAACTGTCTCAAACACTGTAACGATAGTTTAACCCGGGACGGAATAACGCTCCAGCATTACATTGATCAACTGTCTCAAACATTGTAACGATAGTTTAACCCGGGACGGAATAACGCTCCAGCCTTACATTGATCAACTGTCTCAAACACTGTAACGATAGTTTAACCCGGGACGGAATAACGCTCCAGCCTAACATTGATCAACTGTCTCAAACAGTGTAACGATAGTTTAACCCGGGACGGAATAACGCTCCAGCCTTACATTGATCAACTGTCTCAAACACTGTAACGATAGTTTAACCCGGGACGGAATAACGCTCCAGCCTAACATTGATCAACTGTCTCAAACATTGTAACGATAGTTTAACCCGGGACGGAATAACGCTCCAGACTCACATTGATCAACTGTCTCAAACACTGTAACGATAGTTTAACCCGAGACGGAATAAAGCTCCAGCCTAACATTGATCAACTGTCTCAAACATTGTAACGATAGTTTAACCCGGGACGGAATAACGCTCCAGCCTAACATTGATCAACTGTCTCAAACACTGTAACGATAGTTTAACCCGGGACGGAATAACTATACAGCCTAACATTGATCAACTGTCTCAAACATTGTAACGATAGTTTAACCCGGGACGGAATAACGCTCCAGCCTTACATTGATCAACTGTCTCAAACACTGTAACGATAGTTTAACCCGGGACGGAATAACGCTCCAGCCTTACATTGATCAACTGTCTCAAACATTGTAACGATAGTTTAACCCAGGACGGAATAACGCTCCAGCCTTACATTGATCAACTGTCTCAAACATTGTAAACGCTCCAGCCTTACATTGATCAACTGTCTCAAACACTGTAACGATAGTTTAACCCGGGACGGAATAACGCTGTAGTCTTACATTGATCAACTGTCTCAAACACTGTAACGATAGTTTAACCCAGAACGGAATAACACGCCAGCCTAACATTGGTCAACTGTCACAAACACTGTAACGATAGTTTAACCCAGGACGGGATAACGCTCCAGCCTAACATTGATCAACTGTCTCAAACACTGTTACGATAGTTTAACCCGGGACGGAATAACGCTCCAGCCTAACATTGATCAACTGTCTCAAACACTGTAACGATAGTTTAACCCAGGACGGAATAACGCTCCAGCCTAACATTGATCAACTGTCTCAAACATTGTAACGATAGTTTAACCCAGGACGGAATAACGCTGTAGCCTTACATTGATCAACTGTCTCAAACACTGTAACGATAATTTAACCTTGGACGGAATAACACTCCAGTCTCACATTCAGCAACTGTCTCAAACATTGTAACGATAGTTTAACCCGGGACGGAATAACGCTCCAGACTCACATTGAGCAACTGTCGCAAACACTGTAACGATAGTTTAACCCAGGACGGAATAACGCTCCAGACTCACATTGAGCAACTGTCTCAAACACTGTAACGATAGTTTAACCCAGGACGGAATAACGCTCCAGACTCACGTTCAGCAACTGTCTCAAACACTGTAACGATAGTTTAACCCGGGACGGAATAACGCTGTAGTCTTACATTGATCAACTGTCTCAAACACTGTAACGATAGTTTAACCCAGAACGGAATAACACGCCAGCCTAACATTGATCAACTGTCACAAACACTGTAACGATAGTTTAACCCAGGACGGAATAACGCTCCAGTCTCACATTCAGCAACTGTCTCAAACACTGTTACGATAGTTTAACCCGGGACGGAATAACGCTCCAGCCTAACATTGATCAACTGTCTCAAACACTGTAACGATAGTTTAACCCAGGACGGAATAACGCTCCAGCCTAACATTGATCAACTGTCTGAAACATTGTAACGATAGTTTAACCCAGGACGGAATAACGCTGTAGCCTTACATTGATCAACTGTCTCAAACACTGTAACGATAGTTTAACCCGGGACGGAATAACGCTCCAGCCTAACATTGATCAACTGTCTCAAACACTGTAACGATAGTTTAACCCGGGACGGAATAACACTACAGTCTCACATTCAGCAACTGTCTCAAACACTGTAACGATAGTTTAACCCGGGACGGAATAACGCTCCAGCCTTACATTGATCAACTGTCTCAAACACTGTAACGATAGTTTAACCCGGGACGGAATAACGCTCCAGCCTTACATTGATCAACTGTCTCAAACAATGTAACGATAGTTTAACCCGGGACGGAATAACACTCCAGTCTCACATTCAGCAACTGTCTCAAACACTGTAACGATAGTTTAACCCGGGACGGAATAACGCTCCGGTCTCACATTCAGCAACTGTCTCAAACATTGTAACGATAGTTTAACCCAGGACGGAATAACGCTCCAGCCTTACATTGATCAACTGTCTCAAACACTGTAACGATAGTTTAACCCGGGACGGAATAACGCTCCAGCCTAACATTGATCAACTGTCTCAAACACTGTAACGATAGTTTAACCCAGGACGGAATAACGCTCCAGCCTTACATTGATCAACTGTCTCAAACACTGTAACGATAGTTTAACCCGGGACGGAATAACACTCCAGTCTCACATTCAGCAACTGTCTCAAACACTGTAACGATAGTTCAACCCGGGACGGAATAACGCTCCGGTCTCACATTCAGCAACTGTCTCAAACATTGTAACGATAGTTTAACCCGGGACGGAATAACGCTCCAGCCTTACATTGATCAACTGTCTCAAACACTGTAACGATAGTTTAACCCGGGACGGAATAACGCTCCAGCCTAACATTGATCAACTGTCTCAAACACTGTAACGATAGTTTAACCCGGGAATGAATAACACTCCAGTCTCACATTCAGCAACTGTCTCAAACACTGTAACGATAGTTTAACCCGGGACGGAATAACGCTCCGGTCTCACATTCAGCAACTGTCTCAAACACTGTAACGATAGTTTAACCCAGGACGGAATAACGCTCCGGTCTCACATTCAGCAACTGTCTCAAACATTGTAACGATAGTTTAACCCAGGACGGAATAATGCTCCAGCCTTACATTGATCAACTGTCTCAAACACTGTAACGATAGTTTAACCCGGGACGGAATAACGCTCCAGCCTTACATTGATCAACTGTCTCAAATACTGTAACGATAGTTTAACCCAGGATGGAATAACGCTCCAGCCTAACATTGATCAACTGTCTCAAACACTGTAACGATAGTTTAACCCAGGACGGAATAACGCTCCAGCCTTACATTGATCAACTGTCTCAAACACTGTAACGATAATTTAACCCGGGACGGAATAACACTCCAGTCTCACATTGATCAACTGTCTCAAACATTGTAACGATAGTTTAACCCGGGACGGAATAACGCTCCAGCCTAACATTGATCAACTGTCTCAAACACTGTAACGATAGTTTAACCCAGGACGGAATAACGCTGTAGCCTTACATTGATCAACTGTCTCAAACACTGTAACGATAGTTTAACCCAGGACGGAATAACGCTGTAGCCTTACATTGATCAACTGTCTTAAACACTGTAACGATAGTTTAACCCGGGACGGAATAACGCTCCAGCCTTACATTGATCAACTGTCTCAAACACTGTAACGATAGTTTAACCCGGGACGGAATAACGCTCCAGCCTAACATTGATCAACTGTCTCAAACACTGTAACGATAGTTTAACCCGGGACGGAATAACGCTCCAGCCTTACATTGATCAAATGTCTCAAACACTGTAACGATAGTTTAACCCGGGACGGAATAACGCTCCAGCCTTACATTGATCAACTGTCTCAAACAATGTAACGATAGTTTAACCCGGGACGGAATAACACTCCAGTCTCACATTCAGCAACTGTCTCAAACACTGTAACGATAGTTTAACCCGGGACGGAATAACGCTCCGGTCTCACATTCAGCAACTGTCTCAAACATTGTAACGATAGTTTAACCCAGGACGGAATAACGCTCCAGCCTTACATTGATCAACTGTCTCAAACACTGTAACGATAGTTTAACCCGGGACGGAATAACGCTCCAGCCTAACATTGATCAACTGTCTCAAACACTGTAACGATAGTTTAACCCAGGACGGAATAACGCTCCAGCCTTACATTGATCAACTGTCTCAAACACTGTAACGATAGTTTAACCCGGGACGGAATAACACTCCAGTCTCACATTCAGCAACTGTCTCAAACACTGTAACGATAGTTCAACCCGGGACGGAATAACGCTCCGGTCTCACATTCAGCAACTGTCTCAAACATTGTAACGATAGTTTAACCCGGGACGGAATAACGCTCCAGCCTTACATTGATCAACTGTCTCAAACACTGTAACGATAGTTTAACCCGGGACGGAATAACGCTCCAGCCTAACATTGATCAACTGTCTCAAACACTGTAACGATAGTTTAACCCGGGACGGAATAACACTCCAGTCTCACATTCAGCAACTGTCTCAAACACTGTAACGATAGTTTAACCCGGGACGGAATAACGCTCCGGTCTCACATTCAGCAACTGTCTCAAACACTGTAACGATAGTTTAACCCGGGACGGAATAACGCTCCGGTGTCACATTCAGCAACTGTCTCAAACACTGTAACGATAGTTTAACCCAGGACGGAATAACACTCCAGTCTCACATTCAGCAACTGTCTCAAACATTGTAACGATAGTTTAACCCAGGACGGAATAATGCTCCAGCCTTACATTGATCAACTGTCTCAAACACTGTAACGATAGTTTAACCCAGGACGGAATAACGCTGTAGCCTTACATTGATCAACTGTCTCAAACACTGTAACGATAGTTTAACCCAGACGGAATAACGCTCCAGCCTTACATTGATCAACTGTCTCAAACACTGTAACGATAGTTTAACCCGGGACGGAATAACGCTCCAGCCTAACATTGATCAACTGTCTCAAACACTGTAACGATAGTTTAACCCAGGACGGAATAACGCTCCAGCCTAACATTGATCAACTGTCTCAAACACTGTAACGATAGTTTATCCCAGGACGGAATAACGCTTCATCCCTAAATTGAGTAACTGTCTGAAAAAATGTAACAATAGTTTAAATAAGGACGGAATAACACGCCAGCCTTACATTGAGCAACTGTCTCAAACACTGTTACAATAGTTTAAATTAGGACGGAATAACACGCCAGCCTTACATTGAGCAACTGTCTCAAACACTGTAACGATAGTTTAAATTAGGACGGAATAACACGCCAGCCTTACATTGAGCAACTGTCTCAAACACTGTAACGATAGTTTAAATTAGGACGGAATAAAACGCCAGCCTTACATTGAGCAATTGACCAATATACTGTGGCGATAGTTTAAACCATTACGGAATAACGCTCCAGCCCTAAATTGAGCAACAGTCTCTAATACTGTAATGCTAATTTAACCCAGGATGGAATAACTAACGTTCCAGGCACAGTAACGTGAGTTTATCATAGAACTGAAAAACGCTCTTAGACTATATTTTATATTAAGCAACAATTACATACACACCACGAAGTGTTTTAATTGCTTGTTTTTGGATACATTTCCATTGTGTTATTATGACCGAACAATGTGTGACCACATGAACTGCATTTACCAACTATTGAGCAATATATAACGTTACGGCTGCAAAAAAACGATCGTCTTTTTAAACCTTCATTGTTCCGCAAAAGTTACCTGAAGGTAACTAGCATCCGTATGGTTAAATATACTAGTTTAAAGATCATTTAGATGCCAAAATACTTGATACAATCACTGAAACTACAGGTACAATCCAGGGACAAATCCAACAGCTAAACGGATAACGCGGCTAATAGGATCAGGGTTTCGAGGTTCGAAGATAAGAGGCACGGAGTTTAGAGGTACGGAGTTAAGAGGCACGGGCTTTTAAGGCCTACCATACGTTTAAAGAGAGCCATAAAACGCCACACAAATCCACAATTCTACACATACAGATACATTATATATTATGATATCTATACTTTATCTGATCAATACATGCTGCCACTTTAGGACGGTCGGCTAAACCGACTCTACGCGGTCATAAGTCGTATTCATTGCTGATAAAGGATCGAAGGATTGACGCAGTAATGGATGCCATTTCTAAAGCCGTTGCTAAATCTTTGTTCTTTTTTGGAAGACATCTCAATATGGAAATACATAAAAAATGAAAGTTTGTTTTGTTACGCATATGGCATTTGATAACACTTGTCAAATATAGCGCATTTTGAAAAAGTTACATACCATGATTGCGTGAAGCACTTAGCTTATCAGCCACACCAGCTGATAGAGGAAATGCTATGATATTGTTACATGCAAATGCATGTTTGAAGAAATTGCTTTAGACACCGTAGATACAATTTCAAACACAAGTTAGGCACAGAGTCGTTATATATAGTGTCGAATATCTTATTCTGCGAATATGATTATCATTTGTCACACTATTTACATGTCAATGGTAAAACACACAAATGCAGCAATGTGCAGTGTTTGTCTGATTCTCCAGATTAGCTATAAATACACTCAGACATTCATGGCAGTTTTGGCACTCTCTAATGTGTTGCTCGATTTGGATAGCCTACGAAGTATGATAAATGACCCGACTACGTCGTTCTATTTCCTGTGTGCAGCCATTTAATTAATTAACATTGACAACTATTCGTTTATCCGTTTAGGGTGTCGCTTAAATATCGTAAGCCTTAAACAATTCGAAATAATGTAATGGTGTGTCGTCCGAGATATTGCGTATGACACGCTGCTTCAACTAACATTCAATTACCATATTCCTGGCGCCAGAAATGCGGCTTCTCTTACCTTTTGCTTTACTAAAGTGGTGAATCTAATTTTAGAATTTCCTCTGGAAGAAAAAAATGTAGTTTTATGTTTTAAACTTGGATGGTATTGGTCGGGTAAGTGGTCTTAAATTAGGTAGTTGTAACTTGATGTTTCGGCTGCAAATGATACTTGCATTTGTTGGAAGGTTATTGAAGTCATCTGATGTTAGGACGTATACGTCTTTAAAAGGGTCTAAGTTATTTTGTAGGCTACAGGACTTGTTTTGTTCATATAGTTTCAATAGTCGAGTCGAAACTCGCTTTGTCGAACTCTGTTATATCGACGTTCTTTTTATGTCGAAACCTTTTCGAATATGATGGGTGTAGTTATACACTTTTTGTGTTTTGATTATATCAAATTATCGTTATTTCGAAGTATTTTACGAGGCCTCAACGACATCGACATAGCGAGTTTTCGTGCAGAGAAGAGGATTTGCAAGTCGGTTAAAGCCCCTAGTCATTTAACTGACCTCTTGTATGAATGCTGTACATACCGGATCCTAATACTGGATATTTTCAGGGCTTTTTTATTGTTGTGAAAATGATGACATTGTGAAATAAAGTCATTCCATCAAAATGCAAAAAACTAATTTAAGATATGACTCCTTTAAATATGTTTAAACAATAATTGAATCGAAGGAAGGATGGTAAGATAGACAACTTGTTTGGTACTGTTTTGTTTGGCATTGTCATAACAGTAGCCTGCAAATGATATTCCTGAAAATTGAAGTCTGAATGTATTATTATAACGCCCCCTTTAAAGTCGTGGTATATTGCTTTGCACATTAAGGTGGATCCGTCGGTCGATAGACCAAACCTTGTCCGATTCAGAACATAACACTTGGGCTAATGGTCCTTAACCGAAGAAGTGAATTCGGTCATGACCATCAGATGACCCCTATTGACTATGGGATCAGTATGTCAAAGGTCACGGTCTTGGTGTTTTTTTTTAACATGAAAGGCCTTGTCTGATTGAAAGCTTGGTATGTTTGGGCCCCGAGCCTCATATACGGTAGGAACTAGGGCATCCCTATTCTAGACACTTATTGTCATACATATCAAAGGTCAATGCCTCCACATTGACCATATTCATCGACATCTTTCAAAACAGGTACTTCCTTAAAATGATGTAGTGATTAATAACTAAAATAATTTGCTTGAAAGTAGGAAGAAATTGACTAATGTAGTATAACTATATTTATATTGGTTACCACTTCAATTGACCTTGAAGCAGTTATTTGTATAACTTGCACTGTCCGTTTTTTTACTTAATTGCATCCATTTGATTAGTTCACTGCGGCTAGGAGGAAGTATACATGTTTTACTGGAAAATGTATCTCATTAACCGCTGTAACGTTTTGGAACACTGGCCAATTAATATGACTACTATCCGAAAACTTGACGGGGATGTTTGTCAAAACCTTTAATTAATCAACATATATTTTTATGCTAAATGACTAATGTTCTTCCATCGACAAAGGGTGCACAAATGTTCTACAAACATCTCATGTTATATATTATTAATGAATTGCCTTTTGTTGTTACACGTGATAGGCCGCCATTACAAACTAATGCAAGTCTCTTTTTAATTAAAAATAAGGCTTCGAAAACATCAGCAGCCAATTGTATAAAACTTGTTAACTCTTCGGTTAGTACAGCCAAAATGTTGTTTGATTGGCAAATATTTATCAAGTAATTGATATCATACGATCGGATCATTTTAATTGGCAAACAGGCAACAGATAACCTGTGGACAACTTATCCAAGTTTATACAATCGTCTGTTATACGCTAGCATTCCAATGCTGTCCGCATTCTTGTGAAAACCACTTGCATAACGTAGCAGTAATATTTCGTATATCAGATATAACCTGATTCTAGGGGAAAGAGTGAAATGTGTGTTTTCTGACTAAATTAATTTCCGGTTTCTCTTGCTGGTTTTTAGATCTTCGATTACCTATCATTCTGTCATCAATATTTCTGTATTGACCTAACGTAATGCTCAAAACATAAGCATATATGTATAATAAGAAGAAATATGACATTTATTTCAAAAGTGTCATATTTAAATGACATTTTCCCTTACAACTACTTGAAAATGAAACAGTATAGACATTTAATTTTTAGTTTTAGAGATTTTCATGATAGCATTTGCAGTATATTGCATTTGTAGTTTATCATCAACCCAACTAGTTCGAAGGATACAATTATATAATTACAGGGATGAGAGGGGATTTTTTTTTAAAATTCAAACTGGCCAAAATACCGCTTTTAGACTGTTGGGATCTTAGTGGCTGTTTTTGAAATAGAAGCTTGGATGAAAAAAACGGTCTTTTGATGGTCATCGAACTTGACCAATTTGTTGCTAACAAGTAAATAGGTTTATGTAATATATAATACAGTATATATAAGTTGAACTGTGCTTTGTGTGATATGCTCAAGTCGATATGACATTTCGATGTTAATGTGATATTGTTATGCTTTGACATTCTTAGCTTCATATGATACACTTTGATCAATATTTGTCTAATAATGCCACCGTGTCGTTTGACAAACAGCAAATAGTTCAAATATAAAGCGGATCGTTATTTTATAGTCATTAACATAATTAAGAGTATGAAGTTGCTTCCGCACGACCTAGCCATATGCTCAACAAGAGAGATGATTATCAACAGGTCATGTTGCTGAAGGGATATCAAAAATCACATTGCTGTCATTTCAGTTTCTTTTTGTTGGGAAGTGTGTTTCAAAATGATCATCACCATAAAAATTGATTTGTCCTACAGAGCATCGTCTCGGTATAAAATTTCCAATTTTAAAGTCATTGAATCCTTTAGGAATGAAAAGTCCTTGTCACGAATCCAGACAACCAGTGTGACATGGAAATGCATTGCTGATACGAAGTCCTTGCTCAAGGAAACAGAACCCTGTCAGTCAATCCGCGGTTCTGTTATGAAAACCCCATTGTTTGTCGCTGAAATTGCTCTACCTCCCCGGAGCAAACTCAGCACGAGATTGAAAGACAGTTATTTCGGAAGGAAAGTCCTTCAAAACAGGTGGAGGTTTCATCCAGTGCCTAACCGCAACGACGTAAAGATATAGAGCAGCCAGCCATGTAATGCATCTTGCTGTATTACAATGGATCAAATACCATTGTGGAGTAAGTGGCAATATAAAAATGTTGTAGAATATTACGATAGTCATTTTGGTGCAAAACCCATATAAATAGCAAATATTTATTCCCTTGCGACTCATACCGACCACATTGTCAAAAGTAGAAAGACTGAAATGTCTGTGTTTGTTTTGGCCAAAGGTGGTTTGTTCTGTATTTCTATTCAATATAGACGACATGTCTTAAGACAGCAATTAGGGCGACTTGATATTTCAATCCAGAAAATAACACATAAGCGCCCTAGTGGTCTAACATGGCACATTATTCTGACAGGATCTACTTAAGACATATTTATCGTAAATAACATATCGACCGACTAATGCGGCGTTCAAGGTCAGGCAGCGCTACGCTGCGTTAATTAAAAAAAGTTGGATGACTATCATCACTTGGTTTTGAATGTTATTCCATTGTCTGAACGCAGCTGTATACGTTCGTTATAGGTTCTTTCGGAACGGGAATGATCAGAAGAGGTCGGTCAACGCTCCCATCAGTTAGTGGCGTCCCGCAACTTTCGGGAAAATCAGCAGATATAGTATAATCGGATTACAATCGTGACTTCTAGTGTGTCATGCATAATTCTGCTGTATCGGATCAAACTCAAAACAATGGTCGGTGCTGTTTGGATGACGTCGGAAACGGACATGTTCTAGGAAATTTTCATTGCCTCTTGTCAATTGCTTCCGGATTGCGTCCAGATCTTGTCGAAATGCAAACCGCCGTATCGCATTTGGTAGAATTGGGACATTGTCGGGACAGATTCGGTCATTTTTATTATGCAAACATACAAATCGGGAATGATCTAGCCAAGGACGGAAGTAGTATCCTAATTGTTTAACTGAAGCGTATGGTGTTATCATACGTACTATGTTGGAGTTGTTTTAATGTTCTGTTTTATGTTTTGGTGTGAATTGTTATTTTTTTAACTAAACAATAAAGATCGTAGCATTTTGGTATAATTTGGGCTAAACCTTTTTTATTTCTAGGTTTAAAAAACAAACACAGGAACAGAAGCACACAAATAATCAAACCTGAACAACGAATGATATTCGCAGTGCAATTTTAACATAAAAGTAATAATTTAAAGTGGGTTGTTACCGCCTTAAGGCTGCTTTGCATAGCATTCACACCCCACGGTCTTAGTTACTCTATTTCTTTAAATCAAAGTAATACTTGGGATAACGACATCTTAAGAAATTAAAATGCATGTGTGTTACCAAATGGATTCTGATTACTCGTGTCAAATGCTGTACTTTATTCTGAACAAATTCAATTTCATGATTTTGTGTAGTAATTGGCTTATCACCTACAACCGTTGAAGCAGGCGTAGGGGAAATGCAATAGCCTTTTGACATGCAAATGCACGTTTGAAGACATGTCTTAAGGCATCGTAGACACTATTTCAAACACCAGAAAGGTGCGGTGTTGTAAAATATCGTGTCTAATATCCTATTCTATGAATTTGATTATCATCTGACATGCAATTCACATGCCATTGCACAAGGCAGTAATGTGCAGTGTATGTAGGATTCTTTTACGGGATTAACTATAAATACACTCAAACATACAGGCACTCGTTTTATGACTATTTAAGTATGCCAAACGACCCGAAGGCCTCTTTTTTATTTCCTCGCTGCAGCCATTTAATTAATCAATGCTATTTTAATTTGTATATATTTTTGGCATTAACATTCAATATTTATATGCAAAACTATAGAAACAATAGTCGAAAGTTTTAACATAACCCCTATTCAATGACACAGGATCAACGCCAATGACATAAAACAGAAAAAAAAAACAAAAAAAAAAAACAGAGCAACACAAAACTGCACATTTTGCTGACTGTTTTAAGGCTAACACGCCTTGATCAACACCCCTGGTGTCATATATTATACATGCAGTGTTTTGTTTGATGAAGTTTTTTTTAACAAATGTTTAAATATTTAAAAACTCCACAAACACCACACTTCATATATATTATGTATGAAACTAGGTGTGTTTATCAAGGGTTGTTAGTCTTGGAATGGTCAGTAAAATGTAAATTCAAGCCTACAAACAATAAGAATTAAGAATCGTAAAATTTTACAAACTATTAAGCTTTATTGTATGCTGGAAACTTAGAATTATGTGACATCTTTAATTAGACTGTTTTTTTCTGAGATAATGCATACGCTGCATTAGTAGTGAAAGCGCGAGGTTTTAAATAATGTATTTTTAAAATAATGCGTGCAGTACGCTGCACCAGTAGCGAGATATCCTTTAAGCAAATTGCAAAAGAACTGCATACGCTGCCTCGGTTTCATCGGAAATTGATGCTCATGGCATCAGATCTTTTCAACGGCTTTTTGGGTCGGTTATTTTTCAGTATTTATTTTTCGTTACTTTGGCAAAGTCGTCCCATTGCAGATGTTGCTTGCATCGTCGCTTTGTTATTTAAGTTTCTCTATGATAGGCCTTTTTTAAAAATATATTAAAAGAAAGTTGTTCAGCATCTGCATTTTAAGTGCATGACCACCCTAACAGTGTTGTCCCGTTTGGTTCATGTTTGTATAATCTTTTTGAGAGTACTCTTTTACCCTTTGTAGATGCTGCCGACAATGTGAAATTCATTTAGGCCACACAAAATTAATGTTTAGTTCCTTGGATTTTTGCAAAAAAAAATTGGAGCGACCGAACGAATTTTTTTTTTTTTTTTTTTTTGTCAGTTTTCATAAAAACCGAAGCGAGCGAAGAGCAAAAAATATATTTTTCCTGATATTCAATATAAACAAGAAAGAAATAATTGCCCTTAAACCCATTGTAATGCCATCTTGAACTGAACCTCTAATGGACATTGAGAAAATGTCGGAATACATACTATCTATTCATCCGTGTTTAGTACAAACATTATATGGATAAATCTAATTTCTTATATAATTAAAACGTACTTTAATATGACGATCATTCATAATAATAAATAACCCTGCTTTAAGTAAAATGTTTGAAACGACTTATATAAATCTACCAGAATCAGTTTAACATCATATGCAACTGTATTTAGACATAACTTAGGATTGATTTTGGATTTGTAAAAAATGATCACTTACACAGGCATCATCAAACATCAGACTCCATATAACATAAGACTAAATTTTGTTTTTATTATCACAGGAAATGCAATGACATGTGCTTATTAAAAGAACAAGGGTATTTTTCAGAGTACTTTTTTGGTTATTTAGATGTTTTTATGCAACAGCCAATTGGATATGCCCCCCCCCCCTCTAAGTCCGGAATAGCGGGGACTTTGACTTCCGGTCTCTCAAAACCCGGGTAAAATACCCGACCTGCAGGGACACACTGCTGGTAAAATCCCTGCCAAATGGCCCCGCAACCCCGAATACCCATGTGAGGCCCATTCCCTACTATTTTCAATATGAAGACAAAACCACATTCACTAGGCACTGCGGGGCCACCTGAAAGGTAAAAACACAGCCCATTGCCTCTGCTGTCCCCGGTATACCCATGGAACAAGGGCAAGGGGTGGGCGGGGCAGTGGTTACAATTGACAAGTGCGTTACAATCCCGGATTATGCTGCAAATAAAAACAAAATATAAGGTGATAAACTTAGGCTTACTTATGTTGAGGTATATCCAGACCAGTGTTTATATCGCTATTTGTGAAAAGATATTTGTTCATAACTGTTGTTTTGTCAGAATTTGATCAAAAATGAGCTTGATACATCAATTTGGACCAAACAATGACTCATGTTCCAGTTAAGTTGACCTGTCATCTTCAGCATCGTCGTAACGATGTAAAATTTGGTCCCTTGTATTATGACTTGAATAAAATAGTACTAAGTTGATCATTCCGATTTCCATTGAAAACGAGTCACTAATTACGCAATATAATCGCTACCAGTCTCAGATACACATGCTTTATTGCATAATGATTGCTTTAAATATTGACCCTTTAGTGCATGAGACGATCAACAATGACTTCAAGCATGTTCAAAACATATTTATTGTCAAAAATAAGATTTAATTTCCAAACTTCGAGCCACATTGTTTATACCGGAAGCCGCCATTTAGATTAAATTTATTGAAACCCATGCTTAACCGATTGATATACAGTATAAAACACTACGCATCAATAACTTCCCTTTACAAAAACACGAAAACTAGCGTAGAAAAATTATTCTTGATTATTTTTAGCCTTTTAATAAATTATTACCTGAAAAAAATCTGCTTGGCGACCAAAATGGAGGTGCGGGCGCACAAAAAATTTTTTTTTTTTTTTTACATTTTCAAAGATATAGGAGCGGTAAATCCGCGGAACGAAATATCAATTTGGTGTGGCCTTAGTTTACAAAACAATACCGATTCAAGATGTTTCTATTATACACATCTTTAGGCAATGTGTGAATGGATGGGTGGGTGGACGGACAGGCTGTTTAATTGACCCGCATTAGAATTGTAGATTGCTCCTTCATTAGGCACTGCGCCGTTTTGTGTTCTTTGCATAGTGAATATAAATTACAATGCAATATCGAACAAACGAAATGCACGAAAGGTTTCTAGTATAACGAATTACATACAACGAATGCATGATAGGTTTTTTGTATAACGAGTTAATTACAACGAATGCATAATAGGTTTCCAGTATAACGAGTTACATACAACGAATGCATGACGTGCAAAACGCTTAAACCTACCTATCACTTGGCATCGTTAAATCAGTGGCAACCCTATTTCAGAATTATTTAGTTTAAATGCAATTGCGTAATCTGACGCTCTTAATTGATAACCACACGTAAGTGCCCACAGCTGTGAATTTGTCCAAGAACGGTGTATCATTTTTCAGACATTTGACAAAGAAAATACCACGTTGTATTATCAAAATTTAGGTTAGATATGCGATACAGTATACATTCTGACAATACAAATTGATATGTCAGCCATCGATTTGGACATAAATGTTCTACACACATTATCTCTTGTTATATATATGTATATATGTATATTTGTTGATGTATTTCAGGACAGCTTGTAAGCTTTCATTGACAATGTCATTTCCATTGTTTAACTCCGAGCATCAGGTGGAGTTGGAATGGCAGCCTACTGTAATTTTGGCTTTTGAATAAACCTTCACAGAGGACATTCGACCAGTTTGACCTAGATATTGATGACTCGATCTTTATAGACCTGTGTTTTTTTTATTGCGTTCAGCATCATTTATTTGTTTCAATGACAATATAACTGCGAATGTGAATGATGAAAAACATCTGCTGTGACAATTATGCCCTTGACTCGTTTCACATATTTTTAGTTATGAGACTCATGATAGGCAGCTAATACAAAGTAGTGCAAGTCTCGTTTTGATTAAAACTAAGGCTTCTAGTACATCTACCGCTAGTTGTATCAAACTGGTAAACTCTTTGGTTTGGTCAAAGTTAGCCCGAAACGTTGCCTGATTGGCCAATATTTATAAAATAATAAATAAGTTTGTGGACAACACATCTGAATTTTATACAATCGGCTGCTGTACGCTAGCAGCATTCAAATCCGACACAATAGATAAGATATATATGTCTGCATTCCTGTTTTGAAAACTTGCATAAC
This sequence comes from Mya arenaria, assembly GCF_026914265.1. Classification (NCBI taxonomy): domain Eukaryota; kingdom Metazoa; phylum Mollusca; class Bivalvia; order Myida; family Myidae; genus Mya; species Mya arenaria. The sequence goes on from NC_069123.1 coordinate 62,801,830, forward strand.
GTAACAGCTATATATTACAGATCTCAGTTATAATCTAATATAAGGGGAAAAGGTGAAATATGTGTATTCTGACTAAATCAATTTCCGTTTCCTCTTACTGGCTTTTCGGTTTTCGGTTACTTATCGCATTGGCATCAATATGTATATATACTTTGCATAACCAATAACTTAAGGTTTGAAAACACAGGCAAATATGTATAATATGGAAAAATGAGATTTATGTAAAAAGTGTGGATATCAACTGACATTGTCCCTTACAAAAACTAGTAAATGAAACAGTAAAGACATTCCAATTTACTTTTAGAGAATTCATTTTGCCTGTTAACATTCGATTTGAAACCATTTGCAATTTATATTTTAACCAAACTCGTTCGAAGGATAAAATTTCATATTAATTGGTTATATGAGAGGGAAAAAGAGTAATCACAAATTGGCCACTAGGCGGCACAAGACTGTGAAGGTCTTCATAGTTTTTTTGAAATAGATTCTCGAATGAATAACGGCTATTTGGACGAGGTCATTGAACTTGACCGTTGTGTTGCTTAAAAGTATTTTAGAACCTTTACAATAATGCATGTGTGTGGTTTGACAAACAGTTCATGTTTAAAGCAGATAGTTGTATAATCGTATGAATACAATTAAAATTTTGCAGCTAATTGTACAACACAGGTAAATTCTTGGTTAAGTCAAAGTTAACCAGATTGTTTATTGATTGGTCAATAATAACGTTTAACCAGTCAACACTTAAATGTGCTAGCTAGCAATAACAATAACCTGATGACAACTTAACTTTTTACAAATGGCTGCTGAAGTTTCCATTGCACGACCATCTGCCTTATGCTCAACAATAGAAATGACTATAAATAGGTCATGTTGCTGTAGGGCATTACAGAAACACATTACTGTCACGCCTGTCCATGTTATTTCATTCTCTTTTTTGTTGGAAATGTGTTTTCAAACAGATAATTAACATAAAAAATGATTTGTTTTTAAAGCACTTGAAACCTAATGGACATTAGCTCCGTATTACAGTGACACTAATTTCATCCTTTAGGACTGAAGTCCTTACCACGAATCTGTACAATCAGTGAGACATGAACATGCATTGCTGGTACAACTTCCTTGCACGCAGGTGCAAAACCCTGCCATTGATTTCACGGTTTTGTAATGAAAAACACTATCGCTTGTTATGGCAATTGCTCTATCACCCACTGAAAAAACAAAACTTTATTTAGAGTCAGTTATCTCGGAAGGAATGTCCTCCAAAACAATGTGTTTTTTTTCATTTCCATCCAGTGCCTAATCGCAGAGATGTATATATACATACAGCCAGAAGTGTAATGTTATCTTGCTTTCTAGCACTGGATCCAATGCCGTTATGAAGTAAGTGGAAATTTATAAATGTTGTAGAATTTGAAGATATTTATTTATAAAAGATGCGAATCCCATATCAATGGGAAATATTGGTATTCCCTTGCGACGCATATCGACCACACTATAAGGGTAGAAAGGAGTGAAATTGGAAATGCCTGTTTTATTACAAAAATCCGACAACGGTGGGTTGTGGTGTTTTTTTTTTTGTATTCAATTAAGACGACATGACTAGAGAAAGCAATATGGGCGCCCTAGTAGTCGAACAAGGCACATTATTAAGACAAATAATAGATGCAGAAGTTTATCTTAAACATTTTCAATTTCATGATTTTGTGTAGTAATTGGCTTATCACCTACAACAGTTTATGCAGGCTTAGGGGAAATGCAATGACCTTTTTACATGCAAATGCACACTTGAAGACATGTCTTAAGGCAGCGTAGACACCATTTTAAGCACCGAAAAGATACTGTGTTGTAAATTATCGTGTCTTATTTCCTATTTTATGAATGTGATTATCGTGCAATTTACATGTCATTGCACAATTGCAATAATGTGCAGTATAAGTCTGAGTCTTTAACTTTAACTACTTGCAGGCATCCATGTGTTGCTACTTTCGTATGACTATTCAAGGAGGACAAATGACATTCCGGTGTCCTTTTGTTTTTTCGATGCAGCCATTTAATTCATTAATGTTATTTCAGTCTGTGAATATATGTGGTATAGACATTTGAGTTTAGAAATATTAAGAGATACTGATAGCTGAAGTATTTAAAAAGCAGCCTGGGTTTCTTTTGGAAATGCTTCGCTTGCCGTCAGGTCTTCTTAACTGTGTCGGTATTTTTTGTAAATGTTTTTATCGGTATTTCGGCATTAGTCGTCCCATTGCAGTTGTTGCTTGCATCGTTTCTATGCTATATAAGTTGCTCCTTGTGTAGTATATTCTAAAATGTATACAAATATATAGGTTAAGTATTCTAAATCCAGTTGATTCTGTACGTTATCTCGCCACATTAACATTGAAACGAAAACGAAGTTTTAAGGCTGTACATTTAGTGTTTTCCCGTTTGGTTCCTGTTTGTCTAGTCTCTGTGGAACTACTATTTTACCCTTGGCAGATGCTGTCAACAATGTGAAATACATTTTGTTTAACAAAACAACACCGATTCAAAATATGTCTATTGTGAATCTGTATAAGCACTGGCTGAATGGATGTATGGATAGGTGGACGGGCAGACTGATTTATGGACCCCAAAACAGTATTAAAATTTGCTGCTTCTTTTGGCACTACACTGTGGCATCGTGTATATAAATGAACAATACAGTATTGGGCAAATGGAATGCGTGATAAGTTTGAAGTATAACGAGATAAATATTGGGATTGCATGGCGTGCCAAATGCTTAAATCCACCTATCACTTGGCATCGTTTAATCAGTGGCAATTTTTCGTCTTCTTTTGATGGCCAACATGTTTCGTTTAGCGGTATATTAGGGTTTAACATAATTGCGTAATCTGACGCTCTTAATTGATTACCACAAGTAAATGCACACATCTGTATTGATTTTAATAAATGTTGTTTGATATTTTGAGAACAGTGTATCAGTCAGACATGTAACAAAGTAAATACCATGCTGAATTCTTGTTATTCAAAAACAGTTAATTTTGTTTTTGATTAAGATAAAATTTGCTCATCACTTTATTCGCTGCAGCTACGTATTAAAACTAATTTAGCAATGGAATAACATGCAGGTTACATCTTTGAAACTGTGTAAATTTTAACAGTTAAAAATGTTTCTGTAAACTTTGCTTAGACTGCCTAAAGCATGCAAGATTAAAATGTACAGCTGTTGAAAAATATGCCTCTGATCGTTTACTTCTAGATTATTTTTCAATTACGAACCATGGATCATGCATATACATATCATATCATCGTGCCACTGATAGTATAAATGAAAACATCAATCCAAATTTGACAAGCTATGTTTTAATTAGAAAACTGCTTTAATGGATCACTGTAAATGATGTCGGACTGACATTGCCTTCCCTTGTTCTTCTTAAGAGACATTATATGGCACATGAAGTTAGTATATTACTGATTGTATTTTAGCGTGTAATGACGCGAGGCGCGATAAATTTAGTCAGGAAGACGGATAGGTCGGAAACACAAAAATACATACGAACATAGCATTCTTGGTTAAATTGAGTGTGTCTATTGAGAGCAAAATGTAGGTGTTTTACGGTCAGCGTCCCTAGAACAGAATGCTTACAACACACACCTGACGTCGACATACGAGTATATGAAAGTATACATACACATACATATTCACATTGTTATCTAATGTTACAGAGTGTATTTCAATTATTGGCATTGGATTCGTAATCTTCTGATCTTCTGTCAAGTTATGTTGTTAAAAGCGTTCTATTTTGCCTTATAATTTCGGATTTTGTTGTATTGAAAGCACTGTAAATTGTTACCAACTTCTTTAGTGTACAGGCACAGCGGGAACGTATATACATACAGCCGTACTTTAGCGCACGTTCTGAGACAATACCATTTGCACTTTGTCCAAAACCTTCAAATCGAGGCTGAGCCCCAGGTCGCGTAACGATGGCGACTAATATTGTTTTTCATCTTGTGTCATGCACTCCTTTAGGACATTTAATCTGTCTGACCTTCCGTTGCAATGTTTACGATTTTTACAACGTTGTCGTTTTCATGATGCATAAACAACAATCGATAAGAATCAAATATATCTAATGCAATTCTCTTTTTTAAAGTACAAATTCATCCAACATCCAAGCAGACAGAATAATTTAGAAATACATATGAGTAAACTTGTTTTTACCACGTGCATAACGTACAATAAATAAATAACTGATATCAGATGTATTCTAATATTAGAAAAATGAGTGAACGGTGTATGTTCTGGCTTAACTAATTTCCTGTTTCTTTCATTTGTACGTCTAGTCTTCAATAACCTATCATTTTGACATTCATAATAGTGCTGGGCCCGAGGTCCATCAATAAGGTTCAGTTTAAACACAGGCAAAAACGCAGTATACAAGCGTATGGTAAACGTTTGCATAAATTTGGTATTAAATATCAATTAAATTCCAAGGCATTGTCACAAATACCAGCAAACGTGTAAGAGGTACATTTATGTTCATATGACAAGTAGAATCGCCCAATAGTGATGCGTCGTTAATATGACCAAATCTTTGCCACGCGTGTACGGCAAACGTTTGCTGTTTGGTTCCTCGCGTGCAGGGCATGCGCTGAGTTGCAACAGGGATTCAAAACGAAACAGTTTGCTTACGTTAGGTAACGGCTCGCCTTACTGAACGCTTGGCAGATTCATAGTTGGTAAATGCGGGCATGTAAATATTGATCCGAAAAGAAAGCATTAATTCAGCTACACAACGATTATAACTTTATTTATGAGAAAGCAATTAGATTGACCTCTTATCATAATATTGACTGTTATTGCTATGTACTAATAATATAAAATGACGTTTCTAAGATCCGTCGTCCCGAGAGAAGGGACAGAATGTGATGCATTCGTATTATGTAAATTGAGGAACTGGTTAGCATTGCTTACTGTATATTATCCGATATTGGTTATAACATAACAAAAACAAAATACGTCCTATGGGTTCGGTTAGTGATGACATAAGACGTTGTAAAACTTTCATTTGCTAATGTACGGTGTTTAGTTTGCAAAATGAGACATGCGTATTGGTCGAATCATTTGCGTACAAGAGGGACGTCCGTTTACCTAAATGTTGTAGAGTGTAAACAATTATCTGTGGATTTTTTCCCAGTGAGTTTTGATTTCGTTTCGTTCCAAAACACGATGAATTTGACTTGAACCCATCAATCTAATATAAGAAGGAAAGGGAAAATATAGCATGGCGAAAATTTGTTTCAGGTACACTTTGGTTAATATTAACTTGACTTGGCACTTATATTATAAGAGGTAGTTTTTCGTCTATAGATATACAATAAATATCATCCTATACCGGTGACATTCAAGTTTCGTAAGGGAAAATCTCGCAAAGGCTATTCAGCTATTACATTTTTAAAGAAGGTAATAGTTTTTATGACTACAAACTACCCATTTGACTTTCATCTAGTAATTACTTTTCCCCGTAAAGAGTAGTCCTGTCTCTGATCGTTAAGGAAATCAAGATTTATGTGAAGATGGTGCGGTATCAATCTCTCAACGTTTAAATTGCTCAATATGTAAACAGGCATTGTCATAATGTTTCCATAATCCACCGTCCGATAGGCCCACTACACTTAACAATATTGCAAATTGATCATAAATGTCCCGTTATGGAGTGTCCGGGAGCAGAGGGTAAATCATCATCCTGACCTAGGCAGAATAGTGACAGAAACGATGAAGTAAAGCCCTCTTGGGTCCAGTGGCTTCTATTGGTTGATGCCATGTGCCTCTGCTCACAGTATTGGAACTTTGAAGAGCTCTCTGCTGGACGTCTTGCTGCCATGTCTTTGAACTGAAATCGGCGATATTTACTGTCAATAAACACTACACTGGTTTACAAACAGTTTATGAATGAAAGCTCGGATTCAATTACGTATGTGTCACGTATGTATAGTTTCCTTTATTACTGGACATTAGACGACCGGACACTACCTAAGGTACACATTCCTTTATTTCTATTATTATTGTTTGTTTTCATAAATTGATTTTTGCAATTTTAATATCAAATTAAAAGCTGTTTATGCTGTTTCTTTTCTTTCTTTGATAAAACTGTTTTCTCACTAATAAAATAAGCTTATGTTTTCTGCTCACCTAGCCGTGCATCAAACACATGTACTGATACAAATAAATGGGCACGTCTACATTCTATATATGCGAAAATTATAATGTTAAGGTTTGGATTGCAACAGAAAGTCAATTCAATACATAACACTAATCATTGACTGCTGCATTTTTGGAATCTAATCTTCAAGTATATTAAAATGTATGTTTTACAGAAAATAGAGGAGCTAGAAGTTAGGGCACTGACCGAGGAAGGCATTCTGTTTTCTGTTGAAAGTTTAAATAATATACCATCATATATTGTGCATGCAACTACTTGTGGACTTATGTGAATCGGGTCTTTTTCAAATTACTGTTTTACCGCACATATCCTAGTCAGCGACGTCAAAACGAAACTTAAGAACACTGTTTAATAGCAAAATGTCTAATCCCTGATAGCTTATTTGGTAGCTTTCCGGACCTTACGCCGCGAAGGAGATTTCGTCGTAGGAACGAATCTCAACTATACTAAAACTGTGAATGACATACTTAAACAGCCAAGTTAGTTCGTTCAACGACAATTCATTAAATGGAATATAACTGTTGAAAATAACTATGTGCATACATTGATTTTGACCTGTGAAGCTTCCTGATCACGTTGTCATATAATATTCATTGTTATAACACAAACTTAAAATATCTTTCCATGTTTGTCATAATAACAAGCATAATGTTTACAGAAAAATTACAAGTTTGTCTCTTAAAAGTTTATAGGTATTGGTAAGAGGTCTAGAATTGACTCGAAGTGAGGTCGGTATTGCCCGGAAAGTAATGGTCTTTAAATGATATGCATGGCATTAAATGAATAAGGTACTCAAACATATTATGCTTTTTGATCTTTCGCTGCATATATATATTTTTATAAGCGCTTAAGTTGTGGTTGATATACTCAAAAAGCCATTCAAAAGCATATCAATATTCCTTGGACTATTCTATCATTGTGTTTGTTATTACTAGTTGATATATATTATGTTTAGTCGCTGACAGCTACAGATGATACGGAGATAAACAATTTGGAATAGAAAAATGTTGAAAAAAAAATTCAGGCCTGACGTAAATTACCAGATTTATATTGAAAGTTCTGCATTCGGCGAACGGTTCACACACAATATTCGATAAAAGTATGATTTTGTTGCCGCCTGCTTGACAATTTCCAAGATCACGTATGATAGCGAACTGGATTGAACTGAAACCCCTGGAAATAGAAATCCTTCGACACTTCTAAGCTCTCCAATCTTCTTAGCTGCAATATCAATTCATATGATGTAAGCTTTATGTCAATTCAGTGTATTTGATTTTAAAGCATCAGAGATCATTTTCCTTATAAAACCATGTTAATGTTGTAATTCGAGTCAGGGTACAAATTGAACAGTTCTGGTCACGATAATGGCTTATTAATGAACAAAACATAATGGTCTAGAAATGAGGTTGTATAAATGTTGTTATTAACAATAAAAAAGGGGAAATAATTAAAGGATAATATATGTAACAACTAATACTAACCTTTTCAACACCTAGGCAAAGGTACCTGATTCTATGTTTGATATCTTTGCAACACTGACATTGCCATCAATTAATCGCCACAATGCAATTTAAGTGGATTGAAGAGCGAACGCTGTTTAAAACGTCAAGATTTATGTCTTGTTTCAGATTTATTTTTTTTGAAGCATAATATGCTGCATGACATACGTTAATGTGTTTGAGAGCCGTTCAAATTTCAGGAAAGACGATTTTCATCAATGTTGTTAAAAGAGCATTTTCATTCAAAATCAAAAGTGCTTCAGTACTAGTTCTATATGCTTACATGGTTTGCACTATCAAAGCCATAATGTTCGGTGGCTTCGTGGTGATTGCTATTAACTTATTTTCTTACCAGGAATACAAATGTTAGTGATTAAGTAAGTAAGATATATAGATATAGTTTTTTATTTGAAGATATAGCATTACGAGACCACACCCCATATACAAATCTGGAACATTTTGGCAAATCCATGCCAACTCCTTCACACACCAAAACAAGCGATTTACAGTGATCAATTATTGTCTCATAAGGTAAAACACCGTGTTTTCTGCACCTTTCCTTCAAATTAAACACGGTATCCTTTATAAGAACCATTGTTTGCGTGATGTATTTATCCTTTTCGGTGAATTAAAACATTTATATTAATTGTGGTACATCTTATTTGGGTGTAACAATGCAAGGATTCCATAATATATAAATTATTGAAGCTCTTTTATATGTACAAACAATCTCTCGACCTAAAAATCAGATAAAAAATGCAGACGATAATTAAAAGTGTTTGATTTTGACAATCAATAGCCAAATTACTCTGGAATGAATACATCAGATAATTAAAAAATGAACCAGGCTTAATTAAGGAGACATTATTTTTTTTTATAAAAAGTGCAAACGCACTTAAAATTAAACATGCCGTTTGCCAAGTTTTGTCCTTAAAGGCTCTTCAGAGAAAGTAGAATAGCTAAATAATAAAAGCTTAATGAAAGTAAGATCTATCACCACAAAGGCAGGTAATAATGACGACGCTTGGTGAAATAAAGCCTTTATTTTAGGACAACATGATGGACATCATGTCATATATGAGAACTATATTATCGTTTGAAAGGATTTGCCAGATTTGCGTTGCTGTAAAAGAAGGACACGTTTGTGGTATGTTTTATTTTATTTGTGATATATTTGATCATTTGTCTGTTGTGAATTAAATATAAGAAAAACAACAGAGTAATCGTCTGATAAAAAGCAGTCAAAAAGATGCCCTTTACGATGCTCAATGGATGTTATTTATCTTGCACCGTTTGATGTGTATAATGCACAGACGTTCCTTCAGTGTTTTAAACGCCGGAGGTCCATTTTGTTTCAATTAACAAAAGTAATGAGGTTTTTACCACACGTTCTGAATTCAATATAAAAAACTGTGTTCCTCAATTAATGATACAATACTTAGCTGAGGTCGTTACACTTGTTTAATTCTTTATTTGTATTAATAGAAAACATGTCGTTGAATAAAAACATTTTAATGCTTTATTCATCTATATTCGGATGACTTCAATCATTTTTTGTGTCGTTGTATGTTGTCTTGTGTTCTATATTGGCCGTCACTGCGCCATAATAAATTATGTTGGCTGCTAACATTGTATATTGCTGCTTTAAAATTGTACTTGCAATCGTATGATTGAATTCTAGAAAATTCTTAGTGTTTCTTAGAAATATCGAGCAAGTTAAACATTGATTGGAATAATGCGTTTGTAAATTTTTTCATTTATTACACCATATGAGAACATTTTGCGTTGTCAGCACTATTGATACGACTAGTGACCTTGGATATGTTGTCAGCACTATTGATACGACTAGTTACCTTGGATATGTTGTCAGCACTATTGATACGACTAGTGACCTTGGATATGTTGTCAGCACTATTGATACGACTAGTTACCTTGGATATGTTGTCAGCACTATTGATACGACTAGTGACCTCGGATATGTTGTCAGCACTATTGATACGACTAGTGACCTTGGATATGTTGTTTTAAGAGTTGATATTTGTTTAACTTTATAATTAATTATCTAAGTTGATAATGGCTCCGATGAAAATAATTTGTTTAAATTTACCTTTTTTGATAAATGCTCAGATAAATGGTAAAAAGGTTTATCAGTCCTGTGAACACCTGGTTCCACTCGTCATTTCAATGTGGTTATCGCATCAAACATAGATTATCAAGTTTTGATATTAATGTACAATATATTTGTTTTCTTGAGCGGATCGCGTTGATTGAAACGTTTTGTAACTTGTGTGAGGTACGGATTTGTATTGATAATGCATCCGAGTCTCAATTATGGGAATTCTGGGAGCCTGGTGTTTCAACATAATTTTGTATCAATAGAAAGGATTTAAAAAGTGAGTATTATATTTTTTATACCGACGCATTTTACAAGAACATTTTTCTGGTCTAGAAAGATTATAAATAGGCCACTTAACAAAATTTAACTGCAGTGAAATTATTCAGTATATAGTGTATTTTCGGTATTAGATTTTCAATGTTAGTTATCAGCAACCAGCAACCAACCAGTTGATGCTTTATACATTGTTACCAGGTTCTTCACTTTTAATTAATGCCACGGACATGCTTATTCGTACATCGGGTATAGTAAGCGAACATGTCTGCATTGTAGGCCTGGAAAACACGCTCGATAAAGCTTCTTTATTTTTTCTACTAAATACTTAAACCTATCATCAATATGCCATAGAAGTCCAGAAAGGTTATTATTATATCAAACGTATTTGTTTTCATTGTCTGAAAAAGACGACTCAAACATATAGGATAAGTACACCCAGGTAGTAGACCCATTTTTTAAAATTTCGTTGAACGGATTATGCATTTACTGATATCATAACATTAAATAAATATATGAATGCATTAAAAATAAACTTAATGTTTAAAATAAAATAAACCAAGCTATTGGGAGGTTGAATTGTATCATTAAGGAACAACTTTCCCCACCCATTTAAAGATTGACTGTAAAGTTAAGAATAATATTGTACAAATTTTGAAGGAGATTTTTATTTTTACTTTAAAAATACAAATTCTACCTCTTTGTGTTATATATTATGTCACATTTTGCGCGGAAACAATGCTCTTAATTTCCAGTTATTTGCCCGAAGTATAAACGTAAGAGACACCTGACAATAACTTCTTTTACAGACTTCGAAATAAATATTTCTTTACGTTAACTTTAACGTATTAAGAAAATCATACTGATGAAAATTACCCAAAAAGGCGAGAACAAACGGTAGTTAAAATAAATATTTATTGATGGTTTGTTTTGTCAATAACAAATACTTTTAAGCAATAAAATCGCATATGACGGACAGGAGGTCTAATCCACCGAAGTTGCTCACTAACTTGATGACCGATTTTCATCCTTTTCAACAACCAATTACAATAGTTTTTGTATATCTGGAAATATAAACAACATGTCGTTTGAAATTGATAAACACCTTGAAATACGGATGTCTGTTGTGATTTACTCTCCCTTGAACAAGTGTTGAATTTCTTCTGATAAAACGTTTTTGAAACTTACATAATGAGGCACATGCTTAATTATCCGAACTCATGATGAACAAGAAAACAAAAACACTGAGGCTAACATCTCCATGTCCACGGGTGAGGAAAATGGCTGCCAAAAGTAAGATATGTTTTTAGATTATCTTCCATTTAATTGGAAATTAAAAAGATATGATTCGTTTAAGGTGCCTGATGCACAATTGAATAATTTCATTGAGCCTTTTGTAATAATGTCAGGTGATATGAATCTAGTTTCATTTGAAAAGTTATTGAAAATATTTGTAAAACAAATGTCTGAAAATATAATTAAGAACCTAGATGCAGTGTTGAATATATTTATCTTTATTATTCTTTACATCCGATCTGTAATGGCCTTTTGTTTTAAGTATCTTCCTAATGTAGTTGAAAAGTAAGTTTATGAAATGGTATTTCTGTATGTAGTTTTATTCGTCTAATTTCATTTTTTTCATTTGTATTGATATTACAATAAAGTCAAAGCTTAAAACATGATCATCGTATAATCATCATCTAAGGAGCCAGAGAAATAGAACTATTCAAAAATCTCATTGAACTGGTTATGTACTCCGGCGTACAACCAAAGGGCCCCACCCTTGCCCCTAGCAACCGCTCTCGTAACCACGGATAACTCAGATTAACCTGGTTACGGACTCTTAAAGTGGCACTTGGGTATACAACTAATGCAATATTGCACCTCGGGTGTCTGTTTAATTTTTATATTGATTATATCGCTCTACCCACGGTACTATCACGACTACAATCAAATTAGCACGTGTTACATTGTCGCGCACGAACTAAAACAAGTTCAGATAATTTTGTCTCATGGAAATGTTTCAGGAAAACACGTCAAATTTTGAACATAACATCTTTTTCGAAACACGCACAAGAAATGCAGGATTGGCTTGTAGCAGAGCATACATGCAAGACTGTTGACACTATTGAACTAATTTCCTGTTTCTTGTATTTATCTTCGGCCGGTTTGATTGCCTCTCATCTCGTCTTCACGTATGGCTGCAAAAACACAACATCACACAACATCACACATGTAACACGCTACTTTCTATATTTCTCAACATAAGTCTAGTTGCTTCAAATTCACTTGGAGGCTTATTACGTAACTGCTTTTTAGAGTGTATTTCAAATGAATATATATTGAAAGTGAAATTTGTCCTACTAACACAACGTTAGGTGTTTTTGCGCTATATACTAAGTTCTAATAGTTTTAAAATTTACATACTGGACTCCAGGTGTGACAATAATCTGACAATTTTTGAGAATGTCAAATCGTTTTATTTCAAGTTAATTCTCTATGACTGTTTTATCAAAACAGATCCCATGAATAGAAACTGATTATTATTAATTATTTCCATATTGGTTGTAGTTCATACAAGACTACAACTACAGCAGGTGGTTTAAACTACAACAGGTGGTTCTCTTTGGTCTTCCTCTTTTGTTTGTTTCGATACTTCTTGCAAAATATATCGTATTACTTTATAAATAAAGGAACATTATAAAACATATTCCTCAAGATATTCCAGAGACAACATGCAACATATTAAACTCATTCTCATTCACCAGAGGTTCGACAATGCTAAATTTAATGTGGTACGCATAGCATCGCTGTTCTGGTGTACGAGAATGATCGAAATGAGCTAAATAATTAACCGCTTCCTTTACCCTACCACGTTTTGTTCACGGCATCGCTTTACAAAAGTGGTGTCTTTAGGATCACATTTTACATATCACCGGAAAGTATTTGTGCCGGTAGTTAGTGCTCGATAACGTCGGTACTGACGTCGTTTCCTTAAATTGTCTTCAAAAGGTTCACAAAGAACTGTGAAAATAATCAGAGCTTTTTACGAAACATATAATAATACATTTGAGAGGGAGAACCTTAGAAGCATAAACAAACACTCTCTGTGTTTCGGCAGTTTCGGTTTGACTAACAGTTGACGCCAATGACCTAGTTGCAACACTGTCAAATCCGCTATCGCTGCATTGCAAGGGCGGTTTTTATTTTCACATATCACTACACAATTGCAACAATACAAAAGGGAAACCGCTTATATTTATAATTGCATTTGTATCTCGACTGTAGCCACATTGGATAACTACCTTTATTTACAGCCAATGAAATCGCCTGTCGGCTTTTAAAATGATTTGTTGTTTGTACATCTTAACAGATATTACTTCATAACGTGGTTCCTCGCCTGATGAAACTGTTATAACAGAGGATAGTTAAAACATTGAAGGTAGAGAAGGGATAGGTTTGCCTTTCTCAACCAATAATAATTTACCGAAAATGTACTGACTATTACATATAACTGGAACGTATGGTTTAACATTGACTTCGAATACCTATCGCATACTCTAATAATAGGTACATTGGACAGAATAACAACAACCGCGCTGTAATAATGAAGCGAGATGATTATATGATGGTTACTCGCCTGCTGAAGCAAGGTTATAAACGAATATATATTTAAAACAGTTTAAATCAAGTCGGGATCGCATCGCCCTTCTTAGCCATTCATAATTTACCTAATATGTACTGATTATTACATATAACTTGAACGTGTGGTTTTCCATAAAGTCGAATACCTATAGACACATAGGACAGTAACACAACAACCTTGCTATAATCACAAAAAGAGATGATTATATGAATAAGGGGGTTATTCTGATAGCTGTCATAAGCTCAAAAGGGAATGTGGAGGGAGTAAATTGTGCATTCGAAAGATGAATAATGAATTTATGAAGATTGGACGTACTAAAATTTAATTTAATTCGCTGTCTACACCAGTAATCAATATTTTTATAGCGTGATTAGTTTCCTCTTAACACTCTTTGAGAATCCAAAAGATTATCACCGATTTCCAAACTCAAGCAAAGCAATTAGTTAGTGTGTACTGTTATAGTAAAAACCTCTTTCTTAATTAGGCAATATTGCAAGAGAGTTTCCTATCTATGTCAAATTAAAGTGCGGCGAACACTTGATTCAATTTTACTGTATTCCCGTTTCCTGCAAAAAATACTTGAGCTGCAGTTTTACAGCCTCGTTTCACCGTCATTTGCGAAGTCAATGCTTTGAAATCAATTTGTTCCCTTTAATTATTAAATGGAAAAGCTTCTGCATTGATTAAAGCCGTTTATTTCTGTAAATAATCTTTTAAGGATCTTGAAGAAGTATGTTTATGTTCGGATGATTGAATAAACTTTCCAAAAGTTATCTTTTGTCTAGTTTGCCTTCCATTGGTTACCAATAATTAGTGGATACTATAACCGGTTCATTGGATAATCATTTAAGCGGATTTTGACGAAAGCAAACATTTGACCATTTAAATACATTTTGTGACAGATCGTTATGTAGTTATGCTATGATACAAGTTTCTCCATCCTACTCGACGCAGCAAATTGTCTTCCATGACGTTTTGTTATATTCACAAGATGTACCTGTGGTAAATGCTTTCTTAATGTGTTCAACGCTGTAGTAGCCACGCCGATTTCAGGAGTAATCAAACCTTCAAGCTACATCAGGATATAACAACGATTAATTTTGTTTTGCATATTGTATTGGAGAAGGAAGATGTTGACGAATTAAATGCCATGCAATTAAGAGCCATATAGCACGCAGCTGTGGCAAACTCTAGCGCCGGAGTGTAGAAATTTTGTAGCGTTTAGGAAAGTTTTAAGATAATAATTGACTCATAAAAACATAAAATTGTATACTTAAGTATATTCCAGCTCCATAATACATGTGTTTGCCCAACAGTCTTTTATACAGCGCTATACATAAACAATATTGGAACCATTAAAACACTTATTATAATATACATGTTTTATAAAATACATGTTCGTCTTGGTTTAGTCAGCAACACTTGTGTGAAAAGCTACAGACACAAGCTCAATAGTAAAAAAACCCATAAGCACGGCACTGGGTAAACGCCAAAGAAATAGAACACAAAAAAAAATCACAAACAAGAAACATAGAAGAACAGCACAAAACTCCACAAACAGCACAGTGCATACATACTATATATAAAAAAACTAAGTATGTTATCAAGGATTGTTAGGTAAAAAAAACCGTAAATGTTAAATCTTATCAAAGTATGCATCAAACCGATGTAAAACATTGGGTAGCAAACTAATCATTCAATTGATACAAAACAAAGCAGTTGGTAATGTATATAAATATTTCGTTACACGAATTTGCTTAATATTTCATTTGAATACTGACAAACATGTTCCTTTTTATTCCTGGAAATCACCGTATACAGTAATGAGAATCTGTAGCTTCCAAACATGAATGTCCAAATAATGAGAGGAAAATGTAAAGAAAATAGCATATTTCCTTACAAGAACTAATGAACATCAGAAAAAGGGTTGGTTTGTAAATATAGTTTCAGACTTAATGGCAAATGTAAATCCCCAATTCGAGACAGACACACATTTAACAGGCCCGAGTAGACATAGAGAAAATCCCAAAACAAGTATACTAGGGAAATAGTTTTATAATTGTTTTTGGAATGCAAACATTCCACTTATCCAATGTTTATTGATTAGCCAGCTAGCAAAGACCTAACAACGAAAAGTACCACTAAATGTCTTTATCTGCATGTTCCACCAATAACATTGGTGCAATCAAGGCATGGCTCATCCGCCTTAAATCAAAATTACAACCTGGTGATCTATGATAATTTAACGTTCTGAGAGAATTTTACTAAATTGTTATGATAATCTATGAGTCGAGTAGCATATGTCAGGAAAATTATATAAAGTGGGGATATTCTAACTACCCTTCTTTGATAATCTACGAGTGAAAAGGCAAATTATTTGGAACAGAACACGTGTGTATTTTAACTATCCTTTTGATAATTTACGATTTAAATAACAATCATAAAGAACAGAACACGTTGTTGAAGCATTGTGTATATTCTAACAACTTTCTTTATCTTCGAGTCAAAAAACATTTTTCTGGAACATAAAACAATGTTGATGCTCTGTACATGTGTCTTTTACATCAATCTTCACTAGAGTTTCATTTAGCATATGTCAGATTTTGCCTTGAATATTATATTGTAATACAAGTAAACATTACAGGATCAATATGGGTAAAGGTTTAAGCTTTCTCCAAGATAAACCAACATGTATCCACTTTTATAGTTTCGAAAATAGTATTAGAATATCGTAGGCAAATGGTGGAACACTTCAATCAAAGACAATTCATGTGCAACTATGTGTAATAACAATCCCAGTTTAATTTCCAACGTGTATGTCTACTCTAACATTTTTACTAGCCGCAACTTGCTCATTCACTCTTACCAATATTGTCCCGGTCAAAATAACCAGTACACAATCATGTGACATGCATGATAAGTATTGATGATATATGTTATTTGTATCATCTTTGTGATGGCGAAACTGCTCATATATGCAGATTATGAAAATATGAACAAACAATATTGATATCTTATTTCTGTAAGCAGGAAAAAATTAAACGATGAATGGATTTAAGTATTTAGCTATTATTCTTTTATTCAAATAGAAAATGCATCACAATTTTATCGTTTTGTTGTGAGAATTGTGTAAAATGGTCGTAAATGCACTTTGTTTGTTTCATTTTGGATTTGATATTTCTAAAATTACATATCTTTTTATCATATTTAATGGGTGCGACTGAGGTATTGTTAAAACAATAATATATCTTATGGTACAAGAACAATGAATCTCTTGCTTAACTATTCCGTATCTAAAAGCAAACTCGTGGCTTTAATCTTATGATTACTGTTTTCGTAATGACAATTTAGGTTTCGTAGCATATCGGTTATAGCCAGTGGTTCCATATGGGAAATACAGGCGGCTGTAATTTACCGCTCACTCATCAATCGTTTCATCTATTGTGGACATTGAGAAGACGTAATCAAAACCTTGTCATTTTTTTTCCTCGCAAACCACTCATGATGATAGGCCGGCTACACTTAACGATATTGCTAATTAATGGTAACTATCGTTTACCATGAATGTCCTGGGACGGAGTGAAATCATCGGTCCCGTATTAGTCTGTTCAGGACTTGGGACACCAAGCCTTGTCACTTCAGGCTGAGGTATTGCAATATGGACATATTTGATTTTCTGAGACATATTAGTAATTCCGCGTTAAGGTACTTCTGGACGATAAAGATGCCGATATATAATTGGTATTTAGAAACAATGCGATGCCGGTGAATTGACTCATTTTCTTTTAAGAGGATATCGTTGTTGTGGCACAACAGAAACTTGTGAGTGTATTATAAATATAATCATAGATATACGAACATCTAAGATAATATGATAAAGAAGTAATAGAATGCAGTATTTCTGTTCAAAGTGTTAGAAAACTTTTTTTTTTTCAATTTCCAAGTTTCAGTGTTTTTCTAAAACAGAACACATTGCATGCAAAGTAAAATACAACGCGACAATCATGAGTTGAACAATATTTTTATGGACATCTGGAATACTTATAAAAGTTATATTATAAGTCAATTTCTATTGCTATTTTAATATTAATTTACACGAGAAAAGCATTGTTTTCTTCGGTCCATGCTGCTTCAGCATCATTGGTATAAAATATTGAAGATTCATTGTCTAAACACTATTAATGGACAACACTGTCTGCATTGATTTGTCATGTACAGTTGTGAGCATAGGTGTCATCAAGAGAATTAATATTGTGTTACCGTGTTATCTTCCGTCTTTTCCTCCGTTCGTTACAATATATCCAACTGCACGTTTGTTGCCGATACAATTTGTTCATTTGCGTAGTTTAATATAAATTCTCATCTCATCTTATTTAAACCTAAATTGTACAACGATTGTGAAACAATTTATTACAACATTATATTAAACACCCAACTTGGCACGAAGAAACGCGATTGTGTGGTCTTGTTTTGTGGAGGAAACCGGACTTCTCGGAGAAAACCCACTTGTCCGGCTTGGTGACTACAAATATAAATCGTTAATAATCATTCTGCAATCATAGTCGCGGACGCAGGATGACGCTTTGTTCTAAAATAGGAAAGTGATATTTTGTATCTAAACAGAAAAAGAAATGTTCTCGCAATACCACAATAAATACAAGAACCGGAATTTCTACAGGAAAGTTATTGACAGATGGGGTACAGATCCTGGGTATATGGCTGGTCTTTGTGGCGTATGTGTGAAACTACATTAATTAATTTTTCATCCAATTTGCTCCTTTAAATGACTGTCAGAGCAGCGGCACATTGCTTCCTTCCGTAACATGTATCAATAATTGAGTAGCTGAAATCTAATTTTGTTCTTGTTAAAAATGGACATACGAGAGCATGGTCTTCTCTTAATTTACCCATCATAATTCTGATATATTAATACATTCCTGTACTATGGATGGTCATGACAATATTTTAGTATGTGCGTTCACGGTTTTAAATTGATACCAAAATGTGTATTTAATTGTTTTAGCTTATTCTGTAAAACATCTTTGTATTACAATAAAGTTTTCATAGAGTAAAAAACGAGCAACAGTCCTACCGGTTCTATCAAACATGGTTATGAATCAAAGCTCTTAAAGCCTTGAAAGGCTTCTGCGTTCTGTCAGTATAGTCATGGTATTGTAAACTTTCAAAGAATCCCTTCGCAAATACTTTTATACGTTTATACGGGTACTCAATTTAATCCAAACCATGAAGTATCAGTCATTTGTAATATTTGATGTTTGATGTACCCGAATATTAAACCTAAAGTATGGTGTAATATTCAAATGCATATGAAACCTTGTCTGGAAGTTTTCTTATGAAAACTTAAATGGAGTTGTGGATTCATAAACAATGCGCTGCCATGGATAAAGCATTTAGGTATGTTTGAGTAAAGTCTACTCTACCCTTCAAACATGACTGAGTCGTATTCAATTTACTACCAGCAGAAAGTAGTAGCTGAATCTTGATCATCGTATTGTCATGATATAATCATCATTATAGAGTCTAGATCTAGAACTATTCGAACTATTCTCAACCCATATTGAACTGGTACTCCATAGTAAACAAATGGGCTCTGCCCTGGCCCCTAGTTTCACATAAAAACCGCTCTGGCGTGAAAGTCAATATTCTTATCGAATATAAGAACGATATGGCTCATTCAATTACTCGATATAAATAACGGAACTATACAGTGAAAGTTATTGACGTATGACCATGAGATTGGCTTAAGTTGCATATTGAATATCAACCCTGATAACTGAGGATACCTCAGATTAGAGTCTGGTTACAGACACTTAAAGTGGCAACGCGGATGTCTTATTTAATTTTTATAATGATTATATCGCCCTACCCATGTCCATATCATCACTACTATCAAATTAGCACGTGCTGTATTGCCACGCACGTACTTAAACAAGTTAAGATAATTTTTATCTTATGGAAATGTTTAGGGGAAAACTGTTTTAAGTTGGAACACATCGTACACGCACATTCTCAAAGAAATGCACGATTGGTTCGTATCAGAGCATACATGCAAGACTGTTGACTCTATTGAACTAATTTCCTGTTTCTTGAATTTATCTGCTGAGGTCCTGATTGCCTCTCATCTCGTCTTCACGTATGGCTGCAAAAACACAACATCACACAACATCACACATGTAACACGCTACTTTCTATATTCCTCAACATACGTCTAGTTGCTTCAAATTCACTTGGAGGCTTATTACGGTACAATATTACTATAGTGTCTTTCAAAATCAATACATATTGTACATGGATTTTGCCTGACTACATTTTACGCTGTAAGTTTTAATATAGTTCTAGTGAACTGTAAATGTGACAAGAATCTGACATTTTTTGAGAATGTTAAATCGTTTTATTTCACGTTAATTCTCTGTCTGTTTTTTTTTCAAAACAACACCGGTACCCATGATTAGAAAAATATAAATCCCGTCCTTTTAATACCGATTTCCACCAAAATCCAAATGCCGAAAATATACAATGCCAACATAGCATGGCAATATTTTGTATGGTTAAAATGATTTACATACTTTTTTTATCGTTTGTAGTTGATATCAGATATTTTAAACAGTTGGTATCCTTAGGCCTTCCTCTTTTGTTTGTTTCGAGACTTATTGTAAAATATATTGTATTACTTATAACTGATTTTTTTTAATAAAAATATTCCAGATATTTCAGAGACTTCTTGCAACGTATTTAACTCATTGACCAGAGATTCAATGCTACAATTAATTTGGTACGCATCGCATCTCTGATTTGGTGCACGAGAATGATCGAAATGAGTTAGATAATTAACTGCTTCCTTTACCCTCCCACGTTCGTTCCCGGCATCGCTTTACGATTGTGGTGTCTTTAAGGTCACATTTTCCATATCACCGGAAAGTATTTGTGCTGGTAGTAAGTACTCGATAACGTCGGTACTTACTTCGTGTCCTTTCCATTGTCTTCAAAAGGTTTAAAAAGAACTGTGAAAATAATCAGAGCTTTTTACAAAACATATAATACATTTAAGAGGAACGGCCTTAGAAGCACAAACAAACACGAACTGTGTTTTGGCAGTTTCGGTTTGACTGACAGTTGACGACAATGACCTAGTTGCAACACTGTCAATTCCGCAATCGCCGAATTTCAATGGCGGTTTTTATTTTCACAAATAACTTCACAATCGCTACAATCTAAAAGAGGAACCGGCTATCATTTATAACTGCATGTGCTTTTCCACTGTAGCCACATTCCTTTATTTACAGCCAATGAAATCGTTTGTCAGCTTTCAAAATGATTTGTTGTTTGTCCATCTTAAGCGATGTTACGTCATAACGTGGTTCCTTGCCTGCTGAAACTGTAATAATAATTACCTAAATTTACTAATAATAATTAACTTAAAATATACTGACTATACCATATAACTGGAACGTATGGTTTAACATTGATTTCGAATACCTATCGCAGACTCTAATAATAGGCACATTGGACAGATAAACAAAAAAACAACCGCTCTGTAAGAACGAAGCAAGATGATTATAGAAATTCTAATAGCTGTCATTAGCTTTTATCTCTCAAAAGGGATTGTGAAGGCAGCATTCGCTATATTCGAAAGATGAATAATTAATTTTTATGAAGATTGGACGTTCTGAAACTTCATTTAATTCGCTGACTTCACCAGTTATCAATATGTTTATAGCGTGATTCTTCTCCGCTTAACACTTTGAGAATCCAAAAGATTATCACTGAGTTCCAAACTCTTGTTCAAAGCGGTTTAATAACTGGTGGATGCTTTTTATTGCCAATCAATCAAAATAAAAGTAAAGCAATACGTTAATATGTACTGTAACAATAAAAACATCTTTCTTAATAAGGCTATATTGCAAGAGAGTTTTCTATCTATTCTGCAAATTAAAGTGAGGCGAACACTTGATTGAAATTTACCGTCTTCTCGTTTCCTCAAGTAAACACTTCAGTTCTGCAGTTTTAAAGTCTCGTTTTATCGTCATTTGCGAAGTCAGTGATTTGAAATCAATTTATTCTCTTTATTTGTTAACTGGAAAATCTTTTTCCGTGATTTAAGCAGTTTATTTCAGTAAATAATTGTTCAGGGATCTCAACGAAGTATGTTTGCGTTTGGATAAGAAGTAACCACTTACTAACCACAACAGACATCAGGATGAATAAACTGTCCGGATAGTTCGCACCTATAAATGCTATTATTATTAGGTAATACAAAGTTTATAAATATTGACCAGTTCAATGAATAACCATTTTAGCCAACTTTGACCAACTCATACATTTGACCCATTTAATACATTTTGTGACGGATGGTTATGTAGTTATGCTACGATAAACGTTTCGTTATCCTACTTGATACCTTTACATTCCTCAGCAATTTATCTTCCTTGCGTTTTGTAATATTTACTAGATGCACCTGTGATAAGTGTTTTTTTTTATATTTTCTTAATACAGCAACACCAAGTTCATGAGTTATTTAAACGCTACTCCAGGATATGACAACGATCCATTTTGATTTGCATATTTTACTGGAGAAGAAAGATGTTGACGAATAAAACGCCATGCAATTAAGGGCCATATTGTAAGCAGCTGCGGTAAACTCCGGCACCGGAAGGAGAAGTTTTTTTGAACTGTAAAGGAAAGTTTTAAGATAATAACTGACGCATTAAAACATAATTATATAATAAAGTATAAACCACCTCCATTACATTATGTGTTTATCCAACATTCCTTTATGCAGCGGGAAACATAAACAATAGTCGTAGCCATTTAAAACATTAATAATAATATACATGTTTCATTATCTTATTGTTTGGCTTGGATAAGTCAGAACACCGATAGAAGAACTATATCCAGTATCAAAATAATAATTCAAATTAACACAAAAACAGCGAGTGTTTACGGTTTATACATATAAATAGTTCATAACACGACTTTCTTCAATATTTCATTTGAATATTGACATACATTTACCTTATTGCTCGAAATCTCCGTATACAGTAATAAATAGAAAAGAGTAGAGAATATGTAGCTCCCGAACACAAATGTTGAAATAATGAGAGAGAAAATGTAAAAAAACAGCATTTATCCTTACAGGAACTAATGAACTGCAAAGAATAGGTCGGTTTGTAAATATAGTTTCAGACCAAATAGTAAATGTAAATCCCCAATTCGAGACAGACAACACTTAACAGGCAGGAGTAAACAGAGAGAAAAAACAAGCATATTAGGGAAATGTGTTTAAACTTGTCTTTTTGAATGCCAACATTCCACTTATCCAAAGTTTATTGATAAGGTATAACATAAAGTTTCTTAACAGCTAACCAAGACCTGAAAACGCAAAAGACCACTAAATGTCTTTATCTGCATGTTCGATGAATAACATCCCTTGGTACAGGCTTATTCGCCTTAAATCAAACTTTAATTGTGATCTATGATAATATAGCGTTCTGAGGGAATTGAACTAACCTTTTATGGTAATCTATGAGTCATAAAGCAGTTTTCTTGAAAACAATATGAAGTCGAGATATTGGGCATAATCTAACTACACTTAATTGATAATTACGCGTGAAACAGCCATTTCTATGGAACAGAACACGTGTGTATTGTAACTGCCCTTTTTTGAAGGATTGTGTATATTCTTAGAACTCTTCTTTGCTAATCTTCGAGTCAAATTAAAGTTTTCTAGAACAGAACACATTGTTAATGTATTGTACATATTTTTTACAATTTGCTTAACTTTGCATATCACGTTGTGCACAAATCAAAATCAAAGAAATTATAATAATGAACTGCAACTTGCTTATATACTCGATTTGATGTGTTCCCGGTTTAAATAACCAAAACACTATCATGTGACATGCATGCTAATTATTGATGATATATGTTATTTGTATCATATAAGAGATGGCAAAACTGCTCATATGTACGGATTATGGAAATATGAACAAAATGTATCGATATCTTATTACTGTAAACAGGGAAGATGTGACCGATGGATGGATTTAAGACTATAAAAGAATATGCATAAAGGGCATTTAGCTATTATTCTTTTATTCAAGTCGAAAAGACGAGACAACACAATTGTTTCGTTGTGAAAATTGTGTAAAATGCTCGTATATGCACTTTGTTTCATTTTGGTTTTTACTTTTCCAAAAATAACATATCATTTTATCATATTTAATGGGTACAAATGAGGTATTTTTAAACCAATATATCTAATGGTACCACAAGAATGAACTTCTTGGTTAAATAGTTCGTATCCCATCCTTAAAAAGAATCAACTCATTCTAAAACGCGTACGTTCTTTTTATTATTTGTGTTAAATGAAAAAGCTTAAAACTGTACACTGATTTATTTCATATACAAGGTTACTCTTATTAAGAAATATAACACACCACTGAGGGTCATATGACATTATAAGGTCCGGCCAGTCAGCCACCGGAAGTGTACATGGACCGAGGCGTTACCAAACACTTTTCATTACAATTCAATATTTTAAAGCGATTGCAATGTGTTTTATTGAACAAAGCTAATAATGTTAACTTGCGACAAGTTTTCGCCGTTGTGAACCGCCCTTACCAGTTGTATGACGTCATCGGTCCATATCACATTTTATGGGACAGATTTATGTGAGGTATAATATTATCAATTATTGCTTGAACATTATCGAATGGAAGAAAACGGGCTAAATAATTACTCTGTCTTAAAAAGGATTTTTTGATAGAATCTGTTTACAAAGAAATATCATTGATAAAACTAATATTTCCAAGACAGGTCTAGTATGAAAGTGTCAATATAAATTTAACACTACTTAGGAATTGTTCGAACCTAGCATAACGGGTTATCATATGCGGATAAACTACTTATGTAATGGTTGCTTACTTGTAGCGTTGTATCTTATGTTAAGTGTTGGTTTGTCCTTGCCCCTAGTGGTTTTAAGTTTGCCCTTTGTTGAATTGTAGGCTACTGGTTTTGTTCATGGATTTTTCATTCTTGTACGTATATTACTTGTTCTGCAACGAAAGTAAGTTTTATGTACATCTTCATACAACGGATATTATAAGCTAATACGGCACTAAATTATAGTGGACTTGTATCAGTCAGTAATTCAATATTTCTCCCCTACGAATATCTTCCATTGATTGCTAATGCAATATGATTATTCTGTGAATATCATGATATCAGACGGATTTTTGAGATAAACTTATCTAGAGAATACCTGAAATATCAGATATTTCATGTCGTATGTATTCTCATCATGACAGAACATTCAAATTCAAAAGCGGACTCGTGACTTTAATCTTGTGATTACCTTTTCCGTAATGACAATCTAGGTTTCGTGGAATATATCGGTTATAGCCCGTGGTTACATATGGGAAATACAGGCGGCTGTAATTTACCGCTCACTCATCAGTCGTATCATCCATTCTGGACATTGAGAAGACCGTAAACAAAACCTTGTCCTTTTTTTCCTCGCAAACCACTCATGATGATAGGCCGGCTACACTTAACAATATTGCTAATTGATGGAAACTATCTTTTACCGTCCTGGGACGGAGTGAAAGCATCGGTCCCGTATTAGTCTGTTCAGGACTTGGGACGCCAAGCCATGTCACCTCCGGCTGAGTTATTGCGGAATAGACAGATGAGACATCTTAGTAATTTTGCGTTGAGGTACTTCTGGACATTGATATAAATGTCCAGATTTTATTGGTATTAAGAACCCATGCGATGCCAGTGATATGATTCATTCTCTTTTATGAGGATACCGTTGTGGAACAGCAGAATCTTGTGAGTGTTTTGTAATCATTATCATCAGTAAACGAAAAAGATATAATGATAAAGTGATAATGAAATGTAGCATTTCTTTTCAACGTGTTATCATGCTTTGAATAAACATAAAAATGCATATATTTCTTCAAAGATATTTAATTTATGCTTTTTGTTTTTTAAGTTTCAATGTAATTCCTATACAGAACACAATGTATGCAGAGTTAAATGTAAAATAACAAGCATAAGTTGAGCAATGCTTTTTATCGACATCTGCAATACTTATAAGAGACATAATATAACTCAATTTCTATTCTTATTTTAAGTCCTTCATCATCATTGGTATAACATATTTAAATGTCAATGTCTGAACACGATAAATAGACAACACTGTCTGTACAGTACCAATACTGCGAAATAGTGTGCACTAGGCAGAAGTGGCTTTAAATGGTGTTCTGCTTTAATTTTTCATGTACAATTGTGAATGGAAGTGAGTTTAAGTCTCAACCATTGATTTCAAATTGTTTAAGATAGAGACTTTTTCCGGAAGAAATTACCGGAGGTAACCCATTTGTCCTGAGTAGTGACTACAAACCAACTCGCATGCGCCATTGCCCTAGGTGTAAAGCGCGTGTGCTAGCAACTGCGCTTACCGGACAACCTGCGTAGTTTATTGCATATGTTTAATATCATAGTTACATTAATTACACAAATACATAGTTCCTTAAACTTAAAAAAGGGGTTGTTAAGAGAGATAAAACAGATTAGTATGTTAAAAGGTTTTTAAAGTGCGGTTTGTTCAAAATCGAGTGCAATAAATATGTATTTATTGGTAGGCTTTTTTTTAGTTTTAGATCATCTCTTTGACAATTTTCAAGATCGTACGTCATAAAGTCTAGATTTCATCGGTGAAATATGTTAAGATGCGCCGAACAAACCTCCTTGCGGACAATATTCGGAAGCAGCTGTCATGGTTTTATATTTGTTGTTGTATTTAATATTTATACAATACATAAACTGACTAAGCTTGATATATTTGTGTAAAAATTAAAAAGGATGTACTGGTATTGTTAATTTTCATTTTGCCTTCATTGTAAAATAGTCGCACACGCAGATTGACGCTTTGTTCTAAAATAGGAAAGTGATACTTTGTCTCTTGACAAGAACTATTTTGCTCTCGGAATCCTTCTCTGATTACAAGTACGTATTCGGGAAAGCTATTGATACATGAGGTACAGATCCTTGCAATTGATCGGTTGGATTTTGGCGTATGTGTAAAACTACATTAACTCATTTTCATTCCAATTTGCTTCTTTACTGACTGGCAGCAACGGACACATTGTTTCCTTACGTGTCTTACATGTATAATTAGTTGTAGCTTTAAACTTTTGTTGTTGTAATAAATGGATATATGAGAGCATGGTCTTCTCTTAATTAACAAATTATATTTCTGCTGCATAAATACCACCCTGTACTTTGGATGATCATGATGATATTTTCAAATCACATTCATAAAATTATGTGCGTTCACGGTCTACAAAAGTATGTAATTAATTTTGTTAGCTATTCTGTAAAACATCATTGTATTAAATAAAGTGTCCACAGAGTCGTTCCGTAAAACGAGCAGCCATCATGCCGGCTCTATCAAACACCATCATGAATCAAAGCGCTTAAAGCGTTGAAAGACCTTTGGCTTGCTGCGTTTTGTGAGTATAGTCATGTTATTGTAAAACAAATTAACAGTAATATATTAAGATCGAATATGCATGCCCTTGAATCCCTTCGCAAACACTTTTAAATTTTTATGCTGATACTCAATTAATTCAAAACCATGAAGTATCAGTCACTTGAAATACTCATTTAGTATGTGGAATACCCAAATGCATATGAAACCTTGTCTTAAATATACTATACTCTTCAAACATGACTGAGTCGTTATTATTTTACTACAGAGTAAAAGCTTAAAACATGACCAACGTGTAATCATCATTTAATTACCATTTTAAAAATCAGAATAATAGAACTATTCAAAACCCATTTTGAACTGGTTATGTACTACGCAGTACACCAAAGGACCCCGCCCTGGACCCTAGCATCACATAGCAACAGCTCTTGTTACCACAGATACCCCAGATTAACCTTGTTACAGATCCTAACAGTGGCACCGGGTTATGCAATGAACGCTAGCTCGCACCACGGATGTCTAGTTTAATTTGTATAATGATTATATCGCTCTACCCACGTTCATATCACGACTTCGATCAAATTAGCGTGTATTGCATTGCAGCGCACGAACTAAAACAAGTTAAGATATTTTTGACGTATGAAAAAGTTATGGCAAGAACACGTAGATGGAGAATATCATCTTTTTTTGAAACACGCACATTCTCAAAAAAGGCACGATTGGTTCGTATCAGAGCAAACATGCAAGACTGTTGACTCTATTGAACTAATTTCCTGTTTCTTTTATTTATCTGATGAGGTCCTGATTGCCTCTCATCTCGTCTTCACGTATGGCTGCAAAAACACAACATCACACATCATCACACATGTAGCGCGCTACTTTCTCAACATACGTCAAATTTAATTGAAGGCCTATTACGGTACAACATTATTAGAATGCCTTTCAAAATGAAAACATATTGTACATGGATTGTGTCCGACTTACACAACGTAAATTGTTTTTTGCGCTGTAAACTTAGTTTGAATAACTGTATTAAATACAAACCGTACTTTAAAACAACTCTCAGATATAGCAAAATCTATGTCATTTGTATTCGAATTGTCATCCAAATCCAAATGCCAAAAATATACATTGCTTACGTCACATGGCGATATTTTGTCGATTGAACACTTAATGAACGTTTTTTGTATACGATTTTATATTTATAATGGTTTCCATCTCGTTTTGTATTTTATAGTAGACATTTTAAACTATAACAGGTCGTTATCTTAGGCATTCCTCTTTTGTTTGTTTTGATACTTCTTGTAAAATATTTCATATTACATTATAACTGAAATACATTATGAAAATATTCCTGAAGATATTCCAGGGACAGGATGAACGTATTAAACTCATTCTCATTCAATATAGTACGATAATGCTAAATTTAATGTGATACACATAGCATCGCTGATCTGGTATACGAAAATGATCGAAACGAGCTAAATAATTAATTGACTCCTATACACGCCCACGTTTCGTTCACGACATCGCTTTACGTTAATGGTGTCTTCAAGGTCCCATTCTCAATATCACCGGAAAGTTCTTGTGCCGGTAGTGAGTGCTCGATAACGTCGGTACTGACGTCGT
Source organism: Mya arenaria (assembly GCF_026914265.1). Lineage (NCBI taxonomy): Eukaryota > Metazoa > Mollusca > Bivalvia > Myida > Myidae > Mya > Mya arenaria. The sequence continues at coordinate 62,830,730 of NC_069123.1, forward strand.
TTCCTTTTGATAATCTTCAAAAGGACCACTAAGAACTATGTAAATAATCAGAGATTTTAACGAAACATATAATTCATTTGAGAGGGAGAAACTTATAAACATAAAACACTCACTGAGTTTTGGCAGTTTCGGTTTGACTGACAGTTGACGCCAGTGACATAGTCGCAACACTGTCAATTCCGCTATCGCCGAATCTCAAGGGCGGTTTTTATTTTCACAAATCACTTAACAATCGCTGCACTCTAAAAGGGGAACCGGCTAATATTTATTATTGCATGTGCTTCTCCACTGTACCCCCATTTGATTATTTCCTTTATTTACAGCCAATGAAATCGTCTGTCGGCTTTCAAAATGATTTGTTCCTTGTATATCTAAAGCGATATTACATCATAACTTGGTTCCTCGTCTGTTGAATTAAGGTTATAACCGAAGATAATTAAAACAATTTAGTTAAGTAGGGATAGTTTCGCCCTTCTTAAGCATTAATAATTTATCTAATATGTACTGACTATAACATATAACTGGAACGTTTGTTTTATATTGACTTCGAATACCATTCGCAGACTCTAATAATAGGCACATTAGACAGAAAAACAGCATCGCTATAATAACTAAGCGAGATGATGATATAAATAAGGGGTTATTCTAATAGTTATCATTAGCTCTTATATTTCAAAAGGGATTGTGAAGGCAGAATTTGCTATATTCGAAAGATGACTAATTAATTTTCATGAAGATTAGTCGTACTTAGACTTGATTTATTTCGCTGTCTATACAAGTTATCAATATGTTTATAGCGTGATTTTTCTCCGCTTAACAATCTTTGAGAATCCAAAAGATTATCACTGATTTCCAAATTCTCGTTTTAAGCGGTTCAGTAACTGATGGATGTTTTTCATATCTAATAATGAATAAAATAAAATAAAAGCAATTCGTTAGTGTGAACTGTAATAGTTAAAACGTCTTTCTTAATAAGCCAATATTGCAAGAGAGTTTCTTAACTATTTCTGCAAATTAAAGTGTGGCGAACACTTGATTGAAATTTACCGTCTTCTCGTTCCCTGCAATAACCACTGGCAGGAGTAAACAGAGAGAAAAAACAACCATATTAGGGAAATGTGTTTAAACTTGTCTTTTTGATTGCCAACATCCCACTTATTCAAAGTGTATTGATTAGGTATAACTTAAAGTATCTAAACAGTTAGCCAAGACCTGAAAACGTAAATACCACTAAATGGCTTTATCTGCATGTTCGAATAATAACGTCTCTTGGTACAGGCTCATTTGCCTTAAATCATACTGAAATTGTGATCTATGATTAAATAGCGTTCTGAGAGAACTGAACTAGCCTTTTATGGTAATCTATGAGTCAAAAAGCAGTTTTCTAGAAAAACAATCTAAAGTGGGGATATTGTGCATATTCTTACTACACGTCTTTGTTAATCCACGCGTGAAATAGCCATTTCTATGGAACAGAACACGTGTGTATTGTAACTGGCCTTTTTTGAAGGATTGTGTATATACTTACAACTCTTCTTTGTTAATCTTCGAGTCAAATTTAAGTGTTCAGGAACAAAACCCATTGATAATGTGTTGTACATATTTCTTTTACAGTTTTCTTTACTTTGCATATCATATTGTTATCATTACCGGACAAATAGGGACAAAGGTTTAAACTTTCACCAGGATCAAACCAGCATGTTATGAATTTTATAGTTGCAAACATAGAATTAACTTTTATCGTTTTTAAGTCGGCCAGTGATTAAAAACTTCAATTAAAGATATTTAAAGGGCAACAATGTAAAGTAACAAGCCCAGTTTCATGACGAAAGCGTCAGTCTACTTCAACGCTACCGAAACTACATTACAATCCGACGTATACTTACATCAACCAAGCGCGGATAATATAAACCGTATTTCAAGTACCTTCGCACCCAATGGAACAGCTTTAAACATTATCAGAACAACTTGAAGATGCACTACAAAACAATAAGAAATATTGATATCTTTTTACGATGCAATAACAATGTTGTGCACAAATCAAAATCAAACAAATTATAATAATTAACTGCTACTTGCTTATATACTCGAGTCGGTGTATTCCCGGTTTAAATAACCATACCACTATCATATGACATGCATGATAATTGTTGATGATATATGTTATTTGTATCATCTAAGAGATGACAAAACTGCTAATATGTACAGATTATGGAAATATGAACAAAATTTATCGATATCTTATTACTGTAAACAGAGAAGATGTGACCGATGGATGGATTTAAGACTATAAAAGAATATGCATAAAGGGCATTTAGCTATTATTCTTTTATTCAAATTGAAAAGACTCGGCAACACAATCGTTTTGTTGTGATAATTGTGTAAAATGAACGTAAATGCACTTTGTTTCATTTTGGTTTTTACTTTTCCAAAAGTAACATATCTTTATAACATATCTAATGGGTACGACTGAGATATTTTTGAAACAATAATATATCTAATGGTTCCACAAAAATGAATTTCTTGGTTAAATAGTTCGTATCCCGTTCTTATAAAGAGTCAACTCATTCCAAAAACGTGTACATGTTCTTTTGTTTTGTGTTAAATGAAAAAACTAAAAAGTGTACACCTATTTATTTTACATACAACGTAACTCTTAAATTAATTTTTGCTTGCACATTATTCAATGGATGAAAACGGGCTAAATAATTACTCAGTATTGTTAAGGATTTTTGTTAGAATCTATTTACAAAGTAGTATCATTCATAAAACTGATAACATTTCCAAGAGAGGGCTAGTATGCTATTGTCAATATAAATTTAACACGACTTAGGACTTGTTCTCGCATCACGCGTTATCCTAGGTAGATATTTTGAAAGTTATGTAATGGTTGGTGCCTTGTAGAGTTTTATCTTATGTTTAGTGTTCGTTTGTCCTTGATCCTAGATGTTTGTTTGGAGTATGCTCTTTGTTAAGAAGTAGGCTACTGGTTTTGTTCATGGAGTTTTCATTATTGTACGTATATATGTTGTCCTGCAACGAAAGTATGTTTTATAAACATATTCATACAACGGCTATTAAAAGGCAATACGCTACAAAATTATAATGGACTATTTTCAGTCTGTAATTCTCTATTTCTCAACCTACGAATATATTCCATTCAATGCTAATGCGATATAATTATTCCTGAAATGTCATGATATCAGACGGATTTTTTAGACAAACTTAGGTCTTTAGAAAATATCTGACATATGAGATATTTCATGTCGTATGTATTCTTTTCATCATGACAAAACATTCAAATTCAAAAGCAGACTCGCGGATTTCATCTTGTGATTACCTTTTCTGGACAGTGATATAAATGTCGAATACAAGAACGTATTCGGCAAAGCTATTGACACGTTTGTGTAAAACTACATTAATTCATTTTCATTCCAATTTGCTTCTTTACTGACTGGCAACAACGGGCACATTGTTTCCATCCATATCTTAAATGTATAAATACTTTTTTGCTTTAAAGTGTTTTGCTCTTGTTAAAAGATTGATTTACGACAGCAGTGTCTTCTCTTCATTAACATATTATAATTCTGCTGCATAAATACCATCCTGTACTTTGGATGATCATGGTGATATTTTCAAAACAAATTCATATGTGCGTTCTCGGTTTTAAAGAGATTCCAAAAATATGTAGTTACTACATATTACTACAATAAAGTGTCCACAGAGTCGTTCCGTAAAACGAGCAACCATCATGCCGGCTTTATCAAACACCATCATGTTTAGACAAACTTAGGTCTCTAGAAAATATCTGACATATGAGATATTTCATGTCTAATGTATTCTTTTCATCATGACAAAACATTCAAATTCAAAAGCAGACTCGTGGATTTCATCTTGTGATTACCTTTTCCGTAATGACAATCTAGGTTTCGTAGAATATATCGGTTATAGCCCGTGGTTACATATGGGAAATACAGGCGGCTGTAATTTACCGCTCAATCATCAGTCGTATCATCCATTCTGGACATTGAGAAGACCGTAAACAAAACCTTGTCATCTTTTTCCTCGCAAACCACTCATGATGATAGGCCGACCATACTTAACAATATTGCTAATTAATGGTAACTATCTTTTACCATGAATGTCCTGGGACGGAGTGAAATCATCGGTCCCGTATTAGTCTGTTCAGGACTTGGGACGCCAAGCCATATCACTTCAGGCTGAGGTATTGCAAAATAGACAGATAAGATTTCCTGAAGACATCTTTGTAATTTCGCGATAAGGAACTTCTGGACAGTGTTATAAATGTCGACATATTATTGGTATACAGAACACTTCCGATGCCAGTGAAATTAGATGGAACTATACTATAAATAAAGAGTAAAGTTTAATACAGATGAGCGCAGTACATAATCAGACAGAAAGTGGAATTTATAAACGTTCATTGGTTCAAACTTAAATTTATTTGCTGTTATTTTCAAGAAAAACAACGATGAACATATAAAGCTGACATTAAATGCCATAAGAACCAGTAAACGTTCATATATCTGATAATAACTTTTTCCCTTTATGAGGATATCGTTGTTGTGGAACAGCAGGAACTTGTGAGTGTATTGTAATCATACATAAGCATGAACATACAAACATCTTAAATAAAATAATTTCTCTTCAAAGTGTTATATTACTTTGAATAAAGGCAAATGCATATATTCGGCAAAGACATTTAATTTACGGTTTTTGTTTTTCAAGTTTCATTGTTATTCTAAAAACAGAACATAATGTATTCAAAGTAAAATATAACGGGATGAGCTGAACAATGCTTTTTATCGACATCTGCAATATTTATAAGAGACCTAATACAAGAAGTCAAATTCTATTCTTTACTAAGTACACGAGGAAAATATAGGTTTCTTCGGTTCATGCTGCTTCAGCACCATTGGTATAACATATTTAAGAGTCAATGTCTGAACACGATTAATAGACAACATTGTCTGTACAGTACCAATACTGCGAAATAGCGTGTACTTGGCAGAAATGGCTTTAAATGGTGTTTTGTTTTGATTTTGCATGTACAATTGTGAGTTTAGGTCTCATCCATTGATTTTAAATTGTCTAAGATAGATCTTAACTTTTTCCCGGAATACCGGAGGATCACCACTTGTCAAACTTGGTGATCACAAACCAAACTCGCATGATCTCAGGCCGGGAATCAAATCCGGGTCGCCTAGGTGAAAAGCAAGTATGCAAAACACTGTCCTTACCGGCCAACCTGCGTTGTTTATTGCATATGTTCAGTATCATAAGTACACTAATTACACAAATACCCAGTTCCTTTGAACTTGGACAAACGGGGCGTCAAGAGAGATAAAACAGCAAATTACGTTAAAAGGTTTTTAAAGTGCTGTATGTTTAAGATCGTGTGCAGTAAATATGTATTAATTGGTGTTTAATTTTAGATTATTTGTTTGACAGTTTTCAAGATCGTACATCATAAAGTCTATATTTTATCGATGAAAAATGTTAAGATGCGCCGATCAAACCTTGTTGCGGACAGCATTTTGAAGAAACTGTCATGGTTTTATATTTATTGTTGCATTTAATATTTATACAAGTCATAAATTTACTAAGCTTGATATATATATGGGCTAAAATTAAAAAAAGGCATTGTTAATATTCATTAGACGATTTGTTCTAAAATAGGAAAGTGATACTTTGTCTCTAGACAAAAAATATATTGCTCTCGGAATACCACACTGAATACAAGAACGTATTCGGGAAAGCTAATGACACGTTTGTGTAAAACTACATTAATTCATTTTCATTCCAATTTGCTTCTTTACTGACTGGCAACAACGGGCACATTGTTTCCATCCATATCTTAAATGTATGAATATTTTTTTGCTTTAAAGTTTTTTGCTCTTGTTAAAAGATTGATTTACGACAGCAGTGTCTTCTCTTCATTAACATATTACAATTCTGCTGCATAAATACCATCCTGTACTTTGGATGATCATGATGATATTTGCAAAACATATTCATATGTGCGTTCTCGGTTTTAAAGAGATTCCAAAAATATATAGTTAATTTTTTAGCTATTCTGTAAAAAATCATTTTACTACAATAAAGTGTCCACAGAGTCGTTCCGTAAAAATAGCAACCATCATGCCGGCTTTATCAAACACCATCATTAATCAAAGCGCTTAAAGCGTTGAAAGACCTTTGGCATGCTGCGTCCTGCGAGTGTATTCATGTTATTGTAAAACAAATTAACAGTAATATATAAAGATCGAATATGCATGCTCATGAATCCCTTCGCAAACACTTTTAGATCCTTATGCTGATATTTAATTAATTCAAAACCATGAAGTCACTTGAAATACTCATTTAGTATTCGGAATACCCAAATGCATATGAAACCTTGTCTAAAATCTACTCTACACTTCAAACATGACTGAGTCGTTATTAATTTACTACCAGCAAAAAGTAAACGCTTAAAACATGACCATCGTGTAATCATCATTTAATTATCATTTTAGAAATCAGACTACTAGAACTATTAAAACCCCATTTTGAACTGGTTATGTACTTCGGTGTTCACGAAAGGACCCTGTCCTGCCCCTACCATCACAAAGCAACAGCTCTGGTTACCACGGATACCCCAGATTAACCTGGTTACAGATCCTAACAGTGGCACCGGGTTATTCAATGAACGCAAGGTTGCACCACGGATATCTTATTTAATGTTATAATGATAATATCGCTCTACCAACGTTCATGTCATGACTACGATCAAATTAGCGCGTGTTGCATTGCAGCGCACGTACTGAAACAAGTTAATTTTGACGTATGAAAATTTTTATGTAAAATCATGTATAAGTTGGAGCATATCATCTTTTTTCGAAACACGCACATTCTCAAAGAAATGCATGATTGGTTCGTATCAGAGTATACATGCAAGACTGTTGACTCTATTGAACTAATTTCCTGTTTCTTGTATTTATCTGCTGAGGTCCTGATTGCCTCTCATCTCGTCTTCACGTATGACTGCAAAAACACAACATCACACAACATCACACATGTAACTCGCTACTTTCTATATTTCTCAATACGTCTCGTTGCATCAAAATTACTTGGAGTCTTATTCCGGTACTGCATTATTAGAGTGCCTTTCAAAACGAATACATATTGTACATGGATTTTGTCCGACTTACACAACGTAAATTGTTTTTGCGCTGTAAACATAGTTTTCATATTTCTAATATATGCATACGGGACTTAAAAACAACTCTCAGGTAGAGAAAAATATATGTGCTTTGTATACTAAGTTTCATCCAAATCCAAATGCCAAAAATTGAGATTGCGAACGTAACATGGCAATATTTTGGCGATTAAACACTTAATGAACGGTTCTGTATACGATTTTATATTTATAATGGTTTCCATATCGTTTTGTAGTTCATAATATTCATTTTAAACTATAACAGTTGGTTCTCTTGGGCCTTCCTCTTTTGTTTGTTTTGATACTTATTGTAAAAGATATCGTATTACATTATAACTGAAAGAAAATTATGAAGATATTCCTGATGATATTCCAGAGACAACATGCAACGTTTAAAGCTCATTCTCAGTCACTTAAGAGTTCGAAAATGCTAAATATAATGTGATACGCATAACATCGCTGATCTGGTGTACGAGATTGATCGAAATGAGCTAAATAATTAATCTGATTTCTCCACCCGCCAACGTTTTGGTTCACGACATTGCTTTACGAGAGTTATAAGGGTCCCATTTTCAATATCCCGGAAAGTATTGGTGCCGGTAGTTAGTGCTCACCGGAAAGTATTTGTGCCGGTAGCTAGTGCTCACCGGAAAGTATTTGTGCCGGTAGCTAATGCTTTCCGAAAAGTATTTGTGCCGGTAGCTAGTGCTCACCGGAAAGTATTTGTGCCGGTAGTTAGTGCTCACCGGAAAGTATTTGTGCCGGTTGCTAGTGCTCACCGGAAAGTATTTGTGCCGGTAGCTAGTGCTCGATAACGTCGTAACTTACGTCGTTCCCTTTTATTGTGTTCAGAAGGTTGACTAAGGACTGTGTTAACAATCAGAGCTTTCTACGTAATAAAGTCTACATTTTAGAAGACAAACCTAAGAAACATAAAAACACTCACTGTGTTTTGGCAGTATAAGTTTGACTGACAGTTGACGTCAATGACCAAGTTGCAACACTGTCAACTCCGCTATCGTCGAATTTCAATTCACAAATCACTTTACAATCGCTGCACTCCAAAATGAGAAACCGGGTAACATTTATAATTACATTTGTTTCTCCATTGTAGCCACATTAGATTATTACCTTTATTTACAGCCATTGAAATCGCCTGTTGGCTGCAAAATGATTCGTTCCTTGTACATCTTAACCGATATTACGTCATAACTTGGTTCCTCGCCTGTTTAAACAAAGTTATAACCGAAGATATTTAAGACAGTTTAGTTAAGTAGGGATAGTTTCGCCCTTCTTAAACATTAATAATTTTCCTTATATGAACTGACTATTACATATAACTGGAACGAATGGTTTTACATTTGTCTTCAAATACCTATCCCTGTCTCTTACAATTGGCACATTGAGCAGACAAAACAACATCGCTCTAGTAACGAAGCGAGACTATATGAATAAGGTGTCATTCTTATAGCTGTCATTAGCTCTTATCTCTCAAAAGGGAATGTGGAGGCATCATCTGCTATATTCGAAAGATGAATAATTAATTTTTATGAAGATTGGACCTACTAAAATTTCATTTTATTCGCTGACTACATCAGTTATCAATATGTTTATAGCGTGATTTTCCTCTGCTTCACACTCTGAGAATCAAAAATATCATCACCGAATTTCAAATTCTCGTTTAAAACGGTTCAGTAACTGGTGCGTGTTTTTCATAGCTCATTATCAAATAAATAAAAGTAAAGCAATTCGTAAGTATGTACTGTAATAGTAAAAACCACTTTCTTAATTAGGCAATATTGCAAGAGAGTTTCTTAACTATTTCTGCAAATTAAAGTGCGGTGAACACTTGATCGAAATTTACCGTCCCTCCGTTTGCTGCAATAACCACTTGAGCTTCAGTTTTACAGCCTCGTTACACCGTCATTTGCGAAGTCAGTGCTTTGAAATCAATTTGTTCCCTAATTATAATATGGAAAAGCTTCTGCAGTGATTAAAGCAGTTTATGTCAGTAAATAATCTTCCAAGGATCTCGACAGAGTATGTTTATGTTTGGATAAAAAATAACCACTAACTAACCAACACAGACATCCGATTGAATAAACTGTCTTTTGTCTAGTTTGCACATATAAATGCTGCCATTGGTCAGCAATAATAAGTGGACACGATTGACCGGTTCAATGAATAATCATTTAGCCAATTTTGACGAAACCAAACATTTGACCAGTTTAATACATTTTGTGACGGATGGTTATGTAGTTATGCTATGATAAACGTTTCGTTATCCTACTCGATACCTTTACATTCCTCAGCAATTTATCTTCCATTGCGTTTTGTAATATTCACTAGATGCACCTGTGATAAGTGCTTTTTTTTAATATGTTGAACGCTGTAGTAGCAACAAATATTTCAGGAGTTATCATACGTTCAAGCTACATCAGGATATGACAACGATCCATTTTGTTTTGCATATTGTACTAGTAAAGGAAGATTTTGACGAATTACAAATTAAACCCCATTACATTAAGGACCATGTAGTAAGCAGAGTGGTTAACTCCGGAAGTAGAAAATTCTTTGTACTGTAAAGGAAAGTTTTAAGATAATAATTGACTCATAAAAACATAAACTTGTATACTTAAGTATAATCCAACTCCATAAAACATGCGTTTGTCCAACATTGCGTTATACAGCATTAAACATAAACAATATTGGTAGCCATTTAAATAATTAATTATGATTTACATGTTTTATAACATTCCTGTTTGGCTTGGATAAGTCGGAAATCAGATATAAGAACTATATCCGGTAACAATAATAATAATTGAAATTAACATAAAAACAGCGGGTGTTTACAATTGGCTATATGTATTTAAATATTTCATAACGAATTTGCTTAATATTTCATTTGAATATTGACCAACATGTACCTAATTATTGCTGGAAAACATCATAAACAGTAATGAGAATATGTAGCTCCCGAAAATGTTTGAAATGTAAAACTACAGCATTTTTCCTTACAGGAAATAATTAACTGCAAAGAATAGGTTGGTTTGTAAATATAGTTTCTGACCAAATAGCAAATTTAAATCCTAAATTTGAGACAGGCAGCACTTAACAGGCCAGAGTAAATGGCTTTAAACTTGTCTTTTGGAATGGCAACATATCCAAAGTTAATTAATTAGTTATAGCTAAAACCTATATATAAAAGCTGGCCAAGACCTGAAAACGTTCACTAAATGTCTTTATATGCATGTTCGATGAATAACAAATTCTGGTATAGACAGGCTCATTCGCCCTAAATCAAACTTAAATTGTGATCTATGATAATATAACGTTCTGAGGGAATTGAATAAACCTTTAATGGTAATCTATGAGTCAAATAGCAATTTTATACGAAGTTGGGATATTATGTTTATCCTTACTACACTTCTTCGGTTATCTACGAGTGAAGTAGCAATTACTTTGAAACAGAACACCGCGTGTGTATTGTTACTGCCCTTTTTGATATTTCGAGTCAAATAACAAAGATATGTAACAGAAAACGTTGTCGGAGCATTATGTATATTCTAACAACTATTCTTTATTAACCTACGAGTCACATAATAATTATCTGGAACAGAACACATTGTTGATGTACTGTGCATATTCCTTTTTCAATTTACTTGACTAGCCTTTCATTTAGTATATGTTAGGATTTGCCTTGAATATCATATTGTAAAACAAGTTATCATTATCGGACCAATATGTACAAAGGTTTAAGCTTACTCAAGGATTATACTATGAACATGTATTGAATTTTATTGTTGCGAACATAGTGTTAACTATTATTTCTATAAGTCGGCCAGTGGTTATCCACTTCAATCAAATATATTTAAAAGGCAACTATGTGTAGTAACAAGCCCAGTTTCATACGAAAGCGTCAGTCTACTTCAATGCTACTAAGACTGCATAACAATCCGACGTATACTTACAACAACCAAGCGCGGGAATATAAACCGTATTTCTAGCTACTTTGTCACCCAATGGAACTGCTCTAAGCATTATCAGAACAATTTGAAGATGCACTTCAAAAACAATAAGAAATATTGACCCCATTTAACAATGCAAAAGCAATTTAGTGGAACGAAAAAGTGCACAAATCAAAATCAAAGACATTGTAATCAATAACTGAAACTTGCTAATATGCTCGTACCGATATTGTCCCGGTTAAAATAACCATAACATTATCTTGTGACATGCATGATAATAATTGATGATATATGTTATTTGTATCATCTTTGTGATGCGAAACTGCTCGTATATGCAGATTATGGAAAAAGGAACAAAAATATTGATATCTTATTACTGTAAACAGGGCAAAAATAACCGATGGATTGATTTACGACTATCAAAGAATATGTATTTAACGCATTTAGCTATTATTCTTTTATTCAAATAGAAAATGCGTGGCAACATTATCGTTTTGTTGTGATGATTGTGTAAAATGCTCTTAAATGCACTGTGTTTGTTACATTTTGGTTTTGAGTTTTCCAAAAAAATATTTCTTAATTCTTAAAATCTTTTCATAATATTAAATGGGTACGACTGAGGTATTTTTAAGACAAAAATATATCTAATGGTACAACAAGAAATGAATCCTTTGCTTTAATAGTCCGTATCCATAACAGCAATCAACAAATATGATTGCCCTTTGTTAAGAAGTAGGCTTATGGTTTTGTTCATGTACTTTTCATTATTGTACGTATATATATTGTTCTGCAACGAAAGTAAGTTACATATATATATATATATATATATATATATATATCTTAATACAACGGCTATCCTAAGGTAATACGCTACTTAATTATAGTGGACAAATTTCAGTCTGTTCTTTTTCTATAGTTTTCCCCTACGCATATATTCCATCGATTGCTTTTGCAATATAAATATTCTTGGAATGGCATAATATCAGACTGATTTCTGAGATTTTAGGTGTCTAGAAAATACCTGCCATATGAGATATTTCATGTCGTATGTATTCTTTTCATCATGACAAAACATTCAAATTCAAAAGCAGACTCGTGGATTTAATCTTGTGATTACCTTTTCCGTAATGACAATCTTTCGTAGAATATATCGGTTATAGCCCGTGGCTACATATGAGAAATACAGGCGGCTGTAATTTACCGCTCACTCATCATTCGTTTCATCTATTGTGGATATTGAGAAGACCGTAAACAAAACCTTGTCATCTTTTTCCTCGCAAACTACTCATGCTGATACGCCGGCTACACTTAACAATATTGCTAATTGATGGTAACTATCTTTTACCATGAATGTCCTGGGACGGAGTAAAATCATCTGTCCCGTATTAGTCTGTTCAGGACTTGGGACGCCAAGCCATGCCACTTCAGGCTGAGGTATTGCAAAATGGACATATGAGTTTTCCTGAAGACATCATAGTAATTCCGCGGTAAAGTACTTCTGGACAGTGATATAGTTGTCGATATTTTATTGATATATAGAACTCATGTGATGCCAGTGAAATGACTCATTCTCTGTTATGAGGATATCGTTGTTGTTGAACAGCAGGAACTTGTGAGTGTATTGTTATCATTATCCTGAATATACGAACATCTAGAATAAAATTATTAGGTAATAATACAATGCAGTTTTTCTCTTCAAATTGATAGAGTACTTTTAATGAAGGCAAATTAGCATATATTTCATAAAACATATTTAATTTACACTTTTTTTCCAATTTTCAAGTTTCATTGTTATTCTTAAAAACATACCCATAATATATACAACGTTAAATATAACGGGACAAGCATGAGCTGAACAATGCTTTTATGGGGGTCTGCGATATATATAAGATACATAATACAAGTCAATTTCAATTGTTATTTTTATAGCAATTTACACGAGAAAAGCATTGTTTTCTTCAGTCCATGCTGCTTCAGCATCATTGGTATTAAATATTTAAGAGTGAATGTCTGAACACGATTAGTAGACAACACTGTCTGTACACTGCCAATTCTGGCGTGCACATGGCAGAAATGGCTTAAATTGGTGTTCTGCATTGAATTGTTATGTACAATTGTGAATGAAGGTGAGTATAGGTCTCATTCAAAGAATTGAAATTGTGCTATCATGTTATCCTCCGTTCGTTACAATTTATCAAACTGCATACTTGTTGCCTTTACAATTTGATCAGCTACGTGGTTTAATATAATCTCATCTAACCTAATCTTAATTGTATTTTTACAACAATTGTGAAACAATTTATTACAACATCATATTAATCACTCTCGTTGGCACGAGCTCGTGGTCTTGTAGGGGAGCCGGAGTATCGAAGGAAACCCACTTGTTCGGCTTAGTGACACCAAACCAAACTCACATGCGCCATGGCCTGGAATGGAACCCGGGGTCGCCTAGGTGAAAAGCGTGTGCGAGTATGCTATCCACTGAGCCAACCAACCGATCTGCGTAGTTTATTTCAAATGTTCAGTATCATAGGTACACTAATTAAACAAATACCTAGTTTCTTTGAACTTGGAAAAGCGGGATGTCAAGAGAAAATAAACAGCAAAATATGTTAAAAGGTTTTTAAAGTGTTGTATGTTCAACATCATGCGCAGTAAATATTTAGTAAATGATGGGCTGTTTTAGATTATTTGTTTGACAATTTTCAAGATCGTCTATCATAAAGTCTAGATTTCATCGATAAAAAATGTAAAGAAGTGCCAAACAAACATTCTTGCCTACAGCGTTCTGTAGCAGCTGTCATTGTTTTATATTTATTGTTGTATTTAATATTTATAAAAGTCATAAACTGACTAAGCTTGAGATATTTATGTTTATAAAACATCATATTTTCTTGCATTGTTAATATTTATTCTGACATCATTGTGAAATAGTGGCGGACTCAGGTTGACGCTTTGTTCTTAAATAGGAAAGTGATATTTTGTTTTAAAACAGGAACTAAAATATGTTCTCGCAATACCAGAATAAATTCAAGAACGTGAATATCTACAGGAAATTTATTGACAGATGAGGTACAGATCCTGGGTATATGGTCGGTGATTATGGCCTATGTGTGAAACTACATTTATTTATTTTCATTCCAGTTTCATTCCTTTACTGACTGGCCGCACAGCGGCACATTGCTTCCTTCCGTAACATGTATAACTATTTTTTTAGTTGAAATATAATATCATTCTTGTTAAAAAAGCACATACGAGAGCATGGTCTTCTCTTTATTAACATATAATAATTCTGCTGTATAAATGCATGCCTGTACTATTGATGGTCATGGTAATATTTTCAAATTACATTTTTCATATGTGCGTTAACGGTTTTAAAGAGATACCAAAATGTGTAGTTAATTATTTGAGCTATTCTGTAAAACATCATTGTATTATAATAAAGCGTCCACAGAATCGTTCCGTAAAACGATCAACCGTCATGCCGGTTCTAACAAACATCTTTATAAATCAAAACGCCTAAAGCGTTGAAAGACTTACGGTCCGCTGCGTTTTGTCAATATAATCATGCATATGTTATACATAATAACATAAATATAAAAAAGATAAGATACGCGTGCTCATGAATCCCTTCGCAAATTGTACGTTTATGCGGATAATGAATAAATTCAAAACCATGAAGTATCAGTCACTTTAAATACACAATTAATATGTGGAATGCCCAAATACTATATCTAACATATAGAGTAATGCTCAATTACATATGAAACCTAATCTGGAACGTTGCATATGAAAACATATCTGGATTTTTGGTTTCATTAACAATGCGCTGCCATGGATAAAGCACTTAGGTATGTTTGAGTAAAATCTACTCTACACTTCAAACATGACTGATTCGTATCAAATTTACTACCACGGTATGACTGCTTTACCAAATGCATACAACAAAATGCATTTGGCATGTTGATTAAGTTTATGTTATGGTTTCTTTGTACAGTGACAGGATCCTCGCAAAAAATGCCTCTGGAACAAATCACCACATACTGTTTATTCCCTGTGTGTATTGATGTATCTCAATATTGCCCACAACCTATGGCACTTGTGGACAAAACGAACAGATTTATATCAGTTGTTTTCGAATATGCATATGCAATATGCTGAAGTCTCTGGGCTGAAATAACTGAGACAAAATAAGAAATATCCACACACTTCCGTTAAATTCGGCATAACATGCCTATACTCACAACGTGTAGCAGGTCGAAAGCCTGTCGAAGCTTTAAGCGCGTTGATTTTAATTGTAAGTGTAAAAGTTAAAGGCTTTAAGTATGAACTTACACAAGTCGCATAACCATTTATTTTATGATCGTTCATACATACAATCGTAATCAAAACTTGTCAAATAAGAGTCGATTTATTTAAAACATTGAAGATATACTAATGAATGAATTGCAATAATAAAACAACAACAACAACTGATTATAGGATATTTTAATTAAATATTTGAAATGAAGTAATGGTAAATGTTGTGTATGTTACCAAATTTCAGTCAATATCTCAGTGACTTGTCTTCATGCATTGCAATGAACCTTTGAACAGGTGTTCACAACTATGCAACACACTTAATTACTCAAATACGATAACTCTTTTTTATAAAACGTAAATTATGGCCCTTGAAAATTCGAAGTACAAATTCTTGTAAGCATGCATATGTCAACATCTCAGCATCTACTTCTAGTATTGCATTTAAACTTTATACAACGGCTCATAACTGTTCAACCTACTTGATTAATCAAGTAAGATAACTCTTACTTTCATATAGCCACTAAGATTATAGCCATGTTAACAGTGATCCATGCATGTCTCAACAAATTTTTGCAATCCTTAAACTTAAAGCGTGGAAATGTGAATTTTAGTACACATGCTAATGATGATTCTAAACGGCTTTTGGCGCTCAGGAGAGAGTTCATGCAATCATATGAGATATATGCCTTCTCTCGACATCTCCAAGTGTCTAGGCTTGGAAATTTCAAACTTTAGTACCGTAAGAAGAAGTGTTTTTAAAGATTAAAGGCATAAACAGGCAAACAAAACAGAAGCAATTATATCGCGCAAGCATTATATGAAATGTTTCAGAAGAGAAATACTACTAGTTTACAAAGGCCTAAACGTGTTACCGTTATTCTGATTCGGCAGCGAACAAAAACTGCATAAAACTACCACGGCAAACATAAAAAGTGTTAAACAGTAAATCAATAGCCATATAATATCCATGATAAGTGCACAAGCCGTTGTAAAGAAATACATGCAAACTCTCAATAAATTTAGCTAAAATAGGTCTATGATAGTATAGTTTTAGTCCACACACTGTTTCAAGTCGCGCATTTTTTTATGTTCACTTTTTCACATTTTCGTTCAGCTTTAACATTTAACTTTTATGTTAAGGCTTCTAGAAACAAAGGTTAAAATCAAGAGACGCTTACACGTCATGTCTCCGGGTAGGCGTATTTATATTGCGATAAAAGTTATATAAACTTACTTACCAAGTCAAACTATCCTTAAAACACACCAAAATACTCAAACAATCCGCCATTTTATTCCGCATCGAACACGTACCTCTCTTAAGATCCGCAACAAATAATATACGTTGGAACCCATGCTCTTATTTCATAACTTATACAAGGTATGGCATGTGATATAAAACTCCTTCTGAACGTCGTCCTATAATAATGAGATCTATTACTCCATATCAAGCATGCAGTAATAATAAAAGTAAAGAAACATGAATTTAGGGCTTATAGCAAAAAGCGTTTTCGTAAATTTAGTCTCGCTCTATATTGTCAAAAGAGAAAGAAAATAAGAATATAGTAGAAACACACACAGCTCTACTGATCAGTATGACAAGAGAAACACCAAAACAAAAAATGTGGAAATTATTTTAAACCAGTATTTTGGAGAAATCTAACTCACATATATCCATTGCTTATTGGCGTAACATTATCCTATGTAAACTTTTCAGACATGAGCTAACATTAACAAACGCCAGAAAATTTGCATCGAATGCAAATTTTTTATTGTATTTTTGAGTAATAAATTGTCACTGAATAACATTTCTTGTTATTTTTCGTGTGATTGCGCACCCCCCTTTAAGCAGGGTTATAACTTTAATCAATACTTCAATATCCGTGTTATTTTGTATAACAGTCTGATTATAGGGAGTTCTGTGGTAATTCGCACGAGTCTATTAACGGTTTTTAGATAGTCTTATTTGGGGAAGGGAACGAACCTTTTTACACTTGACACATTGTTAAATATTTTCTATTTGTTTTGTTTCTTGTTGTAATATCACAGACGGACTCATTTAAAAAGAGGTTTAAGCTAACTCAAGTATCTAACCAACATGTGTACATTTAAAATTATATAACTTATATTAAAAGTCTTACTATAATTGTAAGGTGTTTATATACCTCAAAGTGATCAAATTGACCCACCGGGACATCTGACCGCGTGACTTATACTTCCGAGACAGAGTTACCATCTGAATAGACCGGTCAGTGAACATATTGGGAGGGAGGGGGGTCTTCTGTTCGGGCGCTCAACCTCACATATGACACAAAGTGTATCGACAAAACAAAACTAAAGTAAACGTTTTCAGATCTGGACGACTTTACTTGAAGATTAAATGCACACAAAAAAATTCAGAAGTTTTGACCTCTCACTAAGACAAGGCAGAAAATGATGGGAAGAAACGTGCACAAATCATAATCAACGAATACATAATCAATGATTGCGAATGGCTAATATACTCTTATCAATATTCTCGTGGTTCAAATGACGGTAACAGAGTTTCACTAGACACGCATGATCGTTATTGATGATCTACATGATTTGGTTTCCCTTCATAATGGGGCTGGAACTGCTCATATATGCAGATTATGTAAATCTCAAGGAGGACATTGATATCTTATTGCTGAAGATAAGAGAGATGTAACCGATGGACTGAATTGGAAATATCATAGACATGGCATCAAGCGCATTGCGCTATTTAAATAGTATGTCCTTAGAACATGCGCTTATAACCTCATTGTTAAGATAATTGTGTAAATTGTTCGCAAGGGTTTTTATGCCCCCACAAAGTGGCGGCATATAGGGTTGCCCTTGTCCGTACGTACGTCTGTCTGTCTGTCTGTCTGTCTGTACGTACGTACGTCCCGAAGATTGTTTCCGATCTAATTCTTGAAAACCGTTTGTCCAATCCTCACCAAACTTTAAACACATGTTTGTGACCATAATATCTTGATCAAGTTCGATAGTCATGGAAATCGCTTTAGTCATTTAGGAGTTACGGCCCTTTTTTGCCAAAAATACTTCAAAAATATATGTTTCCAATCTAATTCTTGAAAAGTATGTGTCCAATCCTCACCAAACTTTACATACATGTTGTGACCATAATATCTTGATCAAGTTCGATAGCCATGGAAATCGCTTTTGTCATTTAGGAGTTACGGCCCTTTATTTGCAAAAAAAGACTTGAGATTATCCTGAATAATCATTATGGCTTATTTTCTGTGACAAAAAATCGAAGTGGGGGCATCCGTGTCCTATGGACACATTTCTAGTTTTGTTCTGTAGCATGAAACATGTTTAGCTTTTTGGAAATTATTGCAAACAAGTCGGTTTGATTTAACCTCAAAATTACATACACTAAAATGCTGTTGAAAAACAGTTTATTATTAAAATATACCCCCCCCACAAATATCTTGGTTTTATTTTCTCATTCCTATAGTTTGTTGACCGATAGTAAGTTTAAAAGGTGTACTTTCGTCATTTAAATGTTCAAAGCGTTATAAAAGGTATTTGCGTTTTGTTCGTTAACGGTCGACTTCATCAATTTGTGCTGATAAATAATCAAACGGAGGAGAAAATGTCTTACATAATTACCCCCATTGGAGTCCTTATAGAATTTCTTACAAAACAACTATAAAATATCAAGATTGATACAAATGATCTATACATTTCGAGCGTGTTAGAATACTTATAGTTAAGCCTGCATTTATTTAATCAGAGAAAATTAAATTACTCTTTTATTGCTTTATTGTTGCGACTAAGTCTAGAGAAAAGTTTACTTTTCATGGAACAATCGCCGATACACCACTGTGATTGTTGATTTAAACGCCTATCCCGTGATCTCGTGACCATGGCTAAATAATGAGACAGTTTCATTGGTTCCGCAAACAACCAATACGAAAATATGCACAAACACCGTTATTTTTTTCAGGCAATTTTCCCGCGGTATCTTATGGTAGGAAACGACAAAAAGTTCCATGGTTTGCCGACGGGAGTTACTATGCTGCTTCAGCATCTTTGGTATATAATATTTAAGAGTCATTGTCTGAATACGTGTCTGCAGAGTACCAATAATGTTACAAAACGTGCACTTGGCAGTCTTGGATTTAAGTGTATTCTGCATTTTTTGCTATGTACAATTGTGCACGTTCCTGGGCATCATACTTCGGGCAATTAACTACGTGCTTTTCTCGATCTTGACCTCAATTCTGTATATTAACATACGTGGGATATACCCGCATAGAACTTGCCGTTACTATTTTGTCAAGTTACATAAACCATTGTTATCTAAACAAACAATTATCTTCTTGCATAAATCTTGTATAATTGTCATCAACTCTTTCACTGACATATGTTCAATAATTATACAGATACCCAGCTTCTTTGAACATGACAGTGAAGAGGAAAGAAAGATAAATTAGCAATTATATATAATTTAAAAGGTCGTTTAAGGTTTCCACGCAGGGTCTAGTAAATATTTACTGATGGATGTGCCCGTTTTAGATTCTTTGTTTGACAATTTGCCGGATAGTGATGATACATGATAATGTCCATATTAAACCAACGGTATGTATGAAAGACATGTGGAACTAGTCCGTTTTATAGATTTTTTTTCAATACTTACCCTTTTTGCGCGCGAAGTGTTTATTTTGATAAAATTGTCAGTAAATGGGTTACTAATGTGTCGACAAGATACGTTATAACTTTAATATTTGAACCTGATTTGTAGCCATGACAAAATCACACCGAACCAGGTTTGATGTTTTGATAAAATGGAATTACTTAACACTTTGTCATTGAACAGGAAATAAACAGTAAATAAAACTAGATTGTAATTAACATGCAAAAATGAAACACCACTAACAGATGGTTTCCTTGGTATAAGAACAATTCTTGAGAAAGGATAACAACAAACAAGGTATCAGCATGTCTCACATATCCAGGAACAAGGACGGGTTTAATGTGGGCGTGATTTATGATCGTATGTGCGAAACTTCTCTAGCCGCCCGATGAAATTGAGCCCCTCATATCCTCATCGGATTTCTTCTTAAACAAATTAAGAGCGAGCGAGCATGCGAAAACAATAGAACTGGTTTGATTTGTTATTGTAGATTAAGAAGCGAGGAATGATGCGATATATATTTTTTTTATTTAGCTTTGAAATATTTTTATTTTGTATCAAACTTCTATGTCTTTAAATCAATAAACAAACCAAAATATTTTTCTCAATCCTTGTTGTAAGTAATTCGATCACATATTAGGTTACTTTCGATAACAAGAGGTATTTCTTGAGTCATTTGAGAGTAATCGCCCTTTTATTATTGAATTTACCTATGAACGGTCTTTTCTGACCAATTACTGTATAAGCCTTTGTCAAATAATCACTAGTTTTGGTCAAAATGTGTATGGACATGATATCTGAAAATAACCAGCCATATATCACTCGAGAGTTATCGCCCTATAATTATGGAAATTACCTAAAATTGGTTTTGTCCGATCAATAACATCAAAAGCATTTGTCCAGTCATGACCAATTTTGGTCAGCATTTGTATGAGCATACTATCTTGAACAAGTCCGAGATAAGTGTTTGTATCGTACTTAAGTGATTTAAGTATCAAAAGATGTGAGTGGTTGTATCGTGTTTAACAGGTTTAAGCATCAGAAGATGTTTAGTGTTTGTATCGTGTTTAACAGGTTTAAGCATCAGAAGATGTTAGTGTTTGTATCGTTTGAACAGGTTTAAGCATCATAATTTGTTAGTGTTTGTATCGTGTTTAACTGGTTTAAGCATCAGAAGATGTTAAGTGTTTGTATCGTGTTAAACAGGTTTAAGCATCAGAAGAGATTAGTGTTTGTATCGTTTGAACAGGTTTAAGCATCATTATTTGTTAGTGTTTGTATCGTGTTTAACTGGTTTAAGCATCAGAAGATGTTAAGTGTGTGTATCGTTTGAACAGGTTTAAGCATCAGAAGATGTTAAGTGTTTGTATCGTTTGAACAGGTTTAAGCATCAGAAGAGATTAGTGTTTGTATCGTTTGAACAGGTTTAAGCATCAGAATTTGTTAGTGTTTGTATCGTGTTTAACTGGTTTAAGCATCAGAAGATTTTAAGTGTTTGTATCGTTTGAACAGGTTTAAGCATCAGAAAATGTTAAGTGTTTGTATCGTTTGAACAGGTTTAAGCATCAGAAGATGTTAAGTGTTTGTATCGTTTGAACAGGTTTAAGCATCAAAATATGTTAAGCGTTTGAATCTTGTTTAACACGTTTAAGCATCAGAAGATGCTCAGTGTTTTTATCGTTTGAACAGGTTTAAGAAATATATTTGAAAATGATTTTTTTTATATACCGCCTATTTGCATTAAGAGGGTTTTGAACAGTCGGAGTACTTAACAAAATTCTACACAAAGGAATGACCAGCAATGCTTAATAAACATGTACTAATGTCTACTTTCAACATGCATGTTGCAATAATTAAAGCAAAAAGCAAAGAAAATTGAACAGGTTCGTTCGCGAAGTAATGCTGTGTTTAGAAAGGCTTGTAGCACAAAGCAGTCGTCAATCAGGGTTCAATGAAAATTGTCGACTAGAAACACATCGCAGACCAAAACCAAGACAGATATGTTTGGTAAATTGGTTTAAACCGGGTTTTTTAGCTCTTTTTCTCAAATTTGACCTGCGTTCATTGGTAAGCAAAGCTACAAAAGCCAACGTAAGATTTATGTTTATCAAATTCAAATCTTGTATCATATTTACGAGGAAGAAATGATTGTTGTTGAAGAACATCTCTTGGATCCTTAAGGCATAGTTCATGCAGGATTAAAACTTTAATCAGTATTTTAATATCCGTGTTCCATTATATAAAAACAGTTTAAGGGAGGATTTGAGTTTCCTTTTTATGATAATCTGCACGAGTCCATTAGCGTATATCTGGTTGTTGATCCATCCCTGAAATTAAAACAACATTTCAAACATTTGCACTTGACATGGTGTAAAAAAACTCAATATACGCTTACCCAGCTCTTTATAAAAGTACAAACGTATATGTCATCTGATAAATTTTTACAACATATTATGCTTACTCAATCCAGCATGTAAGTATGTTATAATTGCGTAAATAATATTTAAAATTCGCATTTTATCGTTAGATGTTGGAAAACATTAATTAACTATATTTCATGTGTAACGACGGTGATAAAGTAAATCAAGTTATGTCTAGTTGTATAACACATTTAAACATCTTATATTAAATTAAGTTTGAGAAAACACGGGAGGGGGCGCTCAACCTGACACTTGCCACATTGTAAACAAAACAGAACTACAGTAAACGTAATCAGATCTGGACGAAGATGAGATAAAAACACTTTTTGTAGTATAAATCTATTTTGAGTAACGAATGAACAAAGTGGGGATGATGAATAGCGTGCACAAATCACCATCAAAGTATAATCAATAACTGCGGCTTGCTAATATACTCCAATGCCAATTACGTCCTAGCTGGAACGAACATGATGTACTTCCATTGAACGCCACAAACTGACTTATGGTGGCATCGTATGCTGTTGTGTCTAACTGACATTCTATTATGTCTTACAGTCATGTTGTTATGTTTAAATGAAGTGTTATTATGACCAAATAGCATTTTATTATGCAAGACCAACGTTGTGTTATATTAACTTATATGTCATTATGTCTAACTGGCATGTCATTACATGTATGTCTAAACGACATGTGTGAACTCGTCGAAAATATTATGTCCAATTGATGTCCTATCCACAGCGCATGCTGTTTTGTCACAATATGTGTGATCTTATCAAAGTGCGTGTTATTATGTGCAAAACACATGCTTTCTTGTCAACAAGATATGTAACCTTGTTAGATGAATGTGTTGTTATTTCAAGGTGTCTTGGACACTTGTCCATATAATAACACGTTCATTTGACATGATAACATACCTTGTGGTTAAAACAGCATGTGTTTTGCACAAATTAACACGCTCATTTGACAGGCCTATTTGTACACGTTTTATAAAAGACGAAATTTACGTTATACCTAAATATAGTCTCCATCGTTTAAAGAAATCTGCTTGTCTTGTTGAGCATAAAGCTATTCATTCTATAACTCAAAATAACGTAATTCTATAGGGGAGATCGCGTTCCCACATCTCGTAATTTTAATAGTCCATGAAAAAACCTCGACATTTGTTTGTTAAATTGTGGCATATTTCTTCTTTCAAATTTTTACTTTGTAGAAATACTATTGTGTTTTCATAAAAAATGCGAGATTTGACTACGTTGCATGATTCAGACATGGTAACATGCTAGTTGGACATAATAACATTTTCTGTAAACATACTTACGGGTATGTTAGACATACAAACATGTCCGGTAGACATAATAGTATATTATGTCAAAACATAAGACAGTTGTGGCATTCCTTAAACTTACAGGCGTCATGCAGGAGCATTATTGATGAAATGCACACTTGTTAATATATGCAGATTATGTTATCTAATCTAACGAAGGACATTGGTATCATATAACTGCAAACAAGATATATAACCGATTAAATGCACTGGGAACATCACAGAAACTGCATTAGGCGTATTAAACTATTATTCTTTCCTTAAATAGAAACTGCGCAGCTACATCATCTCGTTATTCAGATAATTGTGTAAAATGATCGCAAAGCTTCTTTGATTTGTTGCATTTTGGTTTTGAGAGTTAAAAAAAATCAAGGAATTATTGCAATTAAATGGGTACGATTGAAACTTCGAATTACGTAAGTAAACAATATTCCTATATAAAATAAAACTTATGATTTCTATCTACATTTGACCCATTCTGCATTTTGATAACGAACTTCTTTCTTTTAAATGCTCAATGCGTTATAAAAAGTAGCTCTTGTGCATACCAGTATTAAACATGAAATCAGTTTGTTCTGATAAAGTATTCAATGGAAGGGAAGGGACTTTAATATTCACTCTGTGTTATATAATGCTATTGAACAGGTCTAAGAAAGAATTATTCAGCTGTCTCATACCATTGTACAAACTGTACCATAATGTTCTGGCTTTATCAAAGGGAAACAATTTACACCCTAGCCTTTTTCTGTACCGCAAAGGGGAGTAACCGCTGCATGAAATTATTCTTCGCAAATATTCCATGGAATGATCTTGTAAATACAATAAATTCTCAGATTTTTTTGAAAAATAAATCTTAATGGAATCTAGCTATTTAATCTTGGCAAATATCAAGGTTTATAGGATATACCTGACAGATGATTGTATCTGTCTTATTATTCTCGCCATAATGACAAAGATGATCAATGGTATTCAGCAATTTCATGGCTTTAATCTTGTGATTACTTTTTCCGTGATGACGCTTGAGACTCATAGAATGTATCGGTTATAGCCCGTTGTTCCATATGGGAAATACTGGCGGCTGTAACCGCGGCTATCGTTAACTCAACGTACAACATACAAAATTACGGAGTATACTGTGACGTAAAAAACAAACGCCTAACAAAGCTTTATACGAACTTATTTATAAGATAATTAAACAATTGTTGTTATTGTTTTATAAATATATAAAACTCAAACTATTTTATATATAAATATATTGACATGAGGATAGTATCGCATGAGACGGTCCATGCTGCGTCAGCATCTTTCGTGTAACATTTTAAGAGTGAAGGGCAGAGTGTTCAGAACTGTGTCAATGTGACAACTTGATTAACGACATCGTTGTTGAGTTTTAAACGTGAAATAGTTAATGATCTGCTCATAAGATAAAGTAAACCTAGAACAGCCGAGACAGCTGTCATAGATTGTTACAACTATTGCAGATTACAAGTATATCTATAAAACTTCCTGGGCAATAAAGATTAAACAAATTTTAACAATTTTGTAAGCTTTAACATAGTTTTGAACAATCAACCCCTGTCTTAATACTTTTCAATGACAACACTGCCTTTACAGTAAACATATTGAGACATGGAGAGCACTTGGTTTTATACATTGATTTGCCATGTGCAACTGTGATTGAGTGCAGTAATTATCATGTGAGTTAGAATTGATATATTTATTCAATCAAACAACGTGCAACTATCCGCCCTACCTTAATTCCTTTCGTATCAGACATGCTAAAACTTTTTTCTGGTTGTGTTCAGGGACGTCGATCATGGTGATTAAAACAAACAAGTAAACACGCCTTTTGTGTGTAATTAGTATAATTGATCTTCACTGTTAAACTTACATAAAAACACAAAATATACAAATTTTAGGTTTCCTGAACATAAACAGATGGGGATTAGTGCGAGATAAAACTGTAAAATGTTTTTAAAAGGTGATTTAAGTGATGTTGTATTTTTAACGCCGTGTGTAGTAAATATTTATTGATGGATGTGCCATTTTTAGATTGTTTGTTTGACAATGGTTTGGCAATTGCAAGATCGTACATGATAAAGTCCAGATTGCATCAGCCATATCTATTAGAGACGTATCTGCGAAGAAATTGTTAAGAGACTCCGAAGAAACCTTTCTAACCGACATTCTACATCTGGTAAGCAGCTGCCATGATTTTTTTTGAGATAATAATTCTTTACAAGTCGTTAACGCATTTGCGCATGAGGTGTTTATTTTTGTGAAAGTGAATATACATACAAGTGTTTCGACAAGATACCTAATAATTTTGATATTATTTAAATCATATCATATTCAACATATAACAGATTGCGACAGTCTGTGTAATAAGCGGAGCTTTAAATGATTCTCTCTAAATAGTTGTACCTACATTTATTAGTGTACATATAAAGTTTCAGTACGCGTCTGTGCAAAAATGTTTCGTTTTGTTATTTAAAGTGTTACTTTGGCTTCGATTAGTCATTTAGCATTGAAGGCTATGTGAAGCTATTAACATGGGGATCTGGCTTTGATATGGCTTTGACATATATATTCTGGTTGTAAGGTTTGATTAGCTCGACTGTGGTTTCGAAGAAAAACCATTCGAAATGTTGCCATATGTTGTGGGTCGTCGTTGCCTGTCCCCTCGTGCAACAATCTACTTTTTGTCATAAAAAAAATAAATAAAAAAAACACAGTCAAGATATTGGTAGTACACAGTGAACCATGCCCATACGTATAATGTTCTTACCTAACTGAAATGAAAGAAAGATATTTCTCAATTCTAATGCATCCTACTTGATCGGTGACATATCATATCATTAAGTCTGATTTACAAAGACTGCCTTTAATAAATACATCCTCTATTATCGACGTATACTAAATGAGCGCAGTTTTACCTTATATAGACAGTTTATCAATAACCGGCCTACTTCAAGCAATGTCCGCCATAAACTAAAGATGATAATAAACATGTTGACTTTGCTAAACATTTTGACCTCGGGTATCATTTACTTATCATTTCCTTTCACACGGCAATAATCGAAGCCTAAATATTTGAAACAAATTCTTTGTAAACATAACCATAAAATTGTTATAAATGAGTCGGTGTTAAGTTAATAAGCGTATTTACGTCCAACTCGGTTCATCTTTTGTTGAAGTAGGTTTTAAGAGCCGCTCTTGGTCAGGAACTTGACAATGGTTTAACTTATTGTGTATCTTCCTTCCTTTCACCTCTAGGACACTTAATCCTTTCGGCTTTAGTCTGTTTTTGATTCGCCATAAATATTATTTCAATATTTTGGCTTCCATTACGAATTTGCACACCGCGTGGTTTAATGTTCTAATCTTTGTTAAAAGAACTTTTTAAATTTAATATCCCCCTTTTGTTCAAAACATGGTCAAAAATTTGAAATGGTTACGGAATGGACGCACAGACCATACTCAAAGTAACCGGACTTGGTATTACACTCGCTCATTATCAGTATTATTCTGTACATGATTTCGTTTTAACGTAGTATCAAGTCATGTTGTAGCCAAAACTAAATACATATAAAACTGTTATTATTAGATATTGGGCATAATAAGATTGACATTGACATTAGTTCTGTAAGAGATGTTACAGGCTGTATCGATAGTCTGTAGATATGTTATGCTATGATAGGCCATTTCTGAACAAATAGTTTGCCAAAAATGATCTTATATAAGCAGGTATTTATCAGACGACACACATGATACGCTGTACACCGGGCAGAACCAATGGGCTCGAAATTACTAATGAACTAGGGTATTGCACACGGACACCTTTATTATCTTTCTCTTCTGTGCTGCAGTCTCCGAGTTTAGCAGCATCTTCATGGGCCACATTGGACCCCCCCCCTCCCCACCAATTCTACCCGGAAAACTATTCTTTTTATGGAATATCCTATTTCGCAATAGTTAAATAATATACCTTCAGCTCGATATTTATTTGCCGAAAAGCTAGGTAAGACCTTGAATTCTAAACAATGTTTAGTACTCGAATGTACAGGAGACCCCTAGGTGTCTTGTATCAGGAATGCCTACATTACTCAGGTAACATACAATCATAGACAACATAGTTCGTCTTTGTTACACTACATTTTCACATCGTGCATAATGTTGACTTATAATTTCAAAACTTAATAAATTGTGAGTCATTCCACTTTATTAACATCAATCTAATATACCATTGATGATACATAATCTTGTCACAAAGGCCGGCTCCAGGAGTTGACGTTAGAGGGGGCGTAACTTAGGGCGTAACCTTTTGACTTGCGCCCCTCCATCAGAACCAAATTTGATATGGTATAAAGTGATAACAAGGGGGTTTGGGGGCAATTCCTAAAGACAATTTTTATCAATTTCTGGTCCGAAAGCATTTTGGGCGTATTAAAGTACTTTTTTCGCCGTTATTGAATTAAAAAGTACACCAGGACGTTTTTTAGGGCGGGGAGGGGGGTAGCCGCCCCCACCCTGGAACCGCTAGTGTTGTGAGTGTGTTCCAATATTTCCTTGCAACCTACGTTATTATGCGTATCAATACTTACGTGACAGAATGTATAAAATAGCCATGAAAAACGATTTTAGTCTGAGGAGAAAGCAGCGCGCCTATGAAATTAAATGGTTACACATTTTTACAAAGCTTTTTTGAATTATTTCTTTCCTTTATATTACAAAGCTATCTAAATCGGTTAGGAATTTGAAATAGCAGTGACTCGTAATCAGCAGTGCTGCCTGGCAAGGGCCTCTGACCAATATCTATATCTTACCAGTAAGCCACAGTGTAAACCTGGTTTGAAGGAATTATCTTTGCTTAATTCGACTTGTGTCGATAAGGTAAATATATGAGTGAAACGAAGTGTCTTTTAAAATTTCATATTTATAACTTTTTTGTTTGTTAAGCCAATAGGCTAGCGAGACTCTTTCAACTCTTAAGGCGGTTAAATTCACTGAGGAGTCTGTAGTATACTTACGAAGGATAAGGACTTGAAAGGAACTCAAGGGAACACCTTCTGGACTTTTAACATTCTAAGGTCAGTTAGTTTCTAAATATCCATATATAATCGGATGGTTTGCATGTGTACAATTGGACCCAGTAATGTGCGAACTACTTTTACATTTATAGTATCCACCAGTTTGTTATGCCCGTTATGTATTGCTCTGATGTTTCAAAAATCTCCTACTCTTCATCTTTTATTTTATATTCTAAAATATACCAAAATGAACAACTTTCTATTTACGTGGCGGTTGCGGATTCAAAATAAGTACTGCTCTTAAAAAGCTTATAAAAACAACATCGTCTTAGAATATAATGTTTATATGAGGTTCATTAGTATTCTTTTAAACATATACTGCTTACTAGGAATTTGATTAACACTCTACATCTAAAGATTTTTCACTTGAAAATTCCTCTTGAAATTTGCTTAATGAGTAACCTTTTAACAAACTATATGACACATTGCGACGGATTAAGATAAAAGATAAAAAAAAAAACACTTTCTAAAACATCAAACTTATACTATGAGTCAAATTCATGTGCTATTCATTTCCTATTTATTTTCTATATAGATTTAAATTCACAGATTCTTCAAATAAACACAAACCCGACATGGATGGTAAGATAGACCTTTATATTCGTTTCATTGAGAGCATGGTTTTATTTGAAGAGTATATCGCATATATATATATATATATATTCAGAAGATGTGATCATGTAATCATCGACTTGTTTAATATCGACTATCGGATAATAAGACGGCATGTCGTGATGCTTATGTGAACTTATCTGGTCAATAAATGAACGTTTCGACACAGGCATTGCTACATGTCTTGTATTAGCATCAGTATATTATCATCCCTATATCTTCATAGAGAGCTACGTTTTCCTAGAAGCTTATACTTTTATTGCCTACATAACTGATTCATAGATTTAATTGAATCACATATTTAATTGCTTTACCGATTAAAGATTGTTTACGAATTCAACTAGTCGGAAGTAAAACTTGAGGAAATCCTCGCTGTATGATCTTATCGTAACTAAACAATTAAGGTGGTTAAACAAACAAGGCCCCGTGAAGTAACCAGTTGGTACCATCCATACTCCATGTAGCGAAGATTAAACCTATTCTTCATAGGAGTTTGTTTTGTTTGTTTGTTTCAACTAACCCGACTGACCCTAATTTTACTCCCGACACTACATCTTATTTACCGTAGTGTGGATTTCGTTCGGTAATTTCCTAAAAAATGTTCTTTAATGAGTGAACATGTTAAAATTTGACAACTTTATATTTAACACGTTCTACAATAGCGGAACCATCCGGGTTCTAAAAAATAAATAAAATACAAAAAGTATGCGTACCTACCGACCCTATTATTTTTGAGATGTTAGAGATACAAAGAACTTCTTTTGGTCTTACTTCTTAAATCTGGAAAAAAATACGTGCTAGTTGTCTGTTATCAAGTTTAAAGTTTGGAAATTGTTTAATCATTCCATGTTTATTTCATAACAAGTGAAGTGCATATTCATTAGGATATTATCAAAGCGAATCAATCAAGCGAATATGCATATTTGAATTACGTTATTTTAGACGCGGTATTTTTTTATTTATCAAAAACCAAACATGACAAAACAAGTGTAATGCGTAGGCTTAAATGACACAAAACACATTTATTATGATTTCCCTTCAGTAAACGTATAATTTATTTGAATATTCAGATAACGAAATAGAGGATTTTTTTTCAGTGTGAGAGAGCACCAAAATGTGCATATCAAGAGTGAATCATGTATTTTGGGTGTATATTTTTCCATATGAAAATAAGTCTAGCGTTTTCTCGACCAACTAGCAGACCCTTATTCTAAAAATAGCTAGAAGGAACAGGTGTTGAATACATTGAAAGTGAAATCCAATTAAGCGAACACGTGTTGA
Organism: Mya arenaria; assembly: GCF_026914265.1. NCBI lineage: Eukaryota > Metazoa > Mollusca > Bivalvia > Myida > Myidae > Mya > Mya arenaria. Next base: position 62,861,609 of record NC_069123.1, read on the forward strand.
GCTATGATTGACGGACCACGGGTCACTCGACTGAACTGACGCTGCCCTAGCACGGAATATCGACTCGTATGATAATGATTTCATCGTTTGTTGTAGGAACAAGCGATCTTACTATAAAGACAAGTAATACATTATAAAGACTGAAAAAGAATGTGTTATAGGTGACTTTTCTCATAGAATAACACTAACGAAAAAAGTCCATTTCGTATGACGTAAAATGTCATGATCCTTCTTTTAGTCTTATTCTGATACCATCACAAACGCATCTGTCAGTTACATAACGTTTCTCCCATCAAATCGATGCCTCCTCCATACCGGTAGTCGCTTATTGAGACTTTCATCACTAATCGCCTTATAATCATTCAATAAAGTCAATAGTGTTTCCGAGATGACGAACAAGACAGCAATAAGGGCTGGGTGAACTGAATTATTAAAAACGTTTAGTTTCAGCTCGTAAGCAAATCTACTTCTACCAAGTTCTTTCTGTATTGTTCCGTGATGTTATTAAATACGTCATAGTCATCGTCAGCATAAACTTCAAAGGACGTATGGAATTAGGAACGAGACTATTCATTCTAGCACACCGGAGAGGCATTTCCGGTGAATTTAGCCGTGCTGGAAAACTCCATCTGGCATCCCCCAATGCCAGATGAGTCACGCGCTGTGACGTAATAATTTCAATTTCTTTTATAATACACTTTATGTAATCATAATTATGAGATTTAAATAGATAAGTTCCATTAACATTAACTTTACAAAAATATACTTTAAAACCCCCCATATAATAACCCTTAAAAGACGTGATACTGTAGGAACTTCTTGACGTATGCAGTGAATACAAATTACTGCGCGTCATGAAGTCAGTAAACATCATCGCACGCGCTTTTTGGTGATACTTATAAAAATGCGCTTTTTTATGTATTTTCTCCATAAAATTTATGTATGCTAGAAAAATATCTATCATGTGTCCGTTCCGGATAGAAAATTCCGACCCTCGGGCACGCTGCGTGGCCGGTAACTCGTTACCTGGCAACGCAGGTGCCCTCGGGTCGGATTTTTCTATCCGGAACGGGAACACATGACAGATACTATCATTCTGTCAATGTGTTTTTGCAATGACTGAAGCCACTAGCGGGTCTAGGGCACCCGGCGCGCCCCCTACTAAAATCGTCCAAGTTTACTTTTTATTTCCATATAGGAAAAAAGCAATAAAATACTTCCGCGCCCCCCTGCCAACACTTCCAACAAAATAGATTTTATTTGTGGGGTTCCAATGTCGCAAATCAAAAGGTTATGCCCTTAAGTTACGCCCCCTCTAACGTTGACTACTAGATCCGCCAACGGAAGCAGAGTTTCATGTTCGATGTTCACTAAGTATACATTCAAATAACCCCAGGGACCCGAATTGTTAAACGCTTAATATAAAGACCAAGAAGCCATGTAAGTTGATATATGATAAAGAATAATATTTTTCCAGCTGTATATATAAACTAATCATTAGCTATCCAAAATATACTTTCCCGCAAACAAGGCGTTTGCACTCAATGTATGTACAGATTGCGTTTATGTGTCAACTGGTTTAAACAATATTTATGTTAATAAATGGAGCAGGTGAAAACATCGGGCATACTCATGAATTATACAATATAATAACCCAACATATGAACTGACCATACGCTTATGCCTAATCACAACATTTAAGGTATAATTTAGCAGATCGTTTATAGTCTCGCTTCTGCCCTTTCCTGCCAGGTGCGACCCCTGTGTTTGACCAGTGACGGGGAACCAACGCATAACCTCAATGCCGTCTTGTTAGCAAATGTTGACTTTTTAATTTCAGGCGTAGATTTAATGTTTTAATTCAGATTTACATTGGTGTTAACCAATTTACCGAGACAAGACACTCTAACCCGGCCTTTGATACTTATGTCGCATACTTGAGGTTTAAAATGTCAATTTACACAGCATAACGTATTCCATCATTCCATTGTTAATGACACAATGTATCAAATATTTCCAAATTAAGAATATTGACAAAGAGAAGGTTATCAATTGACATGGCATATCATATCTTATTATTTTCACCTAAGAGTCTCCAAACATTCGAATTTATGTTAACGCACATCCACATGTACTTGATAATACTTAGGCCACATCATTTTTTTTCTTGTTTTCGGATTTTTACCAAAATTAAATGGAGCGAGCGAGCAAGCGAAAATAATATAAATTACTGTTTTTGTTTTTGTTTTTTTATTTTGTTTTTATAAAAACCGGAGCGAGCGAAGAGCGTAGAACTTTTTTCGTTGTAATAAAGAAGAAAGATTGTTAAACATAAGTGCCATTTTATCCATTTGAACACAATCTTAAACTTCATCTCCATCGGACAATAGAATATGTCCCAATACAAACTATTAACTCATCTTTTTTAAGTAATATATATGGATGAAGCATATTTCTAAGATAATTATAACTTACCTGTATGATTATCACTCATAATAAATAATAACCATGCTTTAAGGAAAAGGTTTAAACAACTTTCCTATATCGCTGAATCACTTTATCATCATTATTTATCATCTTTATCATCAGATCATCATTATATCAACTGTTTTAAGACATTCACTATGATTGATTTTGGGGTATTTAATATATGAAAGGTATGTTATTTTTACAAACAGCATCAAAACATTTAGGAGTGTTTATTTTTCATTTTGTTTTTATTTTTAATTTGGTGTTGGTTATCACTGTGACCAGAATGAACAGTATCGGGTTATGTTTGGAATGCTATTATGACCAGGTAGTTGTTTTATTCATCCCAGATGATGACGTAAAGGAAACATATATGGATAATATTGCCTTCTTTTTCTCTGTGTGACCGGATATTTGCAAAGTTTTGTTGTTTGTTGTCAGTATTTGTAATGACTCAAACATCATCTCAGACACATCGGGTCGAATTCTTGTCATGAGTATAGTGACCTGTAATGGGTTAATAAAAAAAACTAAAAACAAATGAATTTTTAAACTCTCTTGTAATGCTACACAGATGGATACTAGTGCTTTAACTACCACTGAAGCGTTAAGCAGTGTTAAATAAATTGGAATTATTAATTTCATGATATGTAAAACTATCCTGACTGTCATGGCGTTTGTAGTTTCAGATACATATTCATTTTGTCTTAACTGGCATTCGAATGGCAAGTAAACTTTAATGGCAATATCGCAGATACACGTTCCCTCGGAATTTTAATCACGGTTAGCAATTAACAAACGCCAACCATAATTACTTTCTGCGGGAAACATAACCAGAGATAGTCACCACTCTATTATTTACACACCCTATCAGAATAATTTATGGCATAGGGCAAAAATGAAATACTAGACTAAACAATTTAGTAATTTATATCTTCCGAGAAAACAAGCTGTTATCAATGACATGATCAGGACATAGAATGAATGATCTCAGGTTTAACCTTGGACATTATAAGGACAGATTTATAGCTGGTATGATATCAAGTTTAATATTGGATATTATCAGGAAATAGCTTGTATGATATAAGGTTTGATCTAGAAATTCATCAGTACATAGCATGTGTAATATCAGGTCTAACCTCGGACATTGTCCGGATATAGCTTGTATGATATAAGGTTTGATCTAGAAATTCATCAGTACATAGCATGTGTAATATCAGGTCTAACCTTGGCCATTGTCCGGATATAGCTTGTATGATATAAGGTTTGATCTTGGAAATCATCTGGAATAGCATGTGTAATATCAGGTCTAACCTCGGCCATTGTCCGGATAAAGCTTGTATGATATAAGGTTTGATCTTCGAAATCATCTGGACTAGTATGTGATATATAAGGTCTAACCTCGGACATTTTCCTGATATGGAATGTATGATATAAGGTTTCACCTAGGACCCTTTCTGGATAACGCCTGTTTAATCTCAGTTTTTACTTAGAGCATTACCAGGATATAGAATGTATGATATAAGGTTTCACCTATGACCCTTTCTGGATACCGCCTGTTTAATCTCAGTTTTTATTTAGAGCATTACCAAGATATAGAATGTATGATATCAGGTTTGATCAAGGAAATAATCAGGATATAGTATGCGTAATATCAGGTTTAACCGTGGACATTATCATGATATAGCATGTGTAATCTCAGTTTAATCAAGGTGATCATCCGGATGAACACATGTATTATATCAGGTTAAACATGAGGCAGTATCAGGATATATCATGTGTTATATCAGGTTAAACATGGGGCAGTATCAGGATATATCATGTGTTATATCAGGTTAAACATGGGGCAGTATCAGGATATATCATGTGTTATATCAGGTTAAACATGGGGCAGTATCAGGATATATCATGTGTTATATCAGGTTAAACATGGGGAAGTATCAAGATATATCATGTGTTATATCAGGTTAAACATGGGGCAGTATCAGGATATATCATGTGTTATATCAGGATATATCATGTATTATATCAGGTTAAACATGGGCCAGTATCAAGATATATCATGTGTTTTATCAGGATATATCATGTATTAACTCAGGTTAAACATGGGGCAGTATCAGGATATATCATGTGTTATATCAGGTTAAACATGGGGCAGTATCAGGATATATCATGTGTTATATCAGGATATATCATGTATTATATCAGGTTAAACATGGGGCAGTATCAGGATATATCATGTGTTATATCAGGGTAAACATGGGGCAGTATCAAGATATATCATGTGTTATATCAGGTTAAACATGGGGCAGTATCAAGATATATCATGTGTTATATCAGGTTAAACATGGGGCAGTATCAGGATATATCATGAATAATCTCAGGACATTATCGAGACATAGCTGATAGATGTTATATAAAATACAAAATGAGAGCATGTGTCAATTTGCACAAATCATTAAGTTAAAGGTTTAATGTTTAACGGACAAACACGTCTCAACCAATTACATACACAGATATCTTATGACCACTGTAGTGCTAATGGCTGGGCAAATCAATCACCTGTATTAACAATGGGTTGTATTACATGTACACGAAGTTCACCTGAAGTTAATATAGGAAAAGGCTTCAGTATTTCGTTAAACACGATTGATGATGTATTTCACGAATATAAGGCGTACCTCTATGGTACGGCCATACACTTATTTAATTAACCTTTAAATACTTCGTGAAAGGTCAGACAGACATAAACGCGAATATTAATCTAAAATGTCCAGCAGGTTTCCTGTAATGTAGAATTGCTTATAATTGATTTCGTCAGAAATAAACGAGGAGTTTGGAATATGGAAGGTCCGACGATGTTTTAGAAATGAGTTACCACTGGCTGCATGAGCCTGTCGAAAGACTTAAATATAACTATAAATTAGAATCTAGTTGTTGAAAACATAAAGTAAATATATAAGTAAAAATAATAACTTACTTAACAGAGTATTATCTTACATTCGATATTGGCTTTAACTAAGTTTCTAATTTCAGTTACAGGGTACGATGACAAAAATGTTTTACGTTAAACGATTTGATATCAGTTTCTGATTCCAATGAGGATTTCATATTAATTTTTGCTCTGGTTGATAACTGATGACACGTGCGGTGTTGTGATCCCGTAGTCCGGTTTAATACTGCAGATTAACTAAATGTATCACCGTGCATCGGCCAGACTTTCCAAAATATTATATCGATATTTGATATTTATATTATCAGTGTCTGTGTGTCCGTAAGAGTGTGTGTTCCCTTAAGCGTTGTGTGTCTCACTGAGTGTATGTTCCCTTTGGCGTTATGTGTCTCACTGAGTGTATGACCCCTTTGGCGTTGTGTGTCTCAGTGAGTGTGTGTTCCCTTTAGCGTTGTGTGTCTCACTAAGTGTATGTTCCCTTTGGCGTTATGTGTCTCAGTGTGTGTATGACCCCTTAAGCGTTGTGTGTCTCACTGAGTGTATGACCCCTTTGGCGTTGTGTGTCTCAGTGAGTGTGTGTTCCCTTAAGCGTTATGTGTCTCACTGAGTGTATGACCCCTTTGGCGTTGTGTGTCTCAGTGAGTGGCTGTTCCCTTTGGCGTTGTGTTTCAGTGAGTGTATGACCCCTTTGGCGTTATGTGTCTCAGTGAGTGTATGACCCCTTTGGCGTCGTGTGTCTCAGTGAGTGTATGTTCCCTTTGGCGTTATGTGTCTCAGTGAGTGTATGACCCCTTTGGCGTTATGTGTCTCAGTGAGTGTATGACCCTTTTGGCGTTGTGTGTCTCAGTGAGTGTGTGTTCCCTTTGGCGTTGTGTGGCTCAGTGAGTGTGTGTTCCCTTTGGCGTTGTGTGTCTCAGTGAGTGTATGACCCCTTTGGCGATATGTGTCTCAGTGAGTGTATGACCCCTTTGGCGTTATTTGTCTCAGTGAGTGTATGACCCCTTTGGCGTTGTGTGTCTCACTGAGTGTATGACCCCTGTGGCGTTGTGTGTCTCACTGAGTGTATGACCCCTGTGGCGTTGTGTGTCTCAGTGAGTGTGTGTTCGATTTGGCGTGATGTGTCTCGGTGAGTGTGTGTTCCATTTGGCGTGATGTGTCTCAGTGAGTGTGTGTTCCATTTGGCGTTGTGTGTCTCAGTGAGTGTGTGTTCCCTGTGGCGCTGTGCGTCTCAGTGATTGTGTGTTCCCTGTGGCGTTGTGTGTCTCAGTGAGTGTGTGACCCCTTTGGCTTTGTGTATCTCAGTGAGTGTGTGTTCCATTTGGCGTGATGTGTCTCAGTGAGTGTGTGTTCCATTTGGCGTGAGGTATCTCAGTGAGTGTGTGTTCCATTTGGCGTGATGTATCTCAGTGAGTGTATGTTCCATTTGGCGTGATGTGTCTCAGTGATTGTGTGTTCCCTGTGGCGTTATGTGTCACGGTGATTGTGTGTTCCCTGTGGCGTTGTGTGTCTCAGTGAGTGGGTGTTCCCTGTGGCGTTGTGGGTCTCAGTGAGTGGGTGTTCCCTGTGGCGTTGTGTATATCAGTGAGTGTGTGTTCCCTGTGGCGTTGTGTGTCTCAGTGATTGTGTGTTCCTTTTGGCGTTATGTATCTCAGTGAGTGTGTGTTCCATTTGGCGTGATGTGTCTCAGTGAGTGTGTGTTCCCTGTGGCGTTGTGTGTCTCAGTGATTGTGTGTTCCCTGTGGCGTTGTGTGTCTCAGTGAGTGTGTGTTCCCTGTGGCGTAGTGGGTCTCAGTGAGTGTGTGTTCCCTTTGGCGCTGTGTGTCTCAGTGAGTGTGTGTTCCCTGTGGCGTTGTGGGTCTCAGTGAGTGTGTGTTCCCTGTGGCGCTGTGTGTCTCAGTGAGTGTGTGTTCCCTTTTACGTTGTGTATCTCAGTGAGTGTGTGTTCCATTTGGCGTGATGTGTCTCAGTGAGTGTGTGTTCCCTTTGACGTTGTGTATTTCAGTGAGTGTGTGTTCCATTTGACTTGGTGTGTCTCAGTGAGTGTGTGTACCCTTTGACGTTGTGTATTTCTGTGATTTTGTGTTCCATTTGGCTTGGCGTGTCTCAGTGAGTGTGTGTTCACTGCGGCTTTTTGTGTCTCAGTGAGTGTATGTTTCATTTGGCGTTGTGTGTCTCAGTGAGTGTATGACCCCTGTGGCGTTGTGTGTCTCAGTGAGTGTGTGTTTCCTTTAGCGTTGTGTGTCTCACTGAGTGTATGACCCCTTTGGCGTTGTGTGTCTCAGTGAGTGTGTGTTCCCTTTAGCGTTGTGTGTTTCACTGAGTGGATGACCCCTTTGGCGTTGTGTGTCTCAGAGACTGTGTGTTCCATTTGGCGTTGTGTGTCTCAGTGAGTGTATGTTCCATTTGGCGTTGTGAGTCACAGTGAGTGTATGTTCCATTTGGCGCTGTGTGTCTCAGTGAGTGTGTGTTCCCTTTGTCGTTGAGTGTCTCAGTGAGTGTGTGTTTCTTTGTCGTTGAGTGTCTCACTGAGTGTATGTTCCCTTTGGCGTTGTTTGTCTCAGTGACTGTGTGTTCCTTTGTCTTTTTGTGTCTCAGGGACTGTGTGTCCCTTTGGCGTTGTGTGTCTCAGTGAGCGTATGTTCCCTTTGGCGTTGTTTGTCTCAGTGACTGTGTGTTCCTTTGTCGTTTTGTGTCTCAGTGAGTGTATGTTCCCTTTGGCGTTGTTTGTCTCACTGACTGTGTCTTCCTTTGTCGTTTTGTGTCACACTGAGTGTGTGTTCCATTTGGCGTTGTTTGTCTCAGTGAGTGTGTGTTCCTTTGTCGTTTTGTGTCTCAGTGATTTTGTGTTCCTTTGTCGTTTTGTGTCTCAGTGAGTGTGTGTTCCCTTTGGCGTTGTGTGTCTCAGTGAGTGCGTGTTCCCTTTGGCGTTGTGCGTCTCAGGGAGTGTTAGTTGTACAGGCCAGACTAACATGTACCCAAACAGCCCACACTTACACGTACCCGTACAGCCCACACTTACACGTACCCGTACAGCCCACACTTACACGTACCCGTACAGCCCACACGTACACGTACCCGTACAGCCCACACTTACACGTACCCGTACAGCCCACACTTACACGTACCCGTACAGCCCACACTTACACGTACCCGTACAGCCCACACTTACACGTACCCGTACAGCCCACACTTACACGTACCCGTACAGCCCACACGTACACGTACCCGTACAGCCCACACTTACACGTACCCGTACAGCCCACACTTACACGTACCCGTACAGCCCACACTTACACGTACCCGTACAGCCCACACTTACACGTACCCGTACACGTACCCGTACAGCCCACACTTACACGTACCCGTACAGCCCACACTTACACGTACCCGTACAGCCCACACGTACACGTACCCGTACAGCCCACACTTACACGTACCCGTACAGCCCACACGTACACGTACCCGTACAGCCCACACTTACACGTACCCGTACAGCCCACACTTACACGTACCCGTACAGCCCACACTTACACGTACCCGTACAGCCCACACGTACACGTACGCGTACAGCCCACACTTACACGTACCCGTACAGCCCACACTTACACGTACCCGTACAGCCCACACTTACACGTACCCGTACAGCCCACACGTACACGTACGCGTACAGCCCACACTTACACGTACCCGAACAGTCCACACGTAGACGTACGCGTACAACCCACACTTACACGTACCCGAACAGTCCACCCATATATGAGCCGCATCGCGCCAGTTTGGGCCTTCGGGAATAATTATTATAAATGAAATAATCATTAATAAAACGTGCCAAAAATAATTATTTTTTCTATGTATATCAATTTCTTTCAAACTTCTTTCTTTTAAAGAATTGCCATTGGTACATCATTGTCTCGAGGATTTATGACCATTGGTTTACTTATGTTTCCATAGCAACCACGGTTTTCATCCAGACATATTTTCACTGCATCCATTGTAATAGTCTGTGTTTGGAACGGCCAAATGTATTAAAAATACAAAAATGATTCAGCATTTTTATCTTATGTTCCTTAAAGAGTATGTGTAAAGAAAATCATTTGAATTATAAGCTAGTAGTAACATTGATACGTTAATTGTGCACATCATTTGAATAATGTACTTTCGTAACGACGTCATGCGAATGACGTCAAAAGTATTCAATATTCGCAATACATGGTCTCACTTATAAACACGTATCTTACGCAATTCAAATGATTTCATCATGAAATTTTCAGAATTTATTCCTGAAATATTATTTAATTTAAATACCTTAAAACATAATAATAGCAAATATATGTCCGAAGGCCCAAAATCGTGCGATACGGGACATATTATGTACCCTGGCATAGAGTGTTTCATAACCTCTCTTTAATCTTGACAAGCTCAGTAGTTCCAAATGTATTGTTAACCCCAGATATATAACCCCGTTCAGAGGCGGTAATCCTTTCCCATATCGATAACCGATTTATATTCACTTTCTTAGTTCAAACAATTCTCTCATTTTTGTCCTACATGTTATTCTATTTGTGGTGTCAACGTATAGTTTAATTTTTGTCAGACCTAATAAAGATTGGTCTTGGAGGAAAATATATTTCTTAAAACACATAATTTGTAATTTGGAGACATGATTGTCAAATCTAGAAACTAACAACACCGCATCACCCAGGAAACAGATAACTCAGATATTTGAGACAACATGGCAGACACATGACGTTATCGGACAAGACGTTATCATGGATATCAAAACGAATGAAAAACGGAAATACAGTACAGCCTCCTGGAACTATACTGAGTTGCAAATTTCTAGCAATTTAGATGTCAATGGTAAATGAAGTTTTCAAGATGAGTAAGTTTGGTAAGTAGTCTCTGGTATATGACACTTGCTCTTAAGGTTGTTGTGTACGCTTGTGATATTTCACGTTTACAGGAAAAATGGCATTTTAAACTGACTAAGACATTTAACTGCTTGCACAAACACAACTTCAGTATCTGCACCGGTATATACGAATACTGCACATTAAATATAATGTTCCTTTTAAAAATAATAATAATCTATTCATACAATGCCGGAAGACCTAGGTGCGGGTATAAAGTGTTCTAACATATTCTAATAAGGCTTAAACAGTCTCTTTCATTATAATGAACATCCACTCATCGGAAACGTATCAATATCTTGTCATAATTTCTCTGTCAGGGCATCGGGTTATTCAGTTAACCTAATATGGTGTAATGTAATAATCATTGCACGGCGGGGAAATGCCGACAAATTGGAATTAGAGAATAGACTGTAGTTAATACTCGTATTACACACTCAGAAATTCATCAATGTTACACGAACGCATTTCGTTCCATAATTAACTAAAAGTATAATGGTAATCGAGTCGTCCTGCGTAGATCCGACCAGATCTGATTTTCTCCGCTTCAACTAATTGTCTTTGCAAACTTGGACAGGGAATGGAACTTTAATCGAGAGTAATGGTTCTCTCAGGGTTCTCAAATATGATCATGATATGGCGTTTTCTGCTCATGTCTTTTAATCGAGGTTCTTTTTACACTTCTCATTAAGTTTTCATGAAGCCTTAAGAACACTTTTGAAAGGCAAATGTGTTATTCAAATTATAAATCTAATTCATCGCTTTTTCATGGGGATGTGGCCATTTGATGGTTTTATACACGGCGACTCCTTCAATACTGCTTAAAACTATCTATGAAACGTTCAGGAAAGATTTGGTACGAAGTTGCAGTGTGCACTCTTCAATTTAGTTCCGGTTTGTTGTTTTAAAGATGTACGTTAAATGTGGATGATTGTTGTGTACCGCTTAGGGGAATGTGCACGAAACTGTTTGTCGCTTTTTTGGTTTGGATTATAGTCATTTTATGTTACTTTACATAATGATAACCAATTTCTGCTTAGAAAAGTCCGTGAAAATTCGAGAAAATATTGTTTCATTTATTTTCCACACCCCTCTTTATGGTTTTAATGAACTATTCAGGGATTTTTTTATTCTATTTTTGAAGCCAATAGCTATTATATCTCCGTAACATGCGTGAAAGGGGTTTTAATTATATTTTTGAAGCCAATGGGTTTTATTTTTCCGTAACATGCGTGAAAGGGGGTTCGGGATGTAAAAACAACACATAAAAAATACGAAGTTTTTAGTCTATGTAATAACAATTACTCAATGACTCTACCCGTTTGCCGTATCTTTATAAAAAAACGAACTATTAAAAATGCACTCTTACTCCCAGATAAGATTTACCACAATTAATAATATTGTTTTAATATACCAAAAAGGATGAATAAATGTCGAAAACAATGGTTCTTATGAAAGATAACGAGTTTAATTTGAAAGAAATGAGCATAAAACACGGTTTTTCTACCTTATGATACTATAGTAGACCACAGTAAATCTTTAAGCATTCACCAATCATTTAATATTTTTGCGCTTTCTGCTGTTAATATACACGGTTACAATATTGCTATCAGTAATTAATATTTTCCATATATGCATTATTCAGTAAGTAGTTTAAGCTTGATCACTCAAAATTGATGTTTGTTATGCATGTGTTTGTATTAATTGGGGAAAAAAGTGTCACTTTAAATATTGAGATACAAATTAGAAGAAAATTATGTTATTAAAATTCTAACTCTGTTAGACAAAACCTCTATGATTACTTTTTACTTACAAAATCGACACAATGAAAAGTTGTTTGAAGGGGAGGTAAGCATGGTAAATTTTGCTTCGTGTGTTGTTTCGCCAGTGTTATAGAAAGGCAATGAGCAACAATCTTCGTAAATATAAATTATTTTCTCTAACCCTGCTTTGGATTTTGCTGCGTTGTACGGATATAGCCGGTTTACAGTCCTATTAGAAGGGGAAATGAAAATTACTAGTAAATTGTTCATTTTGACATATTGATTTCTTATAAGTTCTCAATTATTTGTGATTTGGAAGAGAAACCCTATTGTGTGTATGAAACGATCCAAATGACGAAACGTATCAAATTAGGCTCTCTTCATTTCTGTAACATCCGATAATTGCCAATTAACCTTTTTTCTGTGTACGGGGCACCATCGTATTATATGTCAAAGGGATTTTCTTAAAATTTCTGCGTTTTACAATTCTTTAAAAAATAAGTATGCAGAGTGCGTATTTGAATGTCTTGGTGTCGTCGGCGTAGTTGTGCAAACACTTTTATCTTGGCTATAATTGAGATATTCAAATGAAATTTTGTTTACATTGTGCTACATGCATTGCATGATTGCGAGAGGCATACCTCTGACATTAAACTTATTGAGTAACAAGTCAGTACAGACGGTCGTTGTTGTTCGGTTCGGAGCTCTCTTGTTCGGCAAATGTTATCTTTATGCTAATAGCGTGTATATGCTTTTAGAGTAGTATCAACCATGCATGTTCTTTTTCGATATTTGATCTAGACTTACTTTGTTAATGGCTGATGTTTAATCTTAATCAAATTATTTACACAAGTGTTTAAAAGGCGACTAAATAAAAATGCTAATTAAATGTTAGTACAACGTATATAAATCAATCTCGTTGGTACGATGTTGCGCAAGAGTGTTGTCTTGTGTTTTGGGGGAAACCTTCGTACCCGGAGAAAACCCACTTGCCCGATTGGTGACCACAAACCAAACTCACATGCGCCTAGGCCGGGAATCGAAATCGGGTCACCTGGTGAGAAGTGAGTGCATTAGCCACTGTGATAACCGGACAGCCCCTTAATAGCCGAAGGCAAAAATGTTTTCTTGAAACTATTTGCAACCTATATACGTGAACAGAGTTAAACATAATGATTTTTTACGCAATAAAGAAGAGTACGACTATCACGAAAACGCACGTTATCGAATTAAGTTTCATATTTCAGAATCCGTTGATAGGAATGTGCCGATGTATATCAGTTTGTTGGGTGGTGATGTCAGATTGCCTCCAACGGTTAAGTGTGGAGGTTCCTGTTTCCCTGATAATTCAAGAATACGCTGAAATTTAGAACTCCGCTGCAATCTAATGCCTTCATAAAATGGCTAAACAATAATAGCGTTGTACTATTTCGTTTGAAGCATTATTTTACAAGATTAATAAGAGTTGTTTAAACCCTATTTCATATGTAACTACCTACCCAGTTCTCACACAAACTCCCTACAACACAAGACCACACTCTCGCGTAACATCGTGTCAACCAGTGTGACTAAGTATAGGTGAATATAACTCGTTGTTAGATAAATAAAGTTTAAACTAAACTAAACTAACGCTTAGTTTGGTATAGTTTGTCCATTTGTCCATTCAGTCTAAATGATCTCCATTCCAGGAGTTTATCTTTTAAGCAATGAAGTCACCAAAGGTGAAAGTATGTCGTATATACATTATATACATATAACTTCGCGTTATAGACTGTGAACCAAAACAAAGTTTTACAAATACGTTCAATGTTTATTATAAAGAAAATGTAATTTCATGTTTTCAAGACAATATTTTAGACCTATGCAATCATTCGTTAAATCGGCTTATAGATATCAGGGTGGCGATTTGAGCACAGAATGTGTAAACAAGCAGTACTCGCGTTTGCAAAACAACATAAAAGTTCCCTACTGGCGTTTATATGACAAAGCTCGTCTCAGCAGAATAGTATACATGATACAGCTCGTCTCAGCGGACGAGATATATGACACAGCAGCTCGTCTAAGCAGACGAATATATATGACACAGCTCGTCTCAGCAGAGTATATATGACACAGCTCGTCCAAGCAGACGAGTATATATGACACAGCTCGTCTCAACAGACGAGTATATATGACACAGATCATCTCAGCAGACGAGTATATATGACACAGCTCGTCCAAGCAGACGAGTATATATGACGAAGCTCGTCTCAGCAGAATAGTATATATGATACAGCTCGTCTCAGCGGACGAGATATATGACACAGCAGCTCGTCTAAGCAGACGAGTATATATGACACAGCTCGTCTCAGCAGACGAGTATATATGACACAGCTCATCCAAGCAGACGCGTATATATGACACAGCTCGTCTCAACAGACGAGTATATATGACACAGATCGTCTCAGCAGACGAGTATATATGACACAGCACGTCCAAGCAGACGAGTATATATGACACAGTTCGTCTCAGGAGACGTGTATATATGACAACGCCCGTCTCAGCAGACGAGTATATATGACACAGCAGCTCGTCTCAGCAGACGAGTATTTATGACACAGCTTGTCTCAGGAGACGTGTATACGACACAGCTCGTCTTAGCAGACGAGTATATATGACACAGCAACTCCTCTCAGCAGACGAGTATATATGACACAGCTCGTCTCAGCAGGCGACTATATTTGACACAGCTCGTCACAGTAGACGACTATATATGACACAGCTCGTCTCAGCAGACGTTAGAGACTCACACTGAAATGTCAACTACAAGAAAAGATAAGGGAAAGGGATATTAGCCGGCAGGAAAAAAAATGGAATTTTCTGGGATTTTGTGTTTTTGGGGTTTAACCCCAGCCAACGTAGCAATTCACAGTTCATATGTTTTGTGGTGCCATTTCAATACATATTTAGAATCAGTGCTTTGAAAGATTTTAATATTTTGCAATGAACGTATATAAAGGCATTCCCTTTGAACGAACCGAACCTTTATTTTTATGACATTTACTTCACATTTTCTCTGTAATTCTTCAGTAGTTCAGCATAAGTGGTACAGCACACAGATTTATCACTATGTGTAAATGGGAATTCTGTGTAAGTTACGATTTGAGAATTCATTTTGATGAAGGACATCACGTGGCAAAATTGCATATTATCTGAAGTATTGTTCCACTGAAAATTCTTTATTTGATTAAAGACAGATGTTAGAGACGGTGGAATACAGGCGGCTAGACAGATTCAATCATCTGGACACGTGATAAATCGCCCAGTCATTGATCTTCGTGCAGTTTTACCATTACGTTTAACATGTGTTATTCGGTATAATTTGTAGCGCACAGGATATATCTTGGCAATAAATCGCTTGATATAATCAGTACGAATACACCTTAGTTTGGTCACATAGGCTTGGTCACGTGACATTTTTAGATGACGATATGTTTTATAACTTTGAATTGAAACAGACAAAGTAATTAATTTGTTAACTGTATATCAATTCTTAATAGAGTATATGCAGACGATCATGAGGTTATATGTTATCATTTTATATCAGGATTACTCCATAAACAGTCAATTCTGCCGACTCAACCATTATTTAAAGAAATAAAACTTAATGTCAAGTTAACCAGCCCGGAACAATTTCAAAAACATTAAGGATTCGCGTCAGAGTGTTTTCATGTTTTTTTGAATAACAGACATGTTTCTTTAATCAAGACTTTATTGTTTTTAAATAAGTGTGGAATAAGAGATGGGAAGGCGTCAATGTTGCACTTGAGAACAAGCTTTAGTAGAATATTATTACAATGCTGTCGACGCAAGATTAGACGATATTAGATCGGATGCAGTTCTTATAAAATAAAGTTGTAAAAGTTAACGGGTTATTGTGCATTTTCCTAGCAAAATAGACTGCAGTGGGGAGAATTTTGTTTTCGTGAAATAAATTTCGTTTTTTTTTTTTTAATTCAGTGTAGCTAAGTGAAAACAAAATGTTGTAATTGATTCAAATCTCTCATTATTCAGTTTGATTTGCAGTTGATGCCGTTAAATTGCGTCTGGGAACTGAATACCTGATTTTATGTTTTTGAGAAGAATTAACCTCCTATTAAAATAAGTTTTTCAGTTTATTTTCAGTACAGACTATCTGTTTTAATAAATGGTTCGATATGTTGTACAGACACTGGCATGCCTTGATTAGACATGTTATTTATCTCCTTCATTGGAATGCAGACAATTTACAAATGATTGGTAAGGGCGGATGGCCCTGTACGCATCCTTATATATGGCTTGGGTAGCACTCTTGCACGACATACACGCAATAAAATAAAAATTATCCCTAACACATTTTTGCAAAATGGTATCATATTCAATAATAAATCCTATTCATTATTTTTTATTACCGTTTCGAAAATAGAAATATGCTGGTCTAGACTTAAGTACGGAAGCGGATATGCTTGTAAAAATACGCGGTTTGTCAGAAACTTCAAGGTATATGAATTCACCGGCAACTGTTTGTTATCACCCCTGTCTGATACAACACTGGCGTGGAATTCTTTGTATAAGTTTTTATATATATATTAGACGTTGAAGCCTTCTGACAAATGCTGTTATTCATTTTGCTAATAGAAGAATTTATTTTTAGCAAACAAAATATGTATACAATTTAGTTAACAAAAGTTGATTAGCATCATTGAAATAAATCTATTTGTCAGATGTGCAAAAAATCGAACCATTTTTTCACTTTGCTTTTATTTTAACAGTTTCGTTTTTATAAAGTAAACATCATTTAAAATACAACTGACATCGTATTCTCCGCGTAGTTCTACCCTTAAATACAACTAACATAGTATTCTCCGCGAAGTTCTACCCTCGAATACAACTAACATAGTATTCTCCGCGAAGTTCTACCCTCGAATACAGCTGACATGGTATTCTCCGCGTAGTTCTACCCTCGAATACAACTAAAATAGTATTCTCCGCGTTGTTCTACCCTCGAATACAACTGACATGGTACTCTTCGCGTTGTTCTACCCTCGAATACAATTGACATGGTATTCTCCGCGTTGTTCTACCCTCGAATACAACTGACCTAGTATTCTCAGCGAAGTTCTACCCTCGAATACAACTAACATAGTATTCTCCGCGTAGTTCTACCCCCGAATACAATTAGCATAGTACTCTCCGCGTAGTTCTACCCTCGAATACAACTTACATGGTATTATCCGCGTAGTTCTACCCTTTGATACAACTTACATAGTATTCTCCGCGAAGTTCTACCATCGAATACAACTAACATAACATTCTCCGCGTAGTTCTTCCCTCGAATACAACTTGTCAAATGCGATATGTTGTTTCTTTTATTTATTTTACTTATCTTGTTAGCGATATTGTGTGTGTGCCTTGCCAATAATAGCATTGATAACATTCGTCTGGCTTAACATTTCAGTGTGTTTCCCTCCCTAACTACCGATTTCGACCGCACCATCTTTTCACCGTTCTATTCGCGGAAATAAAACATAATGCGGTGTAAATAATACAAAATACATATATGTTTTGTACGTAATATATTTATATTTTTTTTATTTTCCAGGTCTCTGATGCCAACTCCGCGATGCTGCGTCTGTTGAAGTTAGCATGAGGTAAATATCTAATAGACATTTAAAGGAAATGTTCTCGAAAAAATATCAGTGAAGTTTTCGATTCACATCTGTACACCATTTTTAGAACATTATTTAAAACTATGAAATAGCATATGTTATATGTAATTTATATCGTAGTTGTTGTTTGGTTAGTATCGAATACATACCGACTTTATACTGTTTTTAAGATAAAGTATGACGTATGTGTTGATGCAAGCCTGCCCGAAGGTTAGTTATTGTCATGGCTACGAAAATAAAACAAAAAAACATATTAAGTCTATATAATTGCCATTCATTATGATGGCTTCATATTAATGAGCATTGGGCTGAAAATATAGTTTTATATCAGACGTCTCACGTTGGTCTGAAATTAAATGTTAAAACATTGTTAGAGTGTATATCTTAGAGCAGGTCAGCTATGCATGTAGACTTAAAATGTTTTTTTTTTTCCCAATGGCCAACGAGTCTAGTTTGTGTGATTGTAATGTATAAGTCGAATGCCTATTCTTATCGAGTTCGTTTAGATATTGGTAAGTAATGACACATTGTTTTGTCATTTGTAATTGAAAGTGTATGTTTGATCGTTGATTGCTGTAATCCGCCTCATGTCATTGCTCCCTCCTTCGCATGAAACTGTACAGAGTAAGTCGTTCATATGATACACTTGAGTACGGAGAATTGTTGTTCAACTTATATATCTGTGGCGGCTAAATGGGTTTTACTCTCGATTTTCAAAAATAAACTTTGTTTGGATGGATTATGTCCGGCTATGCTGTTTGGATGAATTAAGTCTGTCTTTCCTGTTGGGATGGATTATGTCCGTATATGCTGTTGGGATGTATTTTGTCCGTCTATGCTGTTGGGATGGATTATGTCCGTCTATGCTGTTTGGATGGATTATGTCCGTCTTTCCTGTTGGGATGGATTTTGTCCGTATATGCTGTTGGGATGGATTATGTCCGTCTATGCTGTTGGGATGGATTACTAGTATGTCCGTCTATGCTGTTGGGATGGATTTTGTCCGTCTATGCTGTTGGGATGGATTTTGTCCGTCTATGCTGTTGGGATGGATTATGTCCGGCTATGCTGTTTGGATGAATTAAGTCTGTCTTTCCTGTTGGGATGGATTATGTCCGTATATGCTGTTGGGATGTATTTTGTCCGTCTATGCTGTTGGGATGGATTATGTCCGTCTATGCTGTTTGGATGGATTATGTCCGTCTTTCCTGTTGGGATGGATTTTGTCCGTCTATGCTGTTGGGATGGATTATGTCCGTCTATGCTGTTGGGATGGATTATGTCCGTCTATGCTGTTGGGATGGATTTTGTCCGTCTATGCTGTTGGGATGGATTTTGTCCGTCTATGCTGTTGGGATGGATTATGTCCGTCTATGCTGTTGGGATGGATTATGTCCGTCTATGCTGTTGGGATGGATTTTGTCCGTCTATGCTGTTGGGATGGATTTGTTCCTTCTATGATGTTTGGGGTATTGTTTTTAAATTCCTTCTAGGCTGTTGGTGATATTTTGTCCGTCTATGCTATAAGGGGTAGATTTCGTCCTTCTGTGTTGTTTTGATGATTTGGGAGATTTTGACCGTCTATGCTATTGGAGGGCGGGGTGTTTGCCCGTGGGAGGGGGATTGGAAGGATTGTGGCCTTAACTCGTACTGAGTATTTATCTTGTGTTACTTTACTTAAACATGATTGCTTACTGTGAGGTTTGAATCAATCATTACCAAAGTGACATTGATTTATTTTTTATCAATTTAAACTGCTAATTCCTCATCCAGTCGATACTAATAAGTTTTCTTTGGCATCTGCACATCAGGTCAGGCGTCTGACTGTTTAGAACGAGATTTGAAAGATCTTGTTTTTGAATGTACGTAACATTCCTGTCGAAGAATAATTAATTTAACATACTGGGTCAACATCGTCACGACATCTGGTCTGGACGTGTCAAGTATTATATTGAAACGCTTAGGACACACATTGAAGGAATGGAAGAGAAGTTACACTGCTCTTGTTAAGCAATATCTCCTGGACAAATCGAAAATGTGTCAGGAAATAAATGTGATGAGTAGCTTTGATTAGAAACTTCTTTATCTGATAAAGCACTTGTTCTGAATTCGTTAATTATGTTTAAACGCATAAAAACATTTTGCCGCATATTTGGTTATGGGCAAGGGTCCATTGCACATGTGCGAATTGTAAAGAAGCAGCTTCGTGAATGACAATACGTAACTTTAATTGTAATTTGGGTCAAAAGCCTTCGAAATAATTAAATTAGAACTCGTTTGCTATCCCAGAGTGGGCGACAGAAGCACAACCAATAAATAGGATGTACATCGATTTCAATATTCACTGATGGAACTGTACTTTGTAGAACCGAAAGCTAGCAAACACATTACCACAATTGGTCGCAAACAAAGCCTTACGCTTATCTTAAAATTGAGCATGCGTATTCCACATAACTATGTTAATTCACAATTAAAAGCGAAAAATGTTATTTTATTACATGTGCATGAGAGGAGATGTACACACATTCGTATCATATCGAGGGCATAATAATTATTTTGATTAATTCGTTAAAGGCCATATCAATATCACATGATATCACATGATACTCCGAAATGCTTATCAGGGGATATTATGATATGTGTTTCTGACGTATGCATGACGTCGAGTTCGGTGTGTAAAGGCATTGCTGCCATGGTCGAGACGGATACAAGTTTATACATCGAAAAAAACGTGAATCATGTATTCAGCTAAAGCATCCTCCTCAGAGTGTAGGTTTTCTGAAAATAGTCAGTAGGGTAAGTTCTAGGCGGGCGTGGAACCGCCATTCCTAGTTTTGGTTGTTGTCGGAAATGCGATTCTGCGTGTACTATTCCGCATCGTTAAGTATTGATACAAGAAAATACTTACATCTTACCCTAAACTAATGTTTCTGTTGACAATTAAACGTCATTTGTTTTGGCGTGTACCTACTCGAGTTTTCGAAAATAAAGTGTAGGCCGCGGTCTTCACAGACAAAAGAAAGCTA
Organism: Mya arenaria; assembly: GCF_026914265.1. Lineage (NCBI taxonomy): Eukaryota > Metazoa > Mollusca > Bivalvia > Myida > Myidae > Mya > Mya arenaria. The sequence continues at coordinate 62,882,417 of NC_069123.1, forward strand.
CGCCCCTGCTTTTGAAATAATCATTACGTCTCTCTTTATCATGTCTATACTTAAATGCAATGCTTTTAGTTTAACCAGCGAAACTGCACTTTTTTTACACGACATTACGCTGAATTTCAATTCTGGGAAAACATTTGAAACGATTTATTTAGGAAACATGAAACAGTTCTGAAAACATATGCTATTGAAATTGATATATAAACAATAAAGATATCGATCCAGTCAGCTTTATATTAAAACATCGTTTATCATCGCTGTTTACCGATAACGCACGGTTGTACTGTTTTGCGCAGCTCTGTTGTATTTTAAAATGTTTTCAATTTTATTTATTTTACAATTAAGTCATTGTATGTTACCATTTAAATAATGTTAATTCGCTGACAGTGTTTATTATTTATTTCTTGTATGTCAAATATCATGTTGATATCAAGACATAGAAACACTTTATTTACGCTCGTGGCTTCAACTCTCGTTAAAGTATATTTTTTTGTGATTCTCGTGGAAAGAAATTCTATCTTACACTAAAATCAATAAATATCCTCTATTTCTTGTATGCGAAATATCATGTTGTTTTCATTGTTGTTATTTTCACCGCTTAAACTTCAAATTAACAAAGAGTTCATTATATCGGTTGATAATTTTTAAAGTTTAAATGGGTTTAAGTTTAGATGGGTTTAAAGTCCTCACCTAAATAACGTCATTACGGTATGTTTCTCCCATGATTTTTAAACTAACGCCTGATAAATAGACAGTTTTATTTTTAAGCATTAAAAAAACAGATATATATATTGAATTTCGATGTAAGGTTAGGTAGCTCGTGGTCACAGAAAAGAATTGTGCTTTCTGTGAATTAAATTTCGATCTTACACCGAAATGGTATAACAATCCGTCATATATTGCTCATTTTCTAAAATGTGTGATGAAGGAACGACATCTTTATTTCTATTTTTTTTTTAAAAACCTTTTAGTTATGAAGAGTGTTTATGTTTGTCTATCACTGACAAATAACATAAGGTATTATATATACAGGCGAAATGACAGGCTTCGTTTATAGTTTCGTTTGAACGACAATATCACATCATTCCGTTGAGAAGTCATTGAAATAAAAACCCGTGGGTTTGAACATATTATAGGAGAATTGCTGCAATAAATATCTGAAATTACTGACAATAGGAATTCGTGCAGAGGGTTTCTGATCGTTGGGCGATAAACCCTGTCTTACAAACACCTGAGATTGGAGTCTGCCACGTTATTTCTAAATCATATCTACTCTTTATATCTTCTATATATAAATCAATGATGATAATTTTACAACAAAAAATCGATAATTGCATATAAATCTCAACTAAAAGAAAGAAAAAACTTCTCGGAGCCTTGGGGTCACTCTGGATGTCATTCATCACAGTTCTCGCGGCATTTGGGGTACAAAATTACTTCTTTGGCGAATATCCCATCAACCGGTGGGGGAAAAAACTCACCTATGGATTCAAAATTCTGTTTTTGGCACACTTGAGGATGTAAAGGGGTCAAGCCATAATGCACCCATTTCATTAAGGCTTTAGGAAGTATATTTGGTTGGTGTGTCTATCTGCAGCACTGCTTCTAGTTCATACGAATTCATTTTCTCTCGAACTCAAAATGACGAAGGATAGTTTTTAGCTCCACTGGCCGAAGGCCATGGAGCTTATGTCGTCACAGATTGTCCGTCGTGAGTGCGTGCGTGCGTGCGTGCGTGCGTAAACTTTTACTTTAAACGACATCTCCTCTGAAACTGATAAGCGGATTTTGACAAAACTTCACAGGAATGTTCCTTTGGTGGTCCTTTACCAAAATTGCTCAAATGGTTCCGGTCCATTGCACAATATGGCCGCCAGAGCTAAAAATGGCAAAATCTTTAAACGACATCTCCTCTGAAACGGTTCGGCAGATTTTGATGAAACTTGACAGTAATGTTCCTTGGGTGGTCCTTTATTAAAATTGCTCAAATGGTTCTGGTCCATTGCACAATATGGCCGCCACAGCTAAAAATAGCAAAATCTTTAAACGACATCTCCTCTGAAACGGATAGGCAGATTTTGATGAAACTTGACAGAATTGTTCCTTGGGTGGTCCTTAACCAAAATTGCTCAAATGGTTCCGGTCCGCTGCACAACATGGCTGCCAGGGCAAAAAAATAGAAAAACCTTTAAAGAACATCTTCTCAGAAACCGATGATCAGATTTTGATGAAACTTAACAGAAATGTTCCTTGGATGGTCCTTTATCAAATTTGCTTCAATGGTTTCGGTCCACTGAACAAGATGGCCCCCAGAGGTAAAAATAGAAAAACCTTTAAACGACTTCTCCTCAGAAACCGATGATCGTATTGCAATGAAACTTGACAGAAATGTTACTTGGGTAGTCCTTAACCAAAATAGCCCAAACAGTTCTGGTCTGCTGCACAACATGGGCACCAGAGCTAAGAATAGAAAAAAAACGTTAAACTACATCTTCTCAGAAACCGATTATCAGATTTTGATGAAACTTTACATAAATGTTCATCGGGATGCCCTTTAACCAAAATTGCCCAAATGGTTCCGGTCCGCTGCACAACATGGCTGCGAGAGTTAAAAATAGAAAAACCTTTAAGGACTTCTCGTCCGCAGTCTTCACGAAAAACATTTTAACCTACTAGCCAGTTGGACTAGCATAATGGCATATTTTACTAGTCCGAATGACAATCTAGTAGTCCGACTATTTTGCCACATTATAAAACTGTATGCTTGAGGTAAATACCTATTTCAATTGAGCAGCTTGTAGTTTGAGTAAACATTTCTTTATTATGATGCTCATGCAGTGATAGGGAGTGACATCCTTCTGTTGGGAATAGTGCTCCTTGTTTTTCAGAACCTATGGGTACTATGTAAAAACAAAAGGCATCTTGCTTGAATAGACTGTAATAATATCAACATGGTTAGAAAAGAAATGCCATGCTTTAATAGCTTTGATTACATTTTACTACTGAATTACCTCCCTTTAATAGAAAAAAAAATAATGTCTTAATTTTTCACGTATAGCATCTTTAAATAATTTTTAAACAATAATAATTTATGAGTAAACATATAAGCATAAAGTTCTCACAAAAAGATCAATTTAAAAACCTTACATTTATACATAGGAAAGTATATATAGACTGAACATTAATTTTCGTTTAAGTGACATTCTGAAAGTTTATGAAACAGCTATTTTTAGTAACTTAAATGGCCGAATAGTGTAAGTGAAACACCAAGTCGATTCTATCTCGTCAGTTCTTGTTCAGGTTAGATATTTGCTTCATAATCTATTCAGATTAAATGTTAACCGATGATCAGATTTTGATGAAACTTGACAGAAATGTTCCTTGGGTGGTCATTAACCAAAATTTGTTAAATGGTTCCAGTCCACTGCACACCATGGCTGCCAGAGCTAAAAAATAAAAATAAAACTTTATACGACTTGTCGTCGAAACCGATGACCTTTTTTTCGATCAAACTTGACAGAAATGTTTGTTTGGTGCTCCTTTACTCAAATTGCCCAAATCATTTCGCTCCACTGCACAACATGGCAGCCAGAGCTATTAAAGTATTTTTTTTTTTTAAATAACTTCTCCTCAAAAATTGATGATTGTATTTCTATGAAACTTGACGAAAATGTTCGTTAGGTGGTCTTTGCTTGAACCTTTTGGCCAGTGGAGCACAGGCACTGATGTGCCTCTTGTCTCTTTTCTCTTCGTCCGATATCAGCTTATGTTAACTTATAGTTCTAACCATTATTATACCACACTCATTATTAAGTTATGACTAATTACATTCTACATGTATAGTTAACGCGAACTTATTTTGTTTATCTAATAGTATATTCACATGGGTCGTCCTCAGTTTATTGCATTTATGATATTAGGAGATTACGTGACGTAATTAGGTTTTATATTAATGCAAAGTGATGCAAATGTAGTCCCCGGTGTAAGTTAATGACATTCAAAACCACACAATAGTGAAAATATACAGCACTATTATGAAGAATAATCATAATTAGCGACCAAGACACTTATAGTTATGGTGATACTGTAATACGAAACAAGGATTTTATCAGAGCTGACAATGCTGTAAGTACAATTCCACTCTTACATACGAAATATGTCTGTTAAAATGAATGTCACTCAGTAGCGTTAGGTAAATCAATTGAAAGTCGCGTTGATGCACAATGACATTATTTGAAGGACATTTCATATTCACGGATATGAATATATGAATAGATATAGTCAAAACTCTGTTATTATACCAGTGTTTACCGGAGATTACCGAAGAAGGCCCGAGCAGTAACGAGCCCACAACGCTCTCATTCCGGAACACTTTACCACTCGGTCAATTTCACCGATAGGAAATGACGTCAACATTTATCAGAATTACAAACTTGCTCTGTTTAATCGAAGTAAACTTCAACCCTCGATGATTACAAACTCTATGTTGACAATAAAAAGGGGTAAAAGTTGTATGAATGGACAACCGAACAAAACAATCGGAACATCTCGGCCATCAAGTTTTTCATCGAAAACAACCTCAGATGTATATGTACAATGTCAAAATTCTTTATTTAACTTAACCGCAAATAGATCGAGATGCATTTATCAGGTAAACCTAAGGACTTTACTCGTAGAAATGGTAATTATTCATGTAATAGTACACTTTATTGGGAATTAAATTTAAGCATGAAAGTAAACATTACATTTAAAAACGATATAATGAATTAATATTATTATTCTTAAATTTACTACTTCTACTGATGTACCGGCATACATCGAGGTTGCTCTCGATGGAAACTGGCCGATGTGTTCTCATTGAGAACAAGACGGTTACACTTAAATCGTGGACGCTGACAGATTGTGTGATGAATTCAACAACTCGCAGCAAACCGGTAAACAACGATCATATAATGATGATTAAATTCTGAAGACCGCAAGCCTGTAATCTTTAATACCGCAAATCGAAATCAGGTATCGTCTGATCTACCTTTTTACATGAAATGTTAAATTAATGCGTCGGAGTTCAAAATTGGATGCATGGTATTATGTGGTTTAAAACAGTGCGAAATAAAAGACTACTTTATTTGAATACGTTCATAAGATTGCTACGTTAATGTGAATTTGAAAGGAAGCCGAAGAATTTTAATAAATCTTGGTGTGGAACCGAGAAGAATAGATAATGAGTATACGTATATAGATAATTAGGCATAAAATGGAAATGTGTGGATTGAAAGACATTGTCTGAGTTTCCCTACTACAAATAGTCAAGACGTCCTCAGCCAATATCGAGCTGCATTTAATTAACCTTATACACATGTACTAGCAACACAAACTTGAAGCAATTGATAAAAGCATTTTTCATATATCCTAGTTCATAACGCTTTATCAGTTACTGTTATGAAACTAGATAACTGTATTAAAAATTCCAAGGCCAAAATGCATTAGAGATAATGTCGTAAAAGTGTGCCTGTTTATTCTTTATCTCAATTTGAAACTGCAACGAGCTTTTAAGGAGAAAGGTTTTCATCTGTTAAACTATATTAGGTGTATTTCTATGTTCCCTTTTGGGAAGTAAAACCATTTTGAATTGTGTAATAACTATAGTATCACAAGGCACCACAAGTTCTCGTATGTGTAGGTCTGATACCGAAATCAGAAATGTATGATGTCGGCCAAAGTTTTAATAAAAACAGGGGTCAAGATTACAGTCCACTTCAGACTGAAGTGGCAAAACTGCAAATCTTTTTTCCATTTTAACTTTCTTTCAAGTTTAGTCTACGGGTGATAATGTTAGCTGAGATTTATTATTATTCGATATTGTACAATTATTCACATTTATTGTTGAAAAAAACACACAAATAAAATAAAAAGGATTCTTCTTAATTTATTAAAAGTGCCCGTCTATGTCTAGACTTTGACTTGAGACCGTTTGTTATAATGGCCCTAGAGCGTTAAATAATTATGAACAGAACATAAACAAAACTACTCCTTCGAAGGAGCATTACATGTTGGAGCGTTATTATTCTAAGCACATACTATTGCGAAGAGGTATTTGCAAAACAGTTTCAAAGTCATCCCAAATGAAATAATAATTAGTGTTCATTATATATATGTGTGTAAGTGGACACCACAACTGTCGAAGAAATCCTGTTTAGTTAATACTTAAAGTATTATATATAATGTAACGCTGATAAACGAAATTATAAAATGCAAACCAATTAAACCAACTTTTTTTATAATTCAACTTGAATGTAGGTCATGTTACGCAGACGTACCTTTATTTCAATTGTTTTTAGATAATTTAACCAAACTAGAATTTATGTAAAATAAACCAAATGTAATAAGTATGTTATGTGGATAGTTGTATCATTGAACAAGTCTGTCATTTAACATTAAGAAAAATGGCGCATAAAAAGGCAAGTGAAAGAAAACGATTGACGCAACATATATGTGATCAAATACAACCAGATTTTAAACACAATCCATTTTAACTAGACGCGTTGTTTAGAAGTTTACATGCAGATTTTTCTAGGACATCCAATTTGGGCTCAAATCTCAAGAGAGAGATATAATTACATTTTAGAAGGTTTGGTCTCCCGCTCGGAAGCGATAAAGCCCTTACCAGCAGCGCTCCACCATCTTCTGGGAAACACAAAACCCACTGATTGTGACAAGCGCTATTCATTACTTCCGTTTTATTTGTCCAAGTTGACAGTGCGCTCTGATTGCTGCTGAACTAGTCCTGGAAACATACGGCCGACATACTGTGTTGCTTTTTTAAGTGGCTGTTGATATCTTTTACATCATCGTTTGTATTTCATATGTGTTTTTGAAATTGACGCACTACTTCTGATAGGGTTGGTCAGAAATTAAAGGCTCCAGGAATAGGTGTATTCACACAATGGCGTACTGGTCAATGGTAATGTTCACACATGGAACCGAAATTGAGTTAAATAACTTTAAAGAGTGAGGGACCGCAAGCAATGATTGAGTGGCCTGCTTGCCCATGTCAGGCTGGTGTTTTCATTGTATTGTTACTACATGTTTATTTACATCTGTGTTGCTCCGTCTTTTTCTAATTACTATCTATCACTCGAAATCTGTAATACATCTCTCTGATAACAAAGCATTTTATAACATAAACTGTGTAAAAAAATGAAAACAAAAACGTTTCCCCGGTAACCAAACCATCAAGCAAGTCTCCATCTGCTGCAATCATGTTGCGATGAATATCATGTAAAAACCCAACATCAATGATTATTCTGTAATTAAGCGCTAGACACCTTAAAATAGCTTTTAATTCAATAAATTTAAGTATGCATTAATTACGACATAAATATGCTTGTATATTTTTCTTGGAATCATCTTGTGAAAATGACAGTCGTTAAAACAACGTACTTATTAAGTGTTGCTATAAAAAACATCCATGCAAGATTTCAATAGCACGTTTCCACTTTATGAACGGAGATTCACCGGCATTCCATGTTATTTATCGTTAATATTGATAAACATGGTTAGTTTCAAATTAAGTGAACTATTTCGCTGATTCCTATGAGCCACGCTGCCGATTTCCCACCCTGGATGTCAGAGATAAGCGTGCATCTGATAAAGTACATGTAACTGGTCACTGTAATACTGTCAGATGTTTCAAATGTTCACCATTGCTATGACTGTTGAAGGCTTCCCGTAGGCGCATTAAATTATAATAATATCTGTTATTAGTATTTTCATTGTAATATAGTAAAACTAATTAGAATATGAATTTAGACAAGTCATATCTTAACACTACCAGCTAAGTTAAATTATTTTGAAATATCCTTTTGCACATTCCTCCTTCTCTAAGTGACCACAGAGTATTTGAGATGAGGCGAGGTCATTAAATTGTCCATACATAGATAGCAGAGATCGGAGAGATGAGGTCAATGGTCATAGTCACTAAGTGCATTCAATGGTCAGGACTTTCCTTTACAACCCCTTGCAGCTATTTCATTTGTACTCGTTGTTTAGCTTCAATCGCTGAATATATGGTCATTTAAATATTTGTAAAGACAAGAAAATGCATCGAAATGCAAAGCCTGTTACTGAGCTAACACCTATGGCGTCATTTCGCAAGGAACGGCAGCACGCGTGATCGGACCTTTCTCTCACGGAGGGCACGGAGAGATACCACTCCATGAGAAATAGATACTGGTCAAGGTTCTTGAAGCCCATCGCGTGTTTGGCTGGGGGCCGATGAGTTTCCTGCTTATCTTATCACTATCGAGGGGTTTATCATACAACTTGCATTCTCTCTCTTTTAAGTTGTTCGCGCATATTAAAATTCACCATTCGTCCTTTTATTATCTAAACAAGTTGTTTACTTGGTGAACTTCGCGGCTTATGAAAGTGATACCCTTTGTTTTGGATATTTTCAATAAACATGTTGTTGACAATGAGGAGATATGAGTACGTGGGAGTATAGAGGAATACTGTGTAAGTGATTTAATTCCATACATACATATATATACATTTATATATATATATTGTTTTATACGAAATTAAATATGTCATGCATATTTAATTTCGTATAAAATAATATACTAATATAAATGCTGCAATATATATCCAATGCCAATATCTCATGTCGCAAATGGAATATGAAAGATACGTTTTGAACAGGTTAATTGTACCGTCACAAATTATATATATTTGTTTGTTAGTTCATCAGAGGAATCTGAACTTGAACACATTCCATTGATAAACGTTTAAAGGTCACGACCCTGAAATGGTATACTCTTACATGTGAATGTTCAAATGGCATGTAGAAGTTCAATTTTAAAATGAAACACTGTTGTGATTTATTATTGTAAATGATTCATAACTTTTATCTCTAAAATGTTAAAGGGTCGGGTATTATATTTATTAATGGTAAGTTGGCAGCTTGGTATGATTATACAAATATGCAGTGAAATAATTCTCGAAGCGCCGTGTCGTGTGTACGATATTGTATTAGAGTAAAGGTTAAAGCTCCTGTTTTGTAAACAATACGAATTAATTTCATGGGAAAAACAGTGACTGCTGATTTTACTTTTTTAAATTTGAAATACCTGAATATAAAACAAAAACAAAGTAGGCTTGGGTCAGACTGTTCGTGTCGCTAATATTGCTTGGCTCTGGTTGGACTGTTCGAAGTGCACGAACTACTTGGCTCTGGTTTAACTGTTCGAAGTGCCTGAACTACTTGGCTCTGGTTTAACTGTTCGAAGTGCACGAACTACTTGGCTCTGGTTGGGCTGTTCGAACTTCTTGGCTCTGGTTGGACTGTTCGAACTACTTGACTCTGGTTTTACTGTTCGAAGTGCACGAACTACTTGGCTGTTGTTGGACAGTTCGAAGCGATTAACTATACTGTTAGTGTTGTCCTAGAAATAAAAATGGTTATCTTACTTAATAAAACTTGTCTGTTACAGATTACCAATCAATAGCATAAAATTACAAAATCCTTTTATTTTGAACGCACGAGTATTGCAAAAACAGCAGTAACTTCCAGACAGCTTTGGCAATATCATTTAATTCTATTTAGTAGAAAATCCGTCCAACTTCCGTTGTTCTCCTAGTAAAACATCACTTTTTTCGTTGCCTCCTTGTCTTATATCTATCAAAATAAGGGTGGCAGCAAAGCTCATATCATACCAAGATAGCAGTTATCTATTATGTTCAGATCTTCCGAGATATATCTTATCATATACGCTTGCATGTAGGAGCTCGAACGCCAGATGTATTCATTCTATCAATAAAAAACTCGTAAATTTTAATTTCACAGAAATCGTAGGTTCTTTTAACTTTTTTTTCGTTATTTATGATTTCTGCCGTTTATTGTTAGTTTTTCTCTGATTTTCATTTGAATTTATTTCTGATCTACAATGACGTTTCTATAATTGAAATGATTTACGTGTCTCTCTCACGCCTTATGGGAATTAGAAAGTGATTTGTCAAAGACGTAAATTTTGAAAAGACGTTGACATTCACGATTTCCCCCTAACACAAGAGTCGAAATGACGATTCGTTGAGCCATCACTTTTCAGTTTGTTTTCGAGGGTTCAAGTGTACGGACTCGGTATAATTATTTCTGCCGTCGTAATAACACCCGTGATTCTAACCAACGGATTTGTCGTCAAACACATCGAAACATGTAGGGCGTGTTCACTTCAATAACTTGCAGAAATGAAAGTCTTTGCAAGTTATTCTAATCTATGTAATTCATTAAAATTATGCATATCAAATACAGAATAGAGACGTCACTTATAATTGACAAAAACAACAACAACATTTGTATTCTCTACGAATTTTATTTGAAGGACATATATACAGAAACATCGATTTTCCGATTGACGTCAATGGTCAAGTATAACGGGTTATACAATGGAGGCATTGTTTGTGCGGTGAATTAATTATCAAAGTTAAACTAGAAAAACATATACTCACTCACCGGTCAGCCATGTTGAGAACTCGTTGTCTGGAGTTCAGTTTTTTTAGTACTGTAGATGTTTTGTAATAACAAGAAGCTAAACACAATAACTTTGGCATTTTTTTATCGGCTAAATTTCTCTTAACGAATCTATCCCTAAGTTTGAAATTTTACAAGGCAAGGAATGTATAGTTGTTAGCATAGACTATGATGCCCAAATTGTACTTGTTTGCTACTGTTCAGTGCAAGACTGTCATACAAAAGAGGACAAACTGTGATTGAAACATATCACATTGTATCATTACAGAAGGACTAATCCAACCTTTAATACTGAATTCTTTGTTAATAAATATTATATGAACTATTTGCCACTGTTAAAGGGACTCGCTCATGATATTGACCAAACTTTTTTCACGGTAACGCCTCTGAAATCGCTCATATCATAATTATTTTACTTTGATGCCGAAACTGAAGACAAAAGAAATAGAATTTAAGTATAAAAACCTGGTTTTAGTAGGGAGCGAACCCACACATGTAGGGGCATGAAAGAAATAGAAAACTGGCAAACTAAACCGCTCGCTCTCTAGGACTTTTAAACACACTGAGCGACAGCATATATAAACATTTGTTGAATGATTCCAGCCGTCAATATCACAGCTTTAACAATTCTTATAATTTGCCACTCTATCTATCGCAATATTTTTTTTGCGTTTTACATAACATGAGCGAGTCCCATGAAAGAATGATTCAACCTGCTCAAGACATCCCTGGATATCGCATTAAGACATGCACGCGACTCGTATTGTGGTTTGAAAACATTCCCTACAATATGCGGGTCATCAGGATCCATCATCTTAAGTCGGTACATCAACGTCAACTTTCTTTGTAAATACTTCTACTATCTAATAAGTCCAGCGCAAGTCAAGTCAAAGTCAAGTCAAACAACGTTTATTCTCTCATACCATAAACTATGGCAAATGAGGTATATAAAATGAACATAAATGACATGGCGGCAGATACATGTTTAAATGAAGAATATGATACCCAACATGGATATCGGAGAGTCATGAATTTGAACACACACAAACATACATACATTACATATATTTTTGAATTGAAGCAGCAATTTCTAACAAAAAGTCACTTGTGGAGTAAAGTACTATATTTTCTATTCCTATATGCATTCATTTGTATCGTACCACATACACATAGACGTAACTCGTTGATCAAATCACGATACAAATAAGAAGCTGTACATTTAGTATATGCAAGTAATAGGGACTTAAATACATTAACCCGTTTTCTTCGCCATAACGTCATCTATCGTATGATGTAATTATAATTGCAAGTATTCATGGTTGTTTCAAGTGGTAATGTTTGTCGCTTAATTGATGCGTAATTATGGTCATTAGCGGTTGGGTGACCGACCACAGTCGTATATCACGAGCTGGCCTGGGCTCAAAGGACCACAGTTGCGACTTGCTCTCTGACTAATTTGTTGTTTCCTTGTCACTCTTGGTCACTTCCGCGAATCTATTAACTTATGGACTTAAGCGTTCATATGTTGTATTTTATGGATATGTTTTTAATTCAACTCTTGTGTGTAGTTTATTTCTATAATTTTACCTATGCATGCGTATAGTGTATAAAACGAGGCAATAAAACATTGACTGGCATAACGCGAATTAAGTGTGCATTTAGTGGCTGATAAGTGGCAATAAAAGGCAATAAAACGCTTCACAAAGGAACGATAGAAAGAGGAAAAAACTTTAAACATTTTATCTCCCCATTTCCTGGTTTAAGTTGTTTAAGAAGAGGAAGAAAATAGATCACAATACAAGCTGGTAAATCCGAGGTTACCAATCATACATTGATATGTAAACACGAGAACATTGTAATAAATCATTCCTAAAACCACATCTTTATTTGTTGTGAACGATTTTTATAATATTTATCTTACAATTGCAGAATGTAATATAACTGTAACCATTCCTCAGGTTATATGACAGAACAAATCCTTAATCAAGCTCTCTATTAGAATATATAAGGACCAATTGCATGTTTGCCTCTTTTTAGCGTTTTGTTGAGAAGAGTTTTATTGCTTTTTATTACCAGTTACCAGCACTTAATGCACGCATGAGAACTATTTTACTTCTTATTATTGCTATTAATCCTTTATTTTTTAATTTAATACAAAAGACTTTTGCCATTACAAAATCAAACTGATATCCATGCTAAAGTTCTCGTATAAACAAGTCCCAAGTTTATTTAACAAACTCATGTTTTACATACATGACAGAATGATCATTGCACTGAATATATAGAGGCTGTAAAAATGAACTTTAACCCTACTGTACTTATGAACATCATTGCAAGAGGAGTAAATTATGGTGTAAAGTTAATTTTGCTAACAATATAGTTCATGATTTTAAACAACTTAAAAAAAAAACATATTGCATTCTGTATTTAATTTCATAAAACGTTTAAATAATTTTGGGGTTAAGAAATTGGAGTTATCAATGAAACGTCGTATTTCGTTAATGAAATAAATACGCTCCAACAAACAATGAAATTCATCACTAATACGATTAGTATCACAAAGATGGCACTTTCTGTCATTTACGTTTATTTCCACCTATTTCAACTGTTCTCAATCGAATAACATAATTCAATTATTTTGGCGGTGTTTTAACAAGATAGTTTTCAAAATCAAACCGCTGTTAACAATCTACACATTTACTTGAAGAACTTACATGCTGTAGTGAACCATAAGGCATACCAGTTTGTATACATGCAGTAGTGTACCATAAGGCATACCAGTTTGTATACATGCTGTAGTGTACCATAAGGCATACCAGTTTGTACCTAACACTTGCTGTAGTGTACCATAAGGCATACCAGTTTGTACCTAACACTTGCTGTAGTGTACCATAAGGCATACCAGTTTGTACCTAACACTTGCTGTAGTGTACCATAAGGCATACCAGTTTGTACCTAACACCTGCTGTAGTGTACCATAAGGCATACCAGTTTGTATACATGCAGTAGTGTACCATAAGGCATACCAGTTTGTATACATGCTGTAGTGTACCATAAGGCATACCAGTTTGTACCTAACACTTGCTGTAGTGTACCATAAGGCATACCAGTTTGTACCTAACACTTGCTGTAGTGTACCATAAGGCATACCAGTTTGTATACATGCTGTAGTGAACCATAAGGCATACCAGTTTGTATACATGCTGTAGTGAACCATAAGGCATACCAGTTCGTACCTAACACTTGCTGTAGTGTACCATAAGGCATACCAGTTCGTACCTAACACTTGCTGTAGTGTACCATAAGGCATACCAGTTTGTACCTAACACTTGCTGTAGTGTACCATAAGGCATACCAGTTTGTACCTAACACTTGCTGTAGTGTACCATAAGGCATACCAGTTTGTACCTAACACTTGCTGTAGTGTACCATAAGGCATACCAGTTTGTACCTAACACTTGCTGTAGTGTACCATAAGGCATACCAGTTTGTACCTAACACTTGCTGTAGTGTACCATAAGGCATACCAGTTTGTACCTAACACTTGCTGTAGTGTACAATAAGGCATACCAGTTTGTATACATGCTGAAGTGTACCATAAGGCATACCAGTTTGTACCTAACACTCTTTTGTAACAATATTTTATTTTGGAATTCGTGACTACGCCAAACATTAATAAGGCCACTTTTGTAAAACTATTCTTAACATGTTTAATCCATTTAATGTCATTAGCTCTTGCTTTTGCAGAATAAAGTAATTGACTCCGTATGACTTTAAATACTGAAATTGTATGTTTAAGATAAAACGGAACGATCAAATTGGACTTGTATTTGGCCGTGTGGGTGTACAACTTTAAGTATTTAATACATATTTAAGTATTTAATACATATTTAAGAACTTTCTATTGAATCTAGTCATTTTGAATCCCCAACATTCGCATCCATAATTGTTTTTTTAGTTTAACAAAGGATTATGCGCAGAATGATTCATAGTATTTGAAAAAATGTCTTACAGGGAAAGTCTATAATGAAACCTGAGACGTTTGATTTACATAAACGCACAACCGGATGTCCTTGCTGAAGTAATCGTGTAACCAGAACAGGGGGTAATAAATACAAGACGACGAGGAAAAGGTTTATTTCGAAGTGCACAATTTTTATATTATTCTTCTCTATGTAATTTTAGTAAACCCGAAACCGTCTTGCTTTTTTGTTCCAAAAGTATGCGTAAATAGTTGTCCTCATCCAAAAGGACAAAGGCTTGACTTAATCCGTTTCTATATAAGGCGATAGGAAATTGATATTTCGGTTTAAGCGACTTTTGAGAGTAGGTTAAGAATGATCTTAGGCATACGTATGATAAAGTTGATGATGTTTGCTTTGCTTTTATAAATACGTACATAATTAGTTTGTATAATAATCGGTCCTAACTGTTTGAGCCCCATCTCTCCCAATGAAATCCCCTGCTGTCACCGTCCGTCCGATGGCTACCACAACCGGCATGTATTTATGTTAATTTGCTTATTCATTTGGCTTTTGGATTTTGACCCTTGTATCTTTAAACCAGACCAGTATATATATGTTGCTACCATTATCCCTGTAGTTGTCGTCACAGTATAATATACACATGCCAATGTTTTAGTCGGTTCAGACAGAAAACCATTATTTTTACCAACCTATCTATAAAGGAACTATTCATGTTTAAAATAATATACATTTTAATAACATTTCAATCTCTCAAGCATTCATTCAATGATTTTAAGTGCTTTGTAAACAAACTATACGAATTTTAAGACTGAGTGAATTGTATTTATAACCTTCTCTAGTATCGCAATAGGACGGAGAAACTACAGCTATTTCTATACACTGATGCTATGTTCATAGGATTTAAGTTGATATATAGTTCATTTAAAATAGGCCATGTATATAAATGAAAAGTAGAACCAGAGCTTGACTGATTCTTTAGATGTGTTACGGTAAGGCCTAAAAAAATAAATTGTGTGGTTAGGGTAACATGGTCCCCACTAATAGGTAGGGTAGGTAGGGATCTTTTTTTCTTCTTTTTTTTGGTTTATAGTTTGGTACACGTTTGTTTGCTTTGTTTTTGTCCTTTTACAACAGTATTTCAGTTATATTAGGACATTGCTGGGGCTAAACATTCGATAACTATCATTTTCCTGGATACACAAACCCTTAGATTGATAGAACGGCGCTTTCCCAACTGAGCTATCCGAGTTTCGTTATCATTCGTTACACACTTTCTGAAAGCAAAACATATTGATAATTAAATGACAATAATGACCTGCTTCAGCATCTCAAAAACATTTTTCTGCCATTCTCCAACAAGTAAAGTAAGGAATATTTTATAAACTGTACAAATGGAAACATACCCAGGTTTCAGTCCCAGTTTGAAATGAAATGACATTTTGTCAAGCACTAGCCTGTGTCAGAACTCTCAGAATTTTATATTTCCTTCCTATACTAGTAGAATGTTTGCCCTGCTGCTATTTTATTTAAACTATTTTTATGATTGCATCATTGGATAAAAATGACAAGTGAAAAGGGTCATGCTTGTCCCGCAGTGGTGGGTAGGGTATATTATAATTAGACGGAATTCAATCTTATGTTTGGGAAAACTTATACTATTATCCAGAGACGGAGAATTTCCCGATGAACTGTACGACAGGAATGTTCTTCATACAAACGGGTTCATGGCCCCTTGTCGGATGTTGTCATGTCAATCTCGGATATAGACCCGGCTCTCACGAAACATTATCTCTACATCTTTGAAACTGATCTCGGGTATTATAAGCTTAAACTCCCGATGTTCTGGAGTGTTATGGCGACCACACGCCTTTTTACGATGTTTATGACGGCGGAATTGGTCGCCATGTTTTTGTTGTGTAGCGATTCGCACAATTCAAGTTAGTGACCGGTCACTACCTTTTTAATATTGCCCGCTAAGGTAAATATTTAAGATTATACTGTTAAAGCCCCCCCCCACCCCCACCCCACCCCCCTTATAAACGGAGCAATATGACTTGCACATGTCTGTCGATTGATTGGTCGGTAGGCCATACCTTATCCTATAACTAACTAGAAAATCTTTGGGCCTAAATTCCCCAGTAGAACTCGATACGGAGGTTGATCATGAACAGAAGAACACTTCTGAAGTTTTCAAGTTTTTAGGTCATGGTCGAAAAGGACTTGAGCATAAAGAGCTTGTTCGATTGATTACGTGAGTGTGCTTGAGCCTATGGCCCTCACACTTGTTATGGAGGTTGGTTAACCTTTTCGTGATCGGCTGGTCAAAGCTCAACGTCGCGGTGCCCTTGAACACGAAAAACTTGTCCGATCAACGTAACGAGATCCTCTGGACTTCCGGTCATTCAGCTTGGTGAAAAAGTTGGTCTTGTCCTGTAGATCCGTATTGATTTTTAAATCAACATATCAAAGGTCAAGGTCACCGGATAGACCAGTCATCTTTCAAATCATGTATTCTGATAACGTTTCGCTTGAAAGTTACAGGACATTGCCTTATTATCATTAAACTACCTGTTACCACATCAGTTGACCTGTAAGCAGCTATTTGTATCGCTGTATTCAGGAGGACGCACGCATGTTCTACTGGAGAGTATAACACATTAATCGCTGCACAAACATTATGAACTGTAAAAAAACTTACTACATGTGTGTATCCTCAATTTTGATGTTACTCATAATGAAACATTTGACTTTATATACATAGCGGTTTCAATTAGTAGCAAGGTGGCCACAAATACTATTCTATTTGAATGAGGAATACGCTTCCTTTATTGCATCTATCAAGTGTAAAAATATATAGAGTGCCCCTATAAAATAACAAGTAATAGGAAATAACGCACCTTATTGTGTCTTCTCATAAAGACGGCATTGGCCAAGTAGTTCGTACTTTCGTGAAATACTAACCGATTAAAAGGTCGAAAATCTGTAAGTTTGAGTATATTTTCGTTAGTTTGTTTTCGCCTAATTCTGGTCGTATGATAGTTTTACTATATCGAAATCGTTAAATCAGTCGTTCAATGTACTAAAAATATAAAGAAGCTCAAGAAGTGCTTCAAATCAAGATGGCTGACGTTATGGAGGACTGCTAATTGTTTAAAAAAGAGCAATTCGCGTGATCAAGCTAAGTAAGTTCATAATTTAAAGATAGTTATTTTAACGATTCGTTAAAATGTAGCGTGTGTAGGAATAACTACGCTTTTTATTGAAATGAGTAAAACAACATAACTTGGATTTTAAGTGCTTTGTAAACGAATTTGAAGATGAAAATTCATGAAGGTTCTTTATGGTTTTACAACTGCCGTTTTTTGCTTGTATCGCAATAAGATTGAGTGCCTACAGATACTTCTACATATGCGTTATATAATGAAAATGTGCAGCACTAATTTTTATTTCAGAATTTGCAGGAGATAAAACTAAATGCAGCATTGCGATTTCGTCTTTTTAATTTAATTCTCCATGGACACTCGTTTTAACGGTACGTGATGTTACAGGAAATATTGTCAGGGGAATTCGGAAAATGCGGAAAATTCCAATTATCAATTGAAGTTACTCTTTTTTGCGAAATACGAACATTTGCATGACTGATAATACTATGAATCTTACATATCCCAAATGTCGTTGAAACTGATTTAGTTCTGTTGATGTTAGAGCAGTTTAATCATTCTATAGGTATGACTGGTAAGGGGAAAGTACGCATTGTACAAAATGCACATTATTATAAAATGTTTATGTTTATTGTTCAATATTTCTATTTACATGTACCAAAAATGTTTTCTTTTATTTTTCTATGCCTTTGGGTGTTTTCTTAACTCATGTTAAGTTGATTATATATATAAAGGACCATACATACATTTTCATATAATGCAAAAACTAGCAAACGAGTAAAGTGAACGATCTTCATAACATGTGCTGAATGGCAATGAATGTTTAGCTGTTTTTATGACTCACATAACACACTTGTCACCTAAAATGAAGATTTCATTCATTTTACGGTTAAACGATGGATGGTAATTAACTAGAACAGAATGACGTCATTATCATCTGTTAGATGTCCGTATTTTCTAAAAACTTTGTTGATAAATGTTGGGAAGAGTGTGTGGTTGAGTTTATGGTTGAGTTTGTGGTTGAGCGCTCAGCTCACAAGTTTTCAATGATTTTTCCAATGCAGTTAGCCCGACATTCACTAATACTGATATTCTGGTATGTGTGTAATGTGTTTGTTGCCTTGTATGTCTCTCTTTTATTGTGTAATTGACCGCGATTCTTGTTCCTTCAAACAGGATTGCATTTTAATTGACTACAGAGCTTCTCCCTGCTGTTTTAAGTCTGTAACTGAACCGCCAACTAACATGAAGCAACGTTTTCTCTAAATGACAGACACGCTTTCTACATTATTATGTACGTGTTTAGTCTGTGCCATGGCGTATGCGTTTAGTCTGTGCCATGGCGTATGCGTTTGGTTTCGGCCGTGTCGCACGCGTTTGGTTTGGCCATGTAGCACGTGTTTGGTTTTGGCCATGTCGTAATTATTTGGTTTGGCCATGTCTAACGTGTTTGGTTTGGGCCATGTCGTAATTATTTGGTTTGGCCATGTCGTACGTGTTTGGTTTGGGCCATGTCGTAATTATTTGGTTTGGCCGTGTCTAACGTGTTTGGTTTGGCCATGTCTAACGTGTTTGGTTTGGGTCGTGTCTAACGTGTTTGGTTTGGGTCGTGTCTAACGTGTTTGGTTTGGCCATGTCTAACGTGTTTGGTTTGGCAATGTCTAACGTGTTTGGTTTGGGTCGTGTCTAACGTGTTTGGTTTGGGTCGTGTCTAACGTGTTTGGTTTGGCCATGTCTAACGTGTTTGGTTTGGGTCGTGTCTAACGTGTTTGGTTTGGCCATGTCGTACGTGTTTGGTTTGGGTCGTGTCTAACGTGTTTGGTTTGGCCATGTCGTACGTGTTTGGTTTGGGTCGTGTCTAACGTGTTTGGTTTGGCCACGTCGTACGTGTTTGGTTTGGGTCGTGTCTAACGTGTTTGGTTTGGCCATGTCTAACGTGTTTGGTTCAGGCCGTGTCTAACGTGTTTGGTTTGGGCCTTGTCTTAATTATTTGGTTTGGCCATGTCGTACGTGTTTGGTTTGGGTCGTGTCTAACGTGTTTGGTTTGGGTCGTGTCTAACGTGTTTGGTTTGGGTCGTGTCTAACGTGTTTGGTTTTGGCCGTGTCTAACGTGTTTGGTTTGGGCCGTGTCTAACGTGTTTGGTTTGGCCACGTCGTACGTGTTTGGTTTGGCCATGTCGTACGTGTTTGGTTTGGGTCGTGTCTAACGTGTTTGGTTTGGGTCGTGTCTAACGTGTTTGGTTTGGCCACGTCGTACGTGTTTGGTTTGGGTCGTGTCTAACGTGTTTGGTTTGGCCACGTCGTACGTGTTTGGTTTGGGTCGTGTCTAACGTGTTTGGTTTGGCCACGTCGTACGTGTTTGGTTTGGGTCGTGTCTAACGTGTTTGGTTTGGCCATGTCGTACGTGTTTGGTTTGGGTCGTGTCTAACGTGTTTGGTTTGGGTCGTGTCTAACGTGTTTGGTTTGGGCCGTGTCGTACGTGTTTGGTTAGGGCCGTGTCGTACGTGTTTGGTTTAGGTCGTGTCTAACGTGTTTGGTTTGGGCCGTGTCGGACGTGTTTGGTTTAGGCCGTGTCTAACGTGTTTGGTTTAGGCCGTGTCGTACGTGTTTGGTTTGGGCCGTGTCTAACGTGTTTGGTTTGGGCCGTGTCTAACGTGTTTGGTTTGGACCTTGTCGTACGTGTCGAGTTTCGGCTGTGTCGTACGTGTTTGGTTTGGGTCGTGTCTAACGTGTTTGGTTTGGGTCGTGTCTAACGTGTTTGGTTTGGGCCGTGTCGTACGTGTTTGGTTAGGGCCGTTTCGTACGTGTTTGGTTTAGGTCGTGTCTAACGTGTTTGGTTTGGGCCGTGTCGGACGTGTTTGGTTTAGGCCGTGTCTAACGTGTTTGGTTTAGGCCGTGTCGTACGTGTTTGGTTTGGGCCGTGTCTAACGTGTTTGGTTTGGGCCGTGTCTAACGTGTTTGGTTTAGGCCGTGTCGTACGTGTTTATTTTGGGCCGTGTCGTACGTGTTTGGTTTGGGTCGTGTCTAACGTGTTTGGTTTGGGTCGTGTCTAACGTGTTTGGTTTAGGCCGTGTCGTACGTGTTTATTTTGGGCCGTGTCGTACGTGTTTGGTTTAGGTCGTGTCGTACGTGTTTGGTTTGGGCCGTGTCTAACGTGTTTGGTTTAGGCCGTGTCGTACGTGTTTATTTTGGGCCGTGTCGGACGTGTTTGGTTTGGGCCGTGTCTAACGTGTTTGGTTTAGGCCGTGTCGTACGTGTTTGGTTTGGACCTTGTCGTACGTGTTGAGTTTCGGCTGTGTCGGACGTGTGTGGTTGGGCTGTGTCTGACGTGTTTGGTTTGGGCCGTGTCGTACGTGTTTGGTTAGGGCTGTGTCTAACGTGTTTGGTTTGGGCCGTGTCGTACGTGTTTGGTTTGGGCCGTGTCTAACGTGTTTATTTTGGGCCGTGTCGTACGTGTTTGGTTTGGACCTTGTCGTACGTGTCGAGTTTCGGCTGTGTCGGACGTGTGTGGTTGGGCTGTGTCGGACGTGTGTGGTTGGGCCGTGTCGTACGTGTTTGGTTTGGACCTTGTCGTACGTGTTGAGTTTCGGCTGTGTCGGACGTGTGTGGTTGGGCTGTGTCGGACGTGTGTGGTTGGGCCGTGTCGTACGTGTGTGGAAGTTTTTTTATGCTCTCATGGAAATTTGTTTTGTTTTTTGTCATATGAATATGGTGATTTTTTTTTTTCACAAATTCTCGTACGTGCTGCCTATCACATGATACAGACTAAAACCATTATACAGCCAGAATGTACGTTATGTTTACCACAATCCGTCACGCGAGTTGTGGTAAAGTCTCAATTTTAAGTATAGATTTTGATATTTAAAATAGAATTACGTTTTCATTAAATATCTCCATACCTCAAAACAAATGTTATCAAGTTTTGATTTCGACATAACAGTACCATTTGACCATAAAACACAATGGAAATTAACTGTAGCATGATACATTTTAAACTACAGAGACACATGTATACAGATACACATAACGCCACAATACTAAGAAGAAATAATGAACAAGAATTGAAATATAATTATATAGTTATCAATAAACGTTTGGGCTATCGCTTTCGAATTCCTAGAAGCAAACTATTTTGACATAAAATACGAATTTGTTTATCATATGCAAATGGAGACGTTTCAATTGCTGTCAAATCTTCAATATCTTCCAAAATTACAATTACAAAAATATATACACATCATTTAATCTTAAAGGCCTAGTTCAAGGAATGTTTGGCATGATAATCCCCTGCTGTGCATCTCCTGCTAATTGCACTGGTGTCACAGTAGGGGCCAATTTCCTGTGTATTCGTTTATTGGCTCAGGGCCATTTAGGGTCCATTTCCATAATAAACCATCCCTTACTGCACAGCAGGATACTCAGATATGAGATCTGATAAGACAATTAGGCAATTAGATTAAGATCAATAAACAGAGGTTGTGTACAAATACACGTTGTTGTTTTGTTTGTTTTTTTTGGGAGGGGGGGGGGGCGTGGATGGGGGGTCACTTAAAGAAGGCTTAAGGAATGTTTGGCATGATAATCCGCTGCTGTGCATCTCCCGAAGTCACTGTAACGGCCAATTTCCTGTGTATTCGTTAATTAGCACAGGGCCATTTAGGGTCCAAAATAAAAAAAATATCCAAAACTGCAAAGCAGGATACTCAGATCGGAGACCTGATTCGACAATTAGATTAAGATCAATTAACAGAGATTGTTTCTGAGCTAAATCTGTCGAATAGTAAAACATATTCGAAGTTCACTGTCCAGAAAAAAAGGGTAATACCTTTAAATAAATATGGAATACATTAAGAAATAACTATCCATGTACGATAAATTGTCATTTATTAAGAAATCACACAAATCATCAGCTCGCATTGTAGCGCAATACGGCCACCAACGGCATTCATCATCAACCGAATTATACAATAAATTATATATTAAAAACAATAAAAATAAAGTAGTTGTTAAATGAGAACATACATAACACAAGGTTATTCCCACTTATGCAACAACACATCTCGTCAAACTCATGTATACAAGTAATCATATGCATGCATGTGATTATCGTGACCAGGCAGCCAATGTCAATAACGCTTCAAATACAGCTTGAGCAATAAGGGGTGTGTTCATGCATAGCAATATTGTGAATAATTATAGATATGAAAGGCTGTATAGCTAGTTCATTAATATATCATAGAAAATTAATATATCATAGAAATGCGGGTGGTAAATGGTTACAATAATGATTTATATTTTCAAAACTCAAACGATATCATAGATTAACAAGTTTCTCCTATCATTTGCTTGTACATAAATTAACAATAGGTGGTTTCTTATTACCACTATCAAGTTGAATTCATTGAAACATCCTGGGTTTTACTTATAAACATTTTTTTTAATTTGATCGGAGGTCATCAAAACAACTACATCTCATAACGAACTGAAATTTATCCTCAATTTCTTGTATAATTATGACTTTATAAACATAATCTTTCTTTTCTTGGCAGTCTATTTTTCCGTACCTACCTGTTTTAAAACGTAATTTGTGCTCTTATATACGTAAATGAGCAGGGTATTTTTTAAATGTTTTTGATTTATAAACCATTTAGATATTCAGCCATACTTACAGTACAAATGCAAGTACATAATATTAAGTTTCACACTGTTGGTTATATGAGCACGCCTCAGGTGGTACCCGTGCCCCCTCGACGCACTGAACTAGTTTAATAAGCAAACATGAACATCATGCACACGGGGTATGCTGGTGTCTTAAAACAACTTCAAGGCTATATCGTTCAGTTGACGAAGAATCACAAAAATATTTTCGCGAATCATTAACCACTTGAATTAGGAAGTTTCCCATTCAAGGTTGGGTAATGAAGCCTTTTGGGGTGATTGTGATAGAAAAAAATCCGCTTTTGAGACGGTCACTTTCTGTGCGATAGTTAGAATGTTTCTGCAGCATAACACTTACATCATTTGTCTATTAAAGCGACACATGAGCGAGTTCTACTGGACGTGTGCGCTTAGTTTTGTTCCAAGTTATAGTTTGAACTCGTGTCAATGCAATGAAGAAAAACATGATCTCACGCTTTTGATATGATCAGTGTATCATTGGTAATAAATGCCTATTTGCATTGATGTTCACTTTATGTCATATGTGAAACTTGTTTTGTTTTTGAGTGTTAAGTTTTGCCCTCGCCATTCTTAACATGGGTAGATGTTTTGTTTGCTCGATTACCTTAAGTGAATTTATCTAAACTAAAGTTTAGTGCATTGTTTTATAAAGAAATACTAAATTGTACAACTCCATTATACGTTTTGCTCTTTTCGACTTTTGTGTGATAATATCAATTACTGCCAGCATGAAGAATGACTTTGCTGTCGGTTTCATATTAAGAAGATTGATGAGGTACTGCAACTCGATTGTCATTTCACAACCATTTCTCATATCTCATATATTGTCCACTGCCAACAATACCATCCGGTTACTCCGTGTCCCACACCGCCCAGATCCTTATCCGACGTAGGAAATGTGATACTGATTGATCCTAACGTGTTCGCAAATGCAGAACCCTGCATTGCTTGGACACAGATTTCATAGTTCATATCTTGAAGATGATTAGTCTCAGGCCGGTCACAAATGTTATTGTTATATTGAAATCAATGCTAACTCCATCGTCCCTGCATTATTCACCATTTCTTAAAGGCTCCATACCACATGGAATGCTGGTTTGCCGGGACATATGCAAGACTGGTAAATGATTTATGATTCCACTGTCATGTTGGCTTTGGCCACTTAAGAGGAATATGTAGCCAGGATGTGCCTCCCTCCCCCTCCCTCCCCCTCCCTCCCCCTCCCTCCTGCCTCTCTACGATATGGCTGTTTGATAGGTTTGATAGCTGTAGCTCTCGGAATATTCCCGATTTCGGAAATACTAGAAAAACCGAATTGTAGCATAATGGATATCTCAGCAAAATGGCTTAGTTGTTCAAAAAATATTCCTTGGATTTTTTTTTGTTATAAGTACTTAAATCTGTCTGGGTTTTATGAGGATAAGGCACGCAGATATACTGTGAAATTCTTCTTGTAATGGTTTACAATTTGCCATTAATTTGATTCATATGCGGTAGAAGAAAATGTCTCCTAGATGAGCTCCTTGTTTCTAAAAAACACCAACATCTTAAATACGCCCTCAAACATGCAAACTTAAGATATTTAAGATTTTCTGAAGAAAGTTGCATGTTGTATTTGGAGCGCCAAAGTAAACGGCTAGGTGAAGTTTTCTTTTCAATATAACGTTACGAATAAACCACACGTATGCCTTTCCAAAGAGTACTAGTAAAATTTGCGTTCATGTTTCGGAAGATACGAGGGATCCGTTCTGGGATATTTGATGTGATGTTACTACACGTAACATGAAACACATTGTATTATTTAACATTATGTCGCCTATACATCCAATATCAAAAACGAAAGGAGTTTGATATAAATGATATAACTGGAAACATTTGAAAAACATAGTTTGCGCACAACGGGTTTGCGCATGATTTGGGATAGGAAAACGGCGCATCCCCATAACACCTCCCAACCCTACAACTAAAAGATCGTCCAAGTTTACATTTTACATTTTACATTTAATGTTAATAGCAGAGAACATATATAATTAAAACTCTCAAAACTCACTATTTCGGACTAGAATCTTTAAAAGAATATTTAGTGAGTACACCCCTGTCAACATTTTATATCATATTAGTTAGCTACGCAGCCACTACCGTTAATTCCTGGATACGTATACCCCTGAAGCGTATATTTCAATATTGACAAGTTTTTCCGATATCAGGATACAAAAACATATTCTTGGACTTCTTAGGCGAATATTAAAGCTATAATTTCACAACCTAAGCGTTGTGTAAATGTCAGAACGCGAAAGAACGATTAGGTGTCGCTACAGAAGGTCATGATTATATATTAAATTACGTCTGTATACATTTATGAACAGAAGTTAAGTGAAATTAATGCATGGGTTTCATTCTAAGAAAAACATTCCAAATGTCAAATTGTTTGGTCTGCGATAACGTCTTATACAGACCTTTAATCTTGTATACAAGTAAACGCAAGTTCTGCATAAATCACATGCCCACTAGAAGATGGCTAGCATCACACGTTATTTACAAACTTGTTCAGCTTTTTTGAGAGCCTGAATGTATTAACATAAACCAAACAGCATCAAACTCAACTTGATGAATGCCTAATATTGTAAATGATTTATAACAGTTACCATTCATTTGAGGTTTTAATACAATTGTTATGCGTTACAATGATAATTCGTTGATAGTGAGACACTACTGCGGATGGAAAAACTTACTTCATGCATGTTAAAAGGTAATTGTATATTTCGTCACACTATATAGCAAAGACATGAGCGAAGTTGAAATTAGGAGCTGGAGTGTGTTATCCACTCTGGTTCATCACTTTAGTGTTTTTATAGTGTTTAACTCTGCTTTTATATGAATACATTTAAATTTTATTGAGGCTCATATGATATGAAAAAAAACAATAGAAGTTAAATAAAGGACTAGGTTTCAATCAAGAAAGGACGGAAATATCCATGGAAGAGCTTTGTGGATATGAATATCACTACAGACAGTAGCTGGAGATGCATAGTTGAGAAGAAGGTTGTTCTTTTGTCGGATTGTTACACCGAACAAATGTGGGAAGTGTTTTTGATTTGACATTTAAAACATATATGTACTCTGTTGTGAAATAGCTTATGCGTAAGGTTGTTTACAAGGCGTGTTTAAATCACTTGAAACAATCTATCATATGAAGCCTTTGGCAAATCGCAAGTTATGGAATATCTAATGTAAGTAACAGCCGGTATGAAATCACATTAATACGATGTTTTGTCATTGATAGTCGCTGTTCGGTTCTAAAGCTTGATCAGGTGGTGACGTGTTGACATATGCAACATGTCACGAATTCTTTGCAGATGAGGTCTTTTTATCAGTGCTCATATTAATTCTTTAACCATTACATCGGATATAAAATGTTGGACTTTCAGCATTAAGACATATTTGATATCTACACACTCCAACACATATGATTATGGCTATATAGCATGTACGTATTTGATTTGTATCGTTATAAATCGAACTGTGCGGTGTTCATAAAGCATCTTAAGTATTTTCCTAATTTAAGTCGAACTCTTAAAAGTGTTTTCAAAGTGTTTTAAGCATTAAAGTGTGTTGTTTTTTTCAATTACTTATGAATTTTGGAAAATCTTAAGCTTTTTATTTGAAATCACTGAAGATATACGGAAATTAGGATAGTGACTTAAGTAGGAAATGACTTAGAGTTGGAAGTTCTATGGGCCATATTCATAAAGCATATTAAGTCACTTACTAACCTAAGTCATTTTCTGAAGTTAAGTTTCCCATCTGATCATATGATATTATATACGAATATTAGCTGAAAATCTTAATTGTCATTGATTTTATTTAATATACATATTTCTTTTATTTTAAAAACCCTTATTCTTTTGTTTAAATTTGACTATGAACAATTTAAGAAATCGACTTAGGTTAAGAAATGACTTAAGAAGTTGTATACTATGTACCCCCCCCCCCCCCCTGCTGTAAATCAATGTTAAGGCGAACACATACTATACACACCTTTAATTAGGTCCAGTTTGCCTCTGACACGCACGTGGAGACCTAGCCATTTGACAGATTAAATAGTATATAGAGATGCCTTTACTACATTTTAATCATCGGAAATAGAATGTTGAATGCATCGCCATCTATATAAACATGTAAGAACAAAATCACAGAACACACTTATTTCAGATATAAGCGCATTATCAAACATACACATCTGTGTCATGTGTTAAGCCATGTTAAGAATTATTTTAGCTGTTAAACATGATGTATTATTAACGGTTTTTTTATTGTTCTTCACAAAAAAGAATATAAATACGGAACACAAGGAACTTGCTGCCTCACTCGATTACCGCCCCTACAGCCGAAATTAACATAAGCCATAGCAAAGCCGTCGCATCATGTTTGATGTATTCAGTATCATAAGACGTAGAAAAATTATATATGTATTCACTGATCTTATCGTCCCTACCCTACAATGTTTGCGGTATAACTGATATGTGGAAATTTCCTACATAAACGAATTATTTTATATGTTAAAGTTTGACCAGTTCCAGCCCCCCCCCCCCCCCCCCCCAGTTTCGGCGAAAAAATATGTTTGTTTTCGGTTTCCCGACCTTCTATATTTTTCATCCCGACTTTAAACCTTTTTATTGCCTTGAAAAAAGTTTTTTATTATTATTTGCTTGTTTTTTTGTTTTTTTTTTGAATTAACCGTAAAAAGTGTTTGGCTTTTAACGATACCGGTGATGCTCATACTGATTATATAGATAGTCTCAAGCATATACTTTATTATTTGATGTAAATGAACAATCTCAAGAAACAATTTGCCTTATAAAAAGCGTTTCCGATCTACCTCCATTGTAATTATTAGTATTGTCTATTAACGCCTTTTAATAGATGCTTAAGGCAAGAACCCAAACGACAATGATCTAGAGACACAGATGTACAAACACCATCACAAATACAATCTCCACAAACATACCACTCTTTCTAATTTATTTATAGTACATTGATTATACAGCATGACTAACACGAACTTGATATTTCGCATGAGTTTCACTTAATATATCAGCTCATATATTTCTATTTTAATTTTAAACATTTTTTTTGTCTTTTCTTGTCTTGCCCGCATCCTTCTATCCGATTCATTCTTATTGCGTTGTTTCAACATGCTACATGTAACACTCCAACATAAGTAGCATAATAAAACTAATTTAAACGGTATCCATGCAGTTGAAAACAAAAAGTTAATTATGCATGAATTACGTGTCTTATAAACGTATAAGTAAGCCATGACTGATGGCCTGGTAATGTATCATGGGTTTAAGGAAATAGTTGCTAAGAAACGTTTTATGTGATTCCTACTAAACAACAACAACAACTACAACAACAACAACAAATTAGTAGGTCCTTGGGGACACTTATAGCCACATTCGTAGTTGTACATACTTGATATAATTGTCGCTTATATCAAATATGTATTTTGTAGTATGCGTACTACCGAATGTACATGTGAGATGCATTTGGAGACACAACAATAATGCGTTCAATTGAGCGTATGGGGTTATTCAATCGTTTCATTCATTTTTAACCAACCTTTCTAGCCCCAAGGTTTTTACGGTTTTGTTTTAATGTGTTATATATCTTTCCATGTTTGCAATGAGATAAACTGTTCATGTATAAGGTTATTACACTTAACTAGGCTGTATCAGTTGGTGTAGATAGTGAATTCAGACTATGAGCCGTGAGTTATCAAAGGCCGAACGGGGACACTATTTGGTTTAATTTCGCTATCTTGCTTGTACGTAACAATCACTTGTCGATTGCAGTGGTATTAATTGTAGGTAGATATGACGCTACTTTTCAATGTTTTTTTAATCAGTATGGATTACTTTGGACTATACGATAAGTAAAACATGCAGTTTGATACGCTACTTTTACGTATGTTTTTCTGTCGGGGTTTATGTTCATTTTAATCTTAATGTCTATATAATAAATGAATTAATGGTTGATATGTTATGTTGTATTATATTAAAGGTGGCAATGCACTATCAAATGGTCAAAACAACAGGATGTTGACATGTTATTAATTATAATATATGCAAAGTGGGTAACACTATTTACATCTAATGTGTTACTGAAGCTGATATCATCGCCTATCTCGGGTTACAAGTTTACTGTTTGGATTCACTGATGTTTGTTTATCTGAGTTTATCAAGGTCTGTCCGCGCCTATTGGCTACATTATGGCTTGACCCCGCGATTCACCGATGACTTTGGTAAAGTGTTTTTATACTATGCACATAGTATCCAGGTTGACAATGCATATCTTTATATTTACAGATGATGAGTCCGGCAGGCTGCTGATAAAGGCTTAGATCTTCACACACCACGAGCAGATACCAGAGTTTACCCAGCTAGAAGTCGTGGTCTTCGATTGATCTACATTGGTGGTTACAGCTAACTCAAAAATCACCATGCCGGCGTCCGAGATCAACCTGAAGGTGAATATGTCGTACGGCGACGAGTATATTCAAGATGACGATGCCAAGACCGCCAGGCTGATGTTCATATTTTGGGGCGTTATAGTACCCATCATAGGAGTCATTGGGTTTATTGGCAATATTCTGACAATCGTTGTCCTATTCCGGCGGGAAATGAAGTCCACAACGGTGTACTTCCTACGAACCTTGGTGGTGACGGATACGGGTATCATCGTGGGGTGTATCCTTGGGCTCTCAATCATCTCCATCACGCAGCTCAACCCCGATATGTGGCGCTTCACCGATGTTGTCTATCCCCACATATACACACCAATCAACTACATTGTTATGACACTACAGTTTATTAACGTTTGGGTGACAGTGGCAGTGTCTGTTGAACGCTACATAGCAATATGTCACCCATTCAGAGCAGTGAAATTTTGCAACAAAAAGAACGCTTTCCTCGTGATTGGAATTATTTCCTGTGTCGCGATATTTTACAACATCCCGCGTTGTTTTGCGACCATGGTAACACCTTGTGACGCATGGCACCAGTGTTTTTCAATTATAACGACAACATTTGGAAAGTCAGAGTTCTACGAGAAGTACTATACTGTTTACTTCTATCTGATGTTAATATACATCGTCCCCTTAGTGCTTCTTGGAATATTGAACACGTTACTAATTTTAGAACTGATGAGGATGCGAAAAAGAAGAACTGTGGGCAATATACAGGAAAACAGTGAAACAAACATGAGTATCGTTCTTATCCTCATCGTTGTCGTGTTCATTCTTTGCCAAACCCCTGGTCTTGTGGCCCAGTTCTGGTTTTTAGGGGAATCGGTTTTGCTTCAGTGGCTTTGTGTAAGCAACACTCTGTTCGCATTTAATTCATCTGTGAATTTCCTTATTTATACAGCTGTTGGTAGAAAATTCAGAAAAGTCTTGCTTAAAACATTTCAAATTCTCATTAAAAGACCGGTTAATGAATTTAAGCTCTCATACTCCCAAAATGGAGGAACTGAATTGACAAAGCTCGCCCCTAAGCCTGCTGCGTATGATTCTGAGGAAGTGTCTGAGGAGACATGCAGTTTGAAATGTAACAGATAATCCGAGCTTTCTCGTGAACTCACGAGACAAGGGTTTGGAACTTTGGATTATAACTTCCGGGATCAATGCCGTGCAAAATTGTGATATTGTAGTTGACACTCTCAACACGACCGTGCCAAGAAATCGAGCGGGATTTGCTACAGACTGGGAATGTACTTTGTGCTTTGCCAAAGACATATAAAAAACCGCGGACCAGGCGCATATGCCAAAAACTCATATTCTTAAAACGTATAGTATACAAGATTTACTGGATGTTCTTTGTTATAAATACAGCAAGTGTTAGATGTATGTGATTCTTTCCATAATACGGTATCTTTCTGTGCGTGTATATACAATGCAAATCAGAATGTGACTTCTTGGTTAAAAGCTCCTAATATTTATACATGTAGTACTTAGCTGATCAATGCAGTGTTCTAGCGAATGCGGTGTTGTCTTACACCCAAGAACCAAACGAGCACTTACACGTGTTCCTGGGAGGACGATAACCTCAAAGGACCAATTCTTAGTCTGGTTGGCATCCAAGACAGTGCTGTATTTGGCTATAATTGGAAATTTGAGAAGGTTATAAATGAAAGTGATAGGTCTGCCAGCTGAATGAGCTGTAGACTATTCGCCCCGAATCGTGTGTATAATGATATTAACGAGAACATTAAGTTGTTTATTTTACGGAATATGTACAATGTATAAAGAACGCCGTTGATCATTACAGAAGTATTTATTTATACTAAATTGATATATAGTCATTTAGAAAGTATGTCAATGTTTTTTCTGTGTGTTGGGAAATTTGGTTCCTGCCTTGTACCATGTCGACTATAATGGACGATGATTTTTATTGCTTTTGTAAGACTACTTGTCCCCATGTGATACAGGACATTATAACATCGTTATGTTCATAAGTGATTTATTCTCGGTCTTTTCTGATAGAATTATTGCCGAACTATCCACCGGTGATTGATCATTTTGTCGAACCTTATAACATCAGATGTGTAAGGACATTAGCTAACAGTATATATTGCTCAATTTCCAAGTTCTTTTCCTTCAATATGTTTTTGAATGTTACGGCACACAAACACTGAACTCTCGAATTGTATCGCATCAATAATTAAAAGAAACTTCATAGTTAACTTTTAGTTACCAGGGTAGTCATGCGCTCAAGATAAATTGTTGATTGCGAGGTTTTTCACGTTTTATGTTACACATGTTAATGATCAATTGTTCCTAAATGACGAAATATTTCCAATTTGTGCATCTGTTTCATTTCCACTAAGAGCGGACGTGTGGTATGAACGCACTGTTTATTTTTATTCGATGCTTGGCTATTTCCGGTAAACGACGTACAGGAGTGACTGAGTAGAAAAGTCCCTAGACTGTGTATCTCGTGCAAATGTAAGATTGTTGGGTGTCGAGGAGTATGTTCTGTGAACAGTTATATTTTAATTATACATGAAACACCCCTATGATTGAAATAGTGTCATGCATTTATTCTCATTATGTCAAAACTCCAATCGCACACCCAACAACAGTATTTGTTTGAACATTTGATTTGTTTTAATTATTTGCATTTACATCAATACAAGTTATTTGTTTTATCTTGGACAACGTTCCCATTGTTACTGTCGAGAATGTCTTATTTACATATGTACGCTATCAATTAGTCAAGAGCTTTGTTTTAAAGATGATATAAATGTTCTTGTAAATTTTGCGTTAAAATGTGTGACTAATTGTTAGTTGATAAACAAGTGACACCTGTTATCGCTAACTGGTAGCAGCCTTGACTTTCGATTTTTTTTTATAAGCACAGTCATGATATTGAATTAGGGGATTATGTTTTTGGCATGTTGCTTACATAGGCATATAAACACAGACGATAACGGAGCAAGCGTATCAGATGAACGAATGTATTTGCGGCTACTGATACTGCATGATACGTTATAGATACTGTACGAGTTTTTCTTCCAAAGTGTCCTCTTACAGACGTTAGAAGATTCGCAAAAAAATGGTGTTCATCCTAGCAAAACGGTTTCTTACGTCTGTAATAGGACACTTTTGAAGAATAACTGTATCTGACTTATACGACATAAGTGTGTTACATATATAAGTGAGCAAAAAAATGCATTAAAAATAAAAATAGAAATATTTTTTCCGAAAGATAAACAATAGATTATTATCATGGCATTTCTTAATACAACGTATCTGCTAGTGGTTTAACTCCAAATTCTCGTGCACGGTCCGCTTACAACCGTAAAGAACACGTTTTCAATAGCTCTGCTGGGGTTATATTCGTATATAAGACATGTTGCTGATAGAAGGACACATCTCGTCTTCATGCTATGGTGTGTCGCTGATAGACGGCCACGTCTCGGCTTCATGCTATGGTGTGTCGCTGATAGACGGCCACGTCTCTGCTTCATGCTATGGTGTGTCGCTGATAGACGGCCACTTCTCGTCTTCATACTATGGTGTGTCGCTGATACACGGCCACTTCTCGTCTTCATACTATGGTGTGTCGCTGATACACGGCCACGTCTCTGCTTCATGCTATGGTGTGTCGCTGATACACGGCCACTTCTCGTCTTCATACTATGGTGTGTCGCTGATACACGGCCACGTCTCTGCTTCATGCTATGGTGTGTCGCTGATAGACGGCCACGTCTCGTCTTCATACTATGGTGTGTCGCTGATACACGGCCACGTCTCGGCTTCATGCTATGGTGTGTCGCTGATAGACGGCCACGTCTCTGCTTCATGCTATGGTGTGTCGCTGATAGACGGCCACTTCTCGTCTTCATACTATGGTGTGTCGCTGATAGACGGCCACTTCTCGTCTTCATACTATGGTGTGTCGCTGATACACGGCCACGTCTCGTCTTCATGCTATGGTGTGTCGCTGATACACGGCCACGTCTCGTCTTCATGCTGTGGTGTGTCGCTGATACACGGCCACGTCTCGGCTTCATGCTGTGGTGTGTCGCTGATACACGGCCACGTCTCGGCTTCATGCTATGGTGTGTCGCTGATAGACGGCCACTTCTCGTCTTCATGCTATGGTGTGTCGCTGATAGACGGACACTTCTCGTCTTCATACTATGGTGTGTCGCTGATACACGGCCACGTCTCGGCTTCATGCTATGGTGTGTCGCTGATACACGGCCACTTCTCGTCTTCATACTATGGTGTGTCGCTGATACACGGCCACGTCTCGGCTTCATGCTATGGTGTGTCGCTGATACACGGACACGTCTCGGCTTCATGCTATGGTGTGTCGCTGATAGACGGCCACGTCTCTGCTTCATGCTATGGTGTGTCGCTGATAGACGGCCACTTCTCGTCTTCATGCTATGGTGTGTCGCTGATAGACGGCCACGTGTCGTCTTCATGCTATGGTGTGTCGCTGATACACGGCCACGTCTCGTCTTCATACTATGGTGTGTGCTGATAGACGGCCACTTCTCGTCTTCATACTATGGTGTGTCGCTGATAGACGGCCACGTGTCGTCTTCATGCTATGGTGTGTCGCTGATACACGGCCACGTCTCGGCTTCATACTATGGTGTGTCGCTGATAGACGGACACATCTCGGCTTCATGCTATGGTGTGTCGCTGATACACGGCCACTTCTCGTCTTCATACTATGGTGTGTCGCTGATACACGGCCACGTCTCGGCTTCTTATCAGATTATATACTTCAAAAACATTGTTCATTGATTATGTCACTGCTGTACTGATAATTTATTACATGTCATTATTCATATCTATTGATGTACATGAACTACTTCAAACAAATCATGAATAATTTACATTACATGATCGATACAACATGGTAGTATCATTTAGCGATGGTTATTGTTTTATATTATTATGAACAAAACTATTATATAATCACTATGTATAAAATCATATCAACCAAACATTTGCCCATACTCTCTGTCTGATACTGCCACCTAACGGTTAGAATGCGAGGCCATTCCCCGTATGTATTTTATAATAACAAACACTCATTATGGGACCGACAAAGTCGGTAAAGCCCCCCCCCCCCTTCCCCTACTTGAACAAAACTTTCCCCTTGCATTCATATCTTCTTCTTTTTTTGAAAGTTTAGGATTTTTAAACCATACTTTATCGGCTATCGAATGCTTGTATATAAATATATGTATCCTCATTGACATAACTTCTTTCCGCAATAGTTTCTAAACGTAATTGATATTCACCAGCCTGGCAACATTTGTTCAGTGCATTCACTCCAGATGTTAATGTCTGACATAATATATTATACTAGCGTCAGAAGGGTACACATGTATGGCAAGAAATTTGCCTAGAATGATCTTATTACGTTCGGTGATTGTATCTTTTTCATCTCCATTGTTGAACATAGCAACGCAACACTTACACATAGATTGGTACCTCTCCATTGTTGAACATAGCAACGCAACACTAACACACAGAGTGGTACCTTTCCATTGTTGAACATAGCAACGCAACACTAACACACAGAGTGATACCTCTCCATTGTTGAGCAAAGCAACGCAATACTAACACATAGATTGGCACCTCTCCATTGTTGAACATAGCAACGCAGCACTTACACATAGAGTGGTACCTCTCCATTGTTGAGCATAGCAACGCAACACTAACACATAGAGTGGTACCTCTCCATTGTTGAGCATATCAATGCAACACTAACACATAGATTGGTACCTCTCCATTGTTGAACATAGCAACGCAACTCTACACACAGAGTGGTACCTCTCCATTGTTGAACATAGCAACGCAACACTAACACACAGAGTGATACCTCTCCATTGTTGAGCATAGCAACGCAACACTAACACATAGATTGGTACCTCTCCATTGTTGAGCATAGCAACGCAATACTAACACATAGATTGGCGCCTCTCCATTGTTGAACATAGCAACGCAGCACTTACACATAGAGTGGTACCTCTCCATTGTTGAGCATAGCAACGCAACACTAACACATAGAGTGGTACCTCTCCATTGTTGAGCATAGCAACGCAACCCTAACACAAAGATTGGTACCTCTCCATTGTTGAACATAGCAACGCAATTCTACACACAGAGTGGTACCTTTCCATTGTTGAGCATAGCAACGCAACACTAACACACAGAGTGATACCTCTCCATTGATGAGCATAGCAACGCAACACTAACACATAGATTGGTACCTCTCCACTGTTGAGCATAGCAACGCAACACTTACACATAGATTGGTACCTCTCCATTGTTGAGCATAGCAACGCAACACTAACACATAGATTGGTACCTCTCCATTGTTGAGCATAGCAACGCAACACTAACACATAGAGTGGTACCTCTCCATTGTTGAACATAGCAACGCAACACTAACACACAGAGTGGTACCTCTCCATTGTTGAACATAGCAACGCAACACTAACACATAGATTGGTACCTTTCCATTGTTGAATATAGCAACGCAACACTAACACATAGATTGGTACTTGTTGAACATATCAACGCAACACCTACACATAGATTGGTACCTCTCCATTGTTGAACATAGCAACGCAACACTAACACACAGAGTGGTACCTCTCCATTGTTGAACATAGCAACGCAACACTTACACATAGATTGGTACCTCTCCATTGTTGAACATAGCAACGCAATACTAACACATAGATTGGCACCTCTCCATTGTTGAACATAGCAACGCAGCACTTACACATAGAGTGGTACCTCTCCATTGTTGAGCATAGCAACGCAACACTAACACATAGAGTGGTACCTCTCCATTGTTGAGCATAGCAACGCAACACTTACACATAGATTGGTACCTCTCCATTGTTGAACATAGCAACGCAACTCTACACACAGAGTGGTACCTCTCCATTGTTGAACATAGCAACGCAACACTAACACACAGAGTGGTACCTCTCCATTGTTGAGCATAGCAACGCAACACTAACACATAGATTGGTACCTCTCCATTGTTGAACATAGCAACTCAACACTAACACATAGAGTGGTACATCTCCATTGTTGAACATAGCAACGCAACACCAACACACAGAGTTGTACCTCTCCATTGTTAAACAAAGCAACGCAACACTAACACATAGATTGGTACCTCTCCATTGTTGAACATAGCAACGCAACACTTACACACAGAGTGGTACCTCTCCATTGTTGAACATAGCAACGCAACACTTACACACAGAGTGGTACCTCTCCATTGTTGAACATAGCAACGCAACACCAACACACAGAGTGCTACCTCTCCATTGTTGAGCATAGCAACGCAACACTAACACACAGAGTGGTACCTCTCCATTGTTGAGCATAGCAACGCAACACTAACACATAGATTGGTACCTCTCCATTGTTGAGCATAGCAACGCAACACTTGCACATAGATTGGTACCTCTCCATTGTTGAGCATAGCAACGCAACACTAACACATAGATTGGTACCTCTCCATTGTTGAGCATAGCAACGCAACACTAACACATAGAGTGGTACCTCTCCATTGTTGAACATAGCAACGCAACACTAACACACAGAGTGGTACCTCTCCATTGTTGAACATAGCAACGCAACACTAACACATAGATTGGTACCTTTCCATTGTTGAACATAGCAACGCAACACTAACACATAGATTGGTACTTGTTGAACATATCAACGCAACACCTACACATAGATTGGTACCTCTCCATTGTTGAACATAGCAACGCAACACTAACACACAGAGTGGTACCTCTCCATTGTTGAACATAGCAACGCAACACTTACACATAGATTGGTACCTCTCCATTGTTGAACATAGCAACTCAACACTAACACATAGATTGGTACCTCTCCATTGTTGAACATAGCAACGCAACACTAACACACAGAGTGGTACCTCTCCATTGTTGAGCATAGCAACTCAACACTAACACATAAATTGGTACCTCTCCATTGTTAAACATAGCAACTCAACACTAACACATAGATTGGTACCTCTCCATTGTTGAACATAGCAACGCAACACTAACACACAGAGTGGTACCTCTCCATTGTTGAGCATAGCAACTCAACACTAACACACAGAGTGGTGCCTCTCCATTGTTGAACATAGCAACTCAACACTAACACATAGATTGGTACCTCTCCATTGTTAAACAAAGCAACGCAACACTAACACACAGAGTTGTACCTCTCCATTGTTGAACATAGCAACCCAACACTAACACATAGATTGGTACCTCTCCATTGTTAAACAAAGCAACGCAACACTAACACACAGAGTGGTGCCTTTTCATTGTTGGGTTAAATTGTTTTCAGAATTTATTCTAGTTAAAATTTAGTTTGCGAGGGGATGGGGGGTATGTTTTGGAATCACTTTATACTGCTAGTATATCTTGTTAGGTTATATGGTAATATATAAAAACAGTATTAAGTATATTATGTATAAATTCCTCTTAACTTCTCATTAAAGAAGCGGATGAATACTGGCACCATCCTTTCTAACATGATGAAATATATGGTACTCGGTAGTCGAAGCTAAGAGCATATAGCATTACCCTGTAAAGGACATTCGGGAATGTTAAATGATCTGCTTTTGTTTCTAATTTGGAACAGTTACATTATTGTATGTACTTTTTCTGTCACAATGATATCACCATGCGTTCCGAGTTAGTAATTGAGGGCTTGTGGTGCAGAATATGTATATATCTGGAGTATGCTAGAAACTGTTACAGTCGAACAGTATATTTTCTAATGATTGAATGTATGTCATTATATATATGTTACATTGCTCATTGGAAGCTAGTTTATGCGTGCAATTTTGCAAAATAAGCACATAAAAGGCCTTTAATATGATTGTACTTGAAAGACGAGCAGCTGTGGTTGAATAGATGACAAGGTTGCGCATGTCTGGTTAATGGAAGGTGTGTGGTCTTTAATAGGCTGTAATTGAAATTAGATGGAACTATACTATAAATAAAGAGTAAAGTTTAATACAGATGAGCGCAGAACATAATCAGACAGAAAGTGGAATTTATAAACGTTCATTGGTTCAAACTTAAATTTATTTGCTGTTATTTTCAAGAAAAACAACGATGAACATATAAAGCTGACATTAAATGCCATAAGAACCAATAAACGTTCATATATCTGATAATAACTTTTACGAGTAACTTCCATTCAGTTATGTCCATAGTCGACATAATTTTAAGATATTTACAGTTAACATGTGTCCCGGGATAGGGCGTTGACATTGACTTTGCATCACGCTTGCTTTTGGTTAATTGGTGTGACGTCATGCTGCATAGATGAGTTATGAATATTACATAAATACATTATGAAGAGAGATAAGCACTGTTTAAACTATTCAAGATAACGGTATCAATCCGCTGGTTATACACTCATTTTTTGAAGAGTTT
This sequence comes from Mya arenaria, assembly GCF_026914265.1. Classification (NCBI taxonomy): domain Eukaryota; kingdom Metazoa; phylum Mollusca; class Bivalvia; order Myida; family Myidae; genus Mya; species Mya arenaria. The sequence continues at coordinate 62,921,791 of NC_069123.1, forward strand.
TACAACATGCAACAGTAATACTCCGGAAACAAAAAATGATGATATATTTACAATTTACAACACACTCTGTATATTGAAGGAATATCTGTGCTGTTGTTTTGAAATTTGTGACTGTTTTACTAATCGTACATTTTAAGACCAGAAACACTTGAAGAGGTACCATTGCAAATTCAATACGTCAATACGTTTTTTGCTTTTTCATAGCTCAATATTATTCCATACGTTTGTGACATTCTAGATTATAAGTATCTTCCATGACCGAGAGTGTAAGGTTTATCCCAACCCGAGCGTAGTGTGTTTTGCAGGAAACGAGGTTTACCTAGTTTCCGCAGAACACCCTGCACGAGGGTCGGGATGAACCAATCTTACACGAGCGGCTATGGTAGATGCTTTTTCTCCCACCTCAGTCCAACAAAATAAATTAAAATGTATCATTTGCTGGAAATCTTGTGCGTAGTGAAAACAATTTGCGTATATATATATATATATATATATATATGAACATTCGTGATTGCCATGGATATGCGCGCAGTGATTCAGATTATGTAAATAGTCAAATTGTTATTTAAATAGTTTTAAGGAGAGTACAGCATTAATTCTTGAATGCAGCGTGTAAAACCATGGTGCCATTTGACGCGAGAAATTATTAATTTAGATTTTAAATATATTCTCAAGACAAGGTTCCCATGATGCTGCAGATGACGGTCTTCAACATGGGAGGTAATTGTGTGATGACAATAAAAAGGAGTTATATACGGGTACTTGTTTTATCTGTCTACAAATCCGCTGCTGTACTTGACCGATTACTCTAATACGCTGTAGACAAAATTCTTAAACCGATGAAAAAACGCTCATTTGTAACTGGAAAATGTAGTTTTAATTATCTTTTCATTAAAAATGTATTTTCCAAATTAGCACGTATATACAATGTTTTTTCATAAGTTATATCATCAATTTAACGTCATCGGAAATACATGTCATAGTGTAATGTAAGTTATTTTGAAGCAAAGTGATGTTTTTATCAGATTTGATTTTGGGTAAAATCAATTATCCAAGTTAGCCGTTTTCTACTATCGAAAAAAATATAAAGGTAAGACTAAAAGTTGTTTTATTAAGATTGCATTTACAATGCTGCTTCTGTGTCCGTATGAAGAACAGTTTACCAGTAAAATAAACATCAATAAAACAATACAACACAATTGAAAAGAAGTTTTTGCGGATGAATACAATAGATTCAAAGTTTACGAGAGCATATACACAGTATCAAACTGCACGCATTGTTACCTCCCTTACAGAACTACTTATTATCGGTAAACATCGTAAATCATCTGTAATTTAAAAAAAATGGAATTTAACCAATTCACTTTGTCTTTACCTGTTTTTATAATCATTAGTGACATTAGAAAGTAAAATGTCAAAGTGGTAGTAACGGTATCTATTTATTTCAAGATACCTTTATTTCAATGCAACCCATATACATTTATTATTTTACATTTTTCAATAACCGCTTTATCGACGATAAACTTTAATATAACTTCCTATGAATAATATTAGTGGTCTCGTGAAATGGCGGTCATGTGTATGTGTAATTATAAACAGGATAGCATGTAAGTTGGCGCTGGACATACTTCATGCATGTGTATATTTAAATCATGTATCACGTTAGTCCCTTCTTATACTATTTAAGTCATATATGAACTGAATGCTGTTATTGTTATGCATGTATGAACTAATATAATTCATATTGTAGACAGACACAGCGTTTATTATAGAGATATATTTTCATCAGTCACTTTCATTCGTAAGTGATACATGTTTCTCAAGATAAATACCAATGTTTCATCTTTCTTATTCTATGTGTTACTTGAACTTTTACTGCGTAAAAAGGTTCATAGAACTATAAGTAGAAGTGGTTTTATTAGTTGTTTTTTTTTGTAATTCCGCCTGTACTCATGTATCATCTGTGATCTTGTTCTTTTTTAAATTACTTCTCATGTTTCATGTTAACTGTGTGACTGGAGGATAAGAAATAAAATAAATTGAAAAAAATAATGTTCTTTTCTTCGAACTACGTTTGAAATGAAAAAAAAAACACACACTAAATTACCCTACCGAGATATTAAAAGCACTCTTTGCCCTTACACGGCCTGTAAACGCCAGCTCCACCACTTTACGGTGGTGCAAAGAAAAAGAGCTGTCGACACTTCCGTGGTGGCGCTGTGCCCTTTGTTTACATGAACAAACGTGAGTATGATTTATATTTTATTTGATAATTTCATTTGTTGCGCTATTTCTTATTTCTTTTACTGTATAGTTTATGAAAAGTACATTATTTCATTTCAATAAAGCGCAATCAAATATATAAGTATGCAATTAATTAAAATAGATAATGAATAATCGTAGAAAGGCGATTTAAATAGTTACTATTTGACATTAATAGTGATTTAAAATTACTGCACTTAATGACGTCAGTAAACAACGTTTCACGCGCATTTTGGTCAAATGTACAAAAATGCGTTTTCTACGTCAATTCTTATTCCACAAATTGATAATTATAGTTATGCAATAAAAAATATCAATCATGTTTTTTTTCCGGTCCTTCGGTCCCGCTGCGTGGCCTGTAACTCGGCAAGCCTCGTTACCGGCTTACACGCGTGCACTCGGGTCGGATTTTTCGATCCGTACCGGACACACATGATAGATACTTATAGTTCTATGGTAAAATTAACAGCACCTAGCCGTTTATTCCGAAATAGTTTTCAGTAAGGTTAAGGTAGTTCGCGAAGAGTTTTGTTTCCGCAAGTAGAATGCATAACCAGCATAATGTTCAATGAATGATAAACATAGCAACTTTTGTATTCATTCCAAAAGCGTTTCCTTTTTATATTTCTTCAAGCGCAAAACATACTCGATAGCGCCACCACTAAGGCAACAGCGCCACCACTTTTATAAATATGTGCATTTTTCCTTTTTAAGAAGTGCTTATTAGTTTTGTTGTATTCCGGCAAAGGTAATATACATAACAGTTATGTTTGCATGCGTGATAATGTTCTTACGGGGTGTGTAAGCACCGAAATGTACTTGCTATGCAATCAGATCTCAA